>NC_071571.1:88561132-88876902 GCF_024509145.1 Vidua macroura
GGCATAAATGCAGCATGCAATGAACCTGATCCCGATGCTTGATGTGACAGAATCTGAGCTGCTGAACAAGTCTAAACTTGAGGCAAGGTCTGTCCATAATGATTCCTAATTTTTGCCACACATCATCAGAGCAGTGGCAGACTGGACTTCAGACTTGAAGGTCTGGAGGTGCTGGAAGAAGCTGGCACAGAGCTGCTGCCTCAGGGCACGGTACTCCCCTGCAGAGCAGCACCCTCGCAGCCCCCATCACAGAGGCAGAGCCCTTCTGGAAAGCAGCCTTTGCAGCCCTGAGTTTATTCTCTGGCTAACACACCCTGCTTGCTCACCCAGGTGAGCTCAGGGAGCTCACACACAAACGGCAGCAAATTTACTCCTGTCAAGGGCAGAATCACCCTGAGAGCAGCAGGGCTTCCAGGCTCCAGGGGAGGTACCCAAACTCTTCAGATGTGTCAGCACAAAAAGTCAGAAACACAGCTGATCACAGAGATTGCTGTTCGGCTAAATATTCTCTTTCTTCACACTCACTGCAGTGCAAAATCACTTCCTCTTGCTTTAAGCTCTTTTATCAAGTGTTTCCCTAAGGAAATATTTCTTATTATCCAAATCAATATCCACTGAAGTGGATTTAAGAACCTTAAAGGCCTGGATGCCTGCTATTAACATCAACTTAGATAGCTACTCTGTTAAACACAGGCTTTCAGTGGTGATTCATTTGCTAGAGTCCATGTGCCACAGGCAGTGATTTTTTTTTTCAGCAGAATACTCTGTACCAGCTTCTAGAAGGCATCACTGGATTGTCACTGCTTGTGGCAGTGATTGTTTTATTAGAAACTAAAATATTTTCCTGACAACACTAGGGTTCTTCCTCCTATCCTATATTATCACCCTGAGACTCCTATCTACTTGTGAGATGTTGCCGTGAGTAAATCATGCCCACCCACATTGAATGATCATGAAGCACTCAGAATAGAAAAGGAAGTCACAAATGCTTTACATAAGGTAAGTACCACATTTCTTCACATTTCAAATGAAGAAACACATCATAGTTTTATGAAAACGTGCAGATAATTTCTTGTGAAGCTTCTGTTCACCTAATAAAACTGCATTTGTGCCTCCATTTTCTCAAAAAGTAAACAACCATGCATACTTATGTAATAATACCCAACATGACTCATACCTATCTCTTAAATGGTTTTGCATCATGTGCATACTCTTTCAACCCATTCATGCTGAGAAGGCCTCTTCACAGAGGGCCTGACCTCCTGAAAGGAAAACACTTCTAGCTGCTACTGATTGCTCACAGTCACAGGTGCTCAGCATTTCCCAGAACTGAGATCTTAAAGCTGTCAGCTTGAAATGATTCCAAGGAAAATATTATCAAAATCAAATCTTATTTCTACTATATATATCTCCTCCTTCACAATGTATAGGAAATCAAGGCTGGAAGACAGTAATTAACTTCACTATTTATTCTGAAAATCTTAGTGGTCTGCCAAGCTGAACGTATTTAAATTAATGGACCTTCTATCTGTTTTTAATATTTTAAAACTTGCTAAGTTGTTCTTAAATTGTAGATTAATTATTTACTTCAATCTTTATACAAATTCCTGTCTGACAAGTACATGTATGGAAGAAACTGAAGTTTCAAAATTAAGGAATCTGCTAATCCATCCTACATGAAACATTCCAGATGTGGAATGTGTTCACTGTGTGTCACAGGCACTGATGCAACAGAGTCTCTAACTTGGTTAAAAGTTGCAGAATTTCACTTCCTTATGTTTTATAGCAGGGTGGTTGATGGCTTTTTGGCGGGGCAAGAGAGGTTTAAATATTTTTTACATTATTACTTACATTACCTAAATCTCTCAAACTTGTGTTTAATGTTTCCTTATTTAAATTTTACTGAACATTTTGAAATCAAATATTAAATAGTAATTGCACGGTATTTAATTAGGGAAAATGCACCAACTTCTTTTACAGTAAGAGAAAAAATATCTTTAAAAAAGAAAATCTAGTATATTTACATAGCCTTAACTATACTTTGCACCTGCATACAAAACAACATCTGAAGAAAGTTTAACTCTTCATGAAAGTCATATTTAACAATAATTTTTCTTCCACACCAACTTGTAAAAAATATATTTCAATCTATTCACAAAATCATGACATGGAATGTTTTTAGATACTTTTTTTTTTTTTGGTTTTTTGCTTGATTTAGTTGGTTTTTTGAGTGGTTTTGTTTTGTTTTGTTTTGTTTTTTGTTTGTTTTTTTTTTTTTTTACTACAGAACTGCTTTTGTACAATTTTTCAGACTGAAGAACCTTATGGTTGACATTTCATCAGGCAGCATGTGACTGTTATTTCCACAATAGCAAACTTCATTCTTATGCTCTAAAAATCTCAGCTCTTCATGACACTGATTCAGAGGGATGGTTACAAATAACCAGTGGGAGGCACTAGCTGTGTTCACTGAAATGGAAAAATTTGCAGATGTTTGATAAACACACAGATGTAATTATCACTTCACATTTTTCAGCTAAAGCTAAATAAATTCTTTGCTGTCTCTGCAACGCAGACACAAATACACAACAACTATTGTGGAGTTATGGAGGGCACAGCCCTCCAGCTGCTTGCTCATCCAACACAAAAATTGCTTTCATCATTATTTTGGACAAACATAATTCATATTTATAAAATGCTTTTGTATTTATTTCACTGAAAAGAATGCAAAAAATAATCTGACAATTGCTGTACTTAGATCTCTTGCAGTAGGAAAGGCAAGAGGGAACCAAGATAAATTAACATGTAATTCAAGTGTGCCCCCTTTCTCCTGCACCTCAGAATATCCCCTTGCAGAAGGACAGGCTGGATTCCATCTTTTCTGAAGCACTGTTGAGGCCTCAAGATTATCATACACAAAGGATATATGCTATCAGCTCCAAGGCACATCTCACAGGGCGTACCACACAGTTTCTAGATAACAGCATCTAGCCCTCATGGGCTACACTGAAAAACAGTATTTAAAGAAGTCAGACTTTTGAAACTTTTACAGTTTTAAAATGTAACTATTAGAAAGTAAATCCAGTGGTTTCTTAACTTTTCCTGTTAAAACAGAAATTAAAATGTCAAGTTTTTAGCATAAAACATTTATATTTCTGTGCTTTATTATGCATGAAAAAAAAATATTTTTCACCCTATCTTTTCCAGAGGTGACAACTTAGGGCTTGAACATGCAACCTGTTCAAAATAGCACTAAAATAGCTGATGGACATGCTCTAATACCAGGGAAAAGACAATGGTAAGGCAACTCTGCTGAAACACACTTTATTAAATCAACTTGCCTTGCATTTTCCCTGGGCTAAGTGCACAAACAGAGAAGGCAGAACTGTTGTAACTCAGTTCTGAGCCTGAATGTTGGCCTTGACAGTACAGCTATAACAGAGCTCCACGTTAACTGGAGTGAGAGACTGAGGAGAATGGCAAATATCTCTGTCCCTGCACCCTCCACCTAAAACCTCATCATCAACTGCAACTAGAGCATTTCTCTGCAGCTTAAAGTAATTGTTAGAGACAAAAGCAGAAATCTGTAGCCTGTGTCTGCAGCAAAGGACCTCACTACCCCTCACTACCTGCAGAACACAACTTCCCCCCTACTTCAAGGCTCAGGCCAGGGCTCTGCTCAGGGTTGGGAAAAGCAATGGCTGAAGAACACTGTTGTCTCAAGGGGATCTTTCTTCAAGGATACATATAAACATGCAGTCAGTGTTGTCTTTTATATTTCCATTTCATAAATCCAGCTGAATCACATTTAGACGCGTACAATCATGCTCTGACGTATTTGCAGTCTCTGG
Source organism: Vidua macroura (assembly GCF_024509145.1). Classification (NCBI taxonomy): domain Eukaryota; kingdom Metazoa; phylum Chordata; class Aves; order Passeriformes; family Viduidae; genus Vidua; species Vidua macroura. The sequence continues at coordinate 88,564,984 of NC_071571.1, forward strand.
ATTCCTCACTTGTCTTGCTCAGCATGCAGCTAAGCTCTCCAAAGGTAACCAGACCAAAATGAGAGTTTCCTGTACCATTTCAAAAATACCTACAATCAGTCTGTGCCTGCTCTCCTTTCTTTTGGCCAAAGACAAGACAGATGGTATAAAAGAAAGGAGTAAAACATTACATCAACACCTGAAAATCCAGTGAGAAAGTCAACAGCAAAGTACCCTTTCCTTGACAGACTTCAGAATGAAACTGGCAGCAGTGTCATTTCCTATGAAACATGTATACTTGAGGTAGAAATGTTCAGCTGTCAAGGGAATATTTATGAAAAGTTGTAGAAGAGTTGCCTAAATAGCTGCCAGCTCTATTATGTATGTAAAAGCCATAGTTGAGATTTTAAAAATATTTCAAGACAAGAAATGAAAAAAATATTCAAATGCATGCCAGCATCATCTGTTAAATGCTAAGGCTTTTCACTGACCTTTGCTTTCAGATGTTAATTATGCATCAGACAACACAGCCTTCCAAGTTCCTGCTAAGACAAAGCCAATCAACAGATACTTTCCCCAAGATAAAAGAGGCTTACTGTACAACCCTGTAAGTCTCTTGACAACACTGCATACAAAATTGTGAAATAATCCACTGGAAGTAGCAGTTTCTCCAGTACTGTTGGCTTAAGAGTTAGCCAGTAATTGCACCTGATACTAAGCTGTTCCTAGGATGAAACTATTTGCTGACTCTGATGATCATGAGATTATTATTATTTATCAAGTGTCAATGAGATAAAACTGTAATATATGCAAATACCACACATCTCTCCCAAGGAATTTACAGTACATATTAGAAAGATAGTACAGTTTATCACACCACAGCGAGTAATTAGATAAGTTCCCTGCAAATCAGGATCTCTTCCCTGGGAGTCACTCTTTTAACAATGTAGTTAGACCAGGTTTGCAAACCACACTTCTCTGAACCAAGGGAACTACCTTTATTTTCTAAGGTCACTGCTGAGTGCCTGTTTGACAAAAGCATTTGGATTATAGAAGTATATTGAGTATATAGTAGACTTGGAGATTTCTAGACTGGTAAACTACTACTACATTCTAATCCATTTTATCTTCCAAATAATCTATTTTGAAGCTAAGGATAAGACCAGTACCAATGTCTTTATGCAAAAAGCCACTCCTATTTACAAAGTTTAAAGCCTATTTGTTGCTTTGCTGATCTAGTATTTTTTCCTTTCCAAGGATGCTGGTCTCCCCAGCAGCATTGTTTTTTTAAGAAGAAAAACATACCACAGCTGTAAACTCAGGAACTGCTTGCCAAGAAAGGGATGATATTGACTGGCAGTAATGACCGTGCAGGTTAAACACAAGCCTTAAGAGAATTCTTATGACATCACTTGTATCTGTTTTCATTTACTGAAGTCTGTGCCTATTTCTCAAATACACATTTCTATAACCAAACACATTACACTCTCTCCCATCAACCATTGCACTCATCACCTGCCGTGCCTACAAATTTACTTAAAAGTAACACATGGAACTATTCATATCTAACTTCTAATTATTGTTTTTAACTGTTTGCCTAAACATCTATTTAAGCTACTGCTCCAGGCTGGTCTGAAAAGGGAGGTAGTCATGAATGAATTTGTGGCATTACAATAGGTAGGTGTTACTTCCTACTGCTCACCAGGTTCCAGACCAGCATATTTTAACTCTTTCTTAACTTGACCATACAGTTCAAATCAAATATATCAAGATGGAGTAAAGGAAGCATAGAGACTTGAAACTTCCATCTTTCTCCAGAGTCTGCTTTAGACTGTCCTTGAATATGAAGCTGCCTGCAGAGCATCTGTTCTGTCCCATGGTCACCAGCCACTGCTGCAATGTGCAGTAAAACCCTGGGCTGGCACTAGGTTTTCAGGAGCATTCCACTAATGGATTCATTGTAAGAACACACAAAGTACCTGAAGATCAACAGCAACAGACCTAGCGTAATCCCTGGAGCGTTCCTTACCAGAAAGGACTTTTCCGAGCAGAATCAATGAGACTTTTGATTTGTTGCTTCATAAAATGTGAAACAAGAAGCATACTGAGAAACATTCTTCCACATCTTTTGGCTGTTGTTGAAGATAAGATGAAATTTGTATTTTAATCTGGTGTGCCCCACAACATGCCAGCAGTGAATTCTTCTCTGCTGGACTTCTTTGGCTCTTCTCCCATATCCTCTGAACCTGGGACAACTGAAAATTTTCCATAAGTAATTCGCCTCTTAGAAGTTTGCTAGTGGATTTTTTTCCCCTTAAAGGAACATTACAATTCCTAGCAAATATTTCAGATCATTGGTGAGGAATATTCCAGTGAAATTTATGGATTCAATGCAAATATTGCCCAGTATTCACCTTGGGAAAAGTAATTTGAAACATGGTCAATGACAGATGAAAGAAACTCTAAATTCAGCTTTCAGGGAAACCACATTTTAAATTTGCCATTTCAGGTGGGGAAGGCTTGCATTTGCATTTTGTGCTATTTTCCTATGTTTTCCTGTTTTAATCACAATTTCATTCTGAAACATCAAAATTCTTTGCAAGATAATAATTGTTCTGAAGAATTGCAGTTCCTAGAAAGAACATGGTCATCAGCACAGCTGCAAACAGCAATATCAAAATGTGCTAAACCTAAAGATCTTGAGAAGTTTCTATAATGTAAGCTGCCAAGTAGTTCTTCATTTTTAACTGTGCAGTCTCACCCCAATCTAGGATTTACTCCTCCATGAAAATGGGGTAGAGTACACAGCCATGATGTCTTCGCTTTTCGACAAAATGCTTTTCCTCTGAAGAGCAGTGTCTGCATTTCATGGCGTTCTAACCCAATCAGGAACCTACTAAGCAGATGTTGTGGAAAAGGCAAGTTAAATGGACAAGTCCTACGGAATTCAGAATCATAGCCTTGGGGTTTTTTCCTTGCACTCTCCTCCAACACAGCCATACTCTGAGCTCTGCTTACTGGACATTCACGGCAAAGATATTTTACAGTAATCTTCACTAGTGCCTTTGTTGGCACTGCTGGGGCAACACTTTTTGGCTTAGGACTAAAAGCTTGGAACCTCCTCCTAAAAGCATGTTTCTGGTGGACAAGAGGAGGGTATAATTCTTTTCTTAACAAGCAGCAAAAAACAAAGAGGGTTGCATCCAGCCTGTTTTTTACCCAACTGCCGTGAGTTTAAAATCCTGCCTGAGAGGGTTCAATACTCTTTTTTCCTTAAAACACCGAGACATTACTCTTTCCTCCTAACTGCTTTCCCCATCTAGAGCTGGGAAGGTGGTTTCTTTGCTCAGTTAAAGTTGTTCGGTTGCCCACTGAATATTTAAAAACCTATTAAAATGGAGTGAGCAGCAGCCTCTAGCCTCTACATATAAAAATAAATTCACCTACTTCACATGAAGTTGTTACCATAGCAGCAGCAAGGAATTACCATCCCATTTTACAAAGGCTGCTTTCAGGAAGAAGAGTAAGGTGATCTTGCGTCCCCAATTAGTGTTTAAACCACCAAGCTAACTTAAAAAAAAAAAGTCTCATATATAATGCTTATGTTGGCCCTGCTTTACAATACAGCATCAGTCACTTCTCTGTTGTGCTAAAAGCCCAAATTCAAACATGCAAAATAGGACAGCTGAGAGTATGTGCAGCTACCAGAAGCAGAGGAACCACACCTAGTTACAGGTTTGGGGGAGCTCAGGTGTGTGTCTCTTTCTGAACTGCTTAGCTCTGCCAAGATTCATCAAAAACAGCTTTTAGCTCTGCCAAGATTAATCTAAAAATAGCTTTTGGAGAACACAATAATAAAAACAGCAATCCCACAAACTTCAGTTTCCTCGAGGATTAAAATGAACTCAGTAGTTCATCACAGCACTTGTGATATTGGGCATACAAATCCCAATTCCCTTTTCCCCACTTTGTGTCTCTCAGTGGATGTAGAGCAACACTCAAAAAACAGCTTCCCTTGCTTGTCCATATTTTATACTAGTTGGCACAGAAAAGAAATGGGTTGCCTGGAGAGGAAAGGAGGAATGAAACCCAAAAGATTAATTAACACTCTCAGTGGTCAGAATGAGAGTCCAAGACTTTAACTGTGACAGAGCCTGAGGAAACCCTGATACAGGAACACTGCCAGAACCATCAGCAGAGCCATGATTACTTTTTAGCCCTTCAGTGGGGAAAAGGCAGCTGTAAATCCTCAGCAGGGAAAAGGCAGCTGTAAACCCAATCTCCAGTGGGCAACAAGAAGATTCAACAGTTTACACCTGGTGTGAACTTTAAACAATCCCTCAGAAGTTATAAGGGTGCCCACTGAGTCAAAAGAGCTTCAGACCAGATCCAGGAGTGAGGTGTCCACTTCCCACAGGTTGCTCCTGCTTCAAAGAGCAGAATGCCACCAGGAAACAGGCAGCCAGGAGGCAGCCATATGGACTCACCCCACAGGCAGCCTCACCCCTCCAGGATTTCCCTTCCTTTGGACCCCACCTGAGGCACTGCCTCTTCTAGTTACACCTAAAGGGCTCTTTCCCCCTGGCAACCCATCTACCACATCACTCAGCTTCACCTTTACAAAACCCATTTTGGCTCCTGGTGAGGTAACATCCCAAAACCTTTGTCAGGTAAAGCAACTTTGGTGGTAGCAGACACCTGATGTAGTCTGTATACAGGCAGGGCACATACGAAAACAAAATCCTGATCTCATTTACTGATGTGCCACTGGCTTTCTCCATCTTCAAAGTGAGCTCTGCAGAGTGGGATTTTTCAAAATCACTTAGTACATGGGTTTAACTCTGGTGCCTCTGAAGTATCTGATTTAACTCCTGCTGCTTGTAATGAAAGCAGTGGCATCAATGTTATTTATCCCACCAAGAATTTCCCAGTACCTCATTTTATCTGTGAATAATAAACACTTAACAACAGTCTCCTGCTTCTCAGGAGGCTGAGATCTGCTGTTAACAAGTTACCCAAATACCCTAATCTGGAAAGAGCTAAAGAAAAAAATAACTGTCTGGCAGTAGGAATATCCATCTTTTTCCACAAAGAACTCCACGTATCAGCAAAAATTTTCCACTAGATTTTTGCTTTGGGGGTATTTTTGATTATGAGGGGGAAAATGGTTTTAAAGACAAAACTTAGTCATGAGCAAACAGTACATGAAAAGGGTCTGTCTCTTTACAAAAATTGCACCACTGCCTCAGTATCACTTAATTCTGATAAAGAGGCTGCCACCAACAACAGTTTATCCAGTTCATCTTCTGAACTGGATTTCATAAGGATTAAAAAAAAAAAAAGCCAATGGAAAAAACAGTCAGTGCAGTGGGACTTTCCAATACTTTTCCAACTCAGCAAATCTGCAAGGGCATTCCTGTGTACCCTAGAGCACGATGGATTAGATTGCTCCTTCACTAAGGAGCAATTAATACTTGGAGGATAGGCCATTCCAGAAAACATACTGGCTCTGAGGGAAACGAAGCAGCACCTAAGCAAACCAGAAAACTTGACAGCATTTTCCAGCACCTCAAGCAGCAAATGTTGCTGTTAAGAGAGATCAAGGCAAGGAATCATTTTTTTTTTAAAACAACAGAAAATGCAGAATGTTTTTTTCATTCGACATCACAGGTATTTATTTGGAAAACATGAAAGTCAACAAGCTAACATCAAAGTAAAACCATACAGAGCTGAAAAATTTATCTGGCTTCAGCATGACTCATGAAACTATTTCCATTCCTAAATCCCAGCAAAATGCCCTTGTGCAGCCACCATTTTTGTGTTATAATAAAAAGCTACATTAAAGGACAGGGTTCAGTAGCGTGCAAGGAGCTGTCTTGAAATTTCAGATGCTGATCTCACAGATACCAAGACAGTAGGCCTTGCTTATCTCTTCAGACAACTATGAATTCTTTAAATACAAGAGGGAATTTACTGAATAAAACATTCCCTATTCTAAGTATTCACAGAATTTTGAGATAAAGCAATTCTTCTAGGCCTTATTTTCTAGCCTACAAAACAGAGGCCATAGGACTTTTTAATTCAGAAACTCAGTTGTCCTAGACAGTGAATGATTTTAAATCCTCAAGGATGATTATTACCTTCATCAGTGAGATTTTTCCACTGGTTAATTAGTGTTAAAATGTGTGCCTTAACTCGAGTCCAAATTTGTTTAGAATCAACTTCTAGCTACCTGATATTGACATTTTTTTCTTACTTGAAAGGAGGCCCCTTTGATTTTTCAATTTGCTTTTCCCTAGACTTTGATCAATCCAACATCAATGACCTCTTTCTTGGCTAAACACCAAAATGACCTTTTTTTAATCTCACATTAGAAGAAAAAATTGTCAGGACTGAATTGCCTTTTTCTGATTTCAGAACCTTTTTTACAGTCCAACACCCTTTCCAGTGCATGAGCCTCAGGACTAGTCTGAATATTTTCTCAGTTCCATTATTGCCATAGACATACATGGTGTTATCATTTTACACATCCAAGAATCATATTTCACAGAATCACAGAATCAGTTAGGTTGGACAAGACCTCTGAGATAATCAATGAGTCCAACCTATGATCCACCGTCACCAGCCTTTCCTCAAACACCTGCAGGGATGGTGACTCCACCACCTCCCTGGGCAGTCCATTCCAATATCTAATCAACTCTTCTGTGAAGCAATTTTTCCTAATATTCAACTTAAACCTCCCTTGGTGCAGCTTAAGACTGTGTCCTCTTGTCCTGTTCTTTCTTACTAGGGAGAAGAGGCTGACGCCCACCTGGCTACACCCTCCTTTCAGGTGCTTGTAGAGAGTGACAATTCTCCTCCAGGCTAAACAATCCCAGCTCCCTCAGCTGCTCTGGGCCCACCCTAACCCAGCAAAGGTCCCATCTGTCCAAGTTGTGGGCTGCCAGCTTTCCCAGGAGGGTGCTGTGGGAGACAGTGTCAAAGGCTTTGCTGAAGTCCAGGTAAACCCATGCACAGCCTGTCCCTCATCCACCAGGTGGGTCATCTGGTCAAAAAGGGAGATCATAAAAGGCAGGACCTGCCTTTCCTGAACCTGTGCTGGCTGGATCTCATCCCTTGGTTGTCCTGCACATGCTGTGTGATCGCACCTGAGGTGATCTGTTCCATCTGCTCCATCTGGGCACCAAGGTCAGGCTGAAGGCCTGTAGCTCCCTGGATCCTCCTTCAGCCCTTCTTATGGATGGGTGTCACACTGGCAAACCTCCAGTGAGCTGGGAATCTCCAGTGAGCCAGCAAATGACAGAGAGCAGCTTGGAGAGTCCTTCCACCCACTCCCCATCACCCTGGGATGGATCCCATCTGCTCCCATGGACTCATGAGCATCTAAGTGGCCCAGCAGGTCACTTACTGCTCCCTCCTGGGTTACAGGGGGTCCTTTCCTCTTCCTGTCCCTGTCCACCAGCTCAGGAGGCCAGTGGTCCTGAGGATAACAGGTGTTACTGCTGAGGATTGAGGCAAAGAGGGTGTTAAGTACCTCAGCCTTCTCCTCACCTTTGGTGACTGTATTCCCTCCCAACACCCAATGAGGAATGGAGGTTTCCTTTGGCTCTCCTTTTGTTTTTAATGTATTTATAAAATGTTTATATGTATTTATAAAACCACTTTTTATTATCCTTTACAGAAGTGGTCAAGTTCTAAATGACCTTTTGCCTCCCTAATTTTCTTTTTGCGTGACATCCTTAAACCTTTTCCTAAGGTGATACACCCTCTTTTTTTATCCTGATTTCCTGCAAAAGCCGCCTACTCATCCAGGCTGGTCTTCTTTCCTGCCAGCTCATCTTCCAGCACATAGGGACAGCCTGCTCCTGCGCCTTCAAGATTTCTGTCTTGAAGTACATCCAGCCTTCCTGAGCCCCTTTGCTTTTAAGGACTGCTTCCCAAGGGACTTTCCTAATCAGTGTCCTCAATGGGCTAAAGTCACCCTCTGGAAGTCCAGAGGTTTTTGTTTAGCCTGCCCACCCCTTGCTTCTCTAATTATTGAAAATTCCATGATTTTATGGTCGCTGTGCCCAAGGCAGCCTCTGACCATCACATCTCCCACCAACATTTCTCTGTCTGTAAACCACAGTCTAGTGGGGCATCTCCCATGCAGGCTCATTTTTTACCAGCTGTGTGAGAAAGTTCTGTTCCATACACTCCAGGAACCTCCTAGACTGCCTCCTTGCTGCCATGTTGAGCTTACAGGAGGCATCCAGCAGGTTAAAGTCTCCCACAAGAACAAGGGCTGGAGATGGTGAAACATCAGCCAGCCACCTACAGAATGATTTGTTCTAATCATCATCCACCTTGTAAGATATCTAAACTGAACCCTGAATGCTTTAAGGGGGAATAGCTTCCAAAATATAATCCTTATAAAAGATGTGTAATTCTGAATGCATCACCTTGCATCTGGCTCTATTAATGAGATCAATTTGACAAGTAATCAATATTTGTCAGAAAGAATTTTTTTACCTGCCATTGCAAATCCTGAGTTACCACACTAAACTTTCAAGTAATTACGTTTCCTCTACATCACAGTGTTTCTAGAAGTATTCCTATTTATTATTTCTACAGTCATTTACTATATTTTAATTAAGTTTTCATGTGTGTTACCAATTTCTTAATCTTGATCTTATTTTGACATGGTGTTTGTCAGGTCTCACAGGAGTCTATGAGGCCAACAAAATTCTTCACAGTCAATCCAAATGGAAGCATTCCCTTGGGCAAGACCTGCCACGCAAATGACTGCCCAGAAGACAGGAAATCCCTTTATCACTGAAATTTAGCCAAATAATTGTCTTTCAAATTTTATTTAGTTTGTATGAACATTCAGAGCACTTCTACTTTCAAAGATAGGACTTAGGTGCAGACAACCAGCTGTTGTATCTAGGGAAGAGGCTGGTATCTTTGCTTTATGGCCATGGTGAATTTCTTACAGCTGGGAGAACTAAAACACATTTTCTTCAAATATTTATTCCATTTATTTGAAAATGCACAGGTAAATCAGATGTTCTCGTACAGATACTGAGAAAATTCTGTTTAGCTACTTTGTAGCTACCACTGCAAGGTAGTTAATTCTGGCTAGAAAATTAAATGTATTGGAAGTTTTTGTCACCACAGGGCATTCATTTGCTCTCATGAAAGACAGAAGTGCATTGAAGGCAACCTTTTAAATGCTTTGAAACCAGTGGTGATGGTAAGCAGAGAGTTCAAACTAGCTGACACTTTCCCAGGTAAATATGGCTAGGAAAACATATTGGATTCTATCAATTCACAGTAACTGGCAACACTTCAAAGGGAAAATCAAATTTATTTCCTCTTGAAGGAAAAAAAAAAAGATATATATCAGTTTAAATCTTCACAAAGAAATTGGCTTTACAGTGTACAGCCAATAAGAAGCTTATGTTTGTCAGGACATACCAAAAAATGGGAGCCGAAAAACCACCATTGCAATAGTGCAGCAATGACAGTCTGGCTACACCTACCTACTAACTGTGTTTCATAGAGCAAAGAAATAATTTATTACATGTCAGTTACAGACCATCAAGAAGCACAAGAAAAGGCTTGGCATTCCCAGTGTGTAAGCTGCTGAATTGCCCTGTCACGGGCTCAGTTCTTGAAAGCCTCCAGCTAAACCAGCATTTGACAAAAGCCAGTAGCCTTTGCTCTACACAGAACAGAATTTGTTTGAAAAACTCTGTAGAAGATTAACTTAAAAAAAACCCAAAAAAACAAAACAAAACAAAAAAAACCCCAACCCAACAAAACTAAAGAAAACCTGACATTACTGCCTCCTGAAGGGGATATAATCTGGTTTTAGGCTTTCCATCAGACATCTGAACAGGATGCGGTGACTTTTACCAAGTTGAATTTAAATGAGTAGAATTGAACTGTCTTCACCACGAAAAAGTTCTGGCGTGTCTCTGGGGAAGATGACCTTTTTAGGACCTTTCTTTGACAGGCATCTAAGCAACCATTTGCTTTGATAAAAATAAGATCTAGATTCCCTTTCTGAAATGCACAGACTGGTTCTTTGGGTTTTTGTTTTTTTTTTTGGAAATGCATCACATTTAAGCAAAATCTTAGAACAAAGGTCTACACCACGAAGTCCTCTTGGAACCTCATTGTTTTCACTCCAAGACTGATATCCCCATTGTCACAAAAAAACCTGCAGCTCCTTTCAGCCAGCAAGCATAAAATAATGAAGTTATCCTTTAACTGTCAATCAATATTATTCAATTGTTTTGTTCTGTTTTTTGGGCTTGTAACCTGTATGTGGACATTTACTGAACATGTGTCATCTTGACATTTACCATGTAAATCACCAGTCCAGTGCCAAAATCCCTGGAATCATTCTGGCTGATAGAACTGCTGTTTCCCAAGTTTGTCATTAATTTATGTTCTAAAGCTAATGAGAGTAGATCTTGAAAACACCTCTAGTTTGATAAACCTACCTCGATACACTCCTTTGAATAGTAATTATAAACATATTAATCATTACAAGTCATTGACTGCACCATCTTAGAAAAGATTAATTGTTTAAACTGTGACAAGCCTGTTACTTCTGTCGGTAAAAATTGAGGTAGAAGAGAATTATAGGGAAATGCTTCTTTGCCATACTGTAATCTGGTGATCATTAAACTGTTTGTACCATTGATCACCGATTAATTTCTAACTCTTCATATCAAATGCTCCAAGCCTTTCAATCCATAATCCCAGATTGGGGGCAGCAGATTTAATTTACCAGCAAAGGGTGTATGTCCCAAGAAACTGCGGGACTGGTGAAAGGTCTGGAGGGGAAGCTGAATGAGAAGCAGCTGAGGTCATTTGGTCTGTTCAGCCTGGAGGAGACTGAGGGGAGACATCACTGCTGTTAGAAATTCCTCATGAGGGGAAGAGGAGGGGCAGACACTGATCTTGTCTATGGTGATCAGTGACAGGACCTGAGGGAATGGCCTGAAGTTGTGTCAGGGAAGTTTAGGTTGGATATCAGGAAAAATTTCTTCACCCAGAGGGTGTTTGAGCACTGGAACAGGCTCTCCAGGGAAGCGGCCACAGCACCAGCCTGACAGAGTTCAAGAAGTGTTTGGACACTGCTGTCAGGCACATGGTGTGACTCTTGGGGCGTCCTGCGCAGGGGGAGGAGTTGGGACTCAATGATCCTGATGGGTCCCGTCAAAGTCAGCATATTATATAATTCTATGGTAAGTTCAAACAAGCCAAAATTTACCAAAGTATACCTTTTCTAAACAAGCCCAATTACATTCATGACCCTGAGAATGAAAATTTTCTTCAGAAAACTGAGAAGCACGAGGTGCAAAGCTTTCAACCTGACTTCTCTCCAAGAAGTAATCTCTGAGCAATCCAAGTGTGCAGTCAGCAGTGCTTCAAAAAGGATGTTCTGTGCTAAGTCATGCAAAGCTTCTAAATTAAACATTTTTCTCTCCCATAAAACAAAAGGAGGGCTGAAGTCAGGCCAGCCAAGATTATCTGTGATTTTTCCCTAAAACTTGTCAGACAACTTCAGCTGGAAGATACTTATCAACAAATTATGAAAGAGACAAAAGTTCATAAAGTTTTATCACAATGGTTTCTCTGCTGTTTGTCTTCTAAAGTAAAGAAAAGCAGGTGTTTGCCAAAGCTAATCTTGGTTTTATTTTTTATTAATAAAAAAGATCAGATTCTGGTAAGAAAGGCAATATTAAAGCAAAAAGCCTAGTTATCTAAGGCATAAGGATTTGATTCCATCTGTGAATCAAGAATGCAAGTGTGTGCACAGCTGTAAATCTACAAGGGGAAAAAAAGAAAGAAAACCCAATAAAACCACCTCACACAGCTGTCGGTACATACTTTTGAGCCCTGCTTTCACCTGCATGTATTTCAAGTACCCTCAGGGTTTAAAAAAGTTACACTGAAGGAACAGGTGGAGATTTTTATAGTTGTTATTACAATGCCAAGAATGGTATAGCAGCAGTGGAGGAGACTAGCGTGCCTAACCTGCCTCTTCCTTAAACTACCCTGCATCTGCCAGCTTTGCCAAAACACTTGCAAAGGTGAATGCTCAGGACTTCAGGGAACCAGATCCTCAAAGAAGTTGTCAGGGGCCCATCACAGCAGAGGTAATGGCAGCACTAATACTCTAATTTCAAAGATTACTTCATATAACAAAACAAAAAGAAGGAACTACTTGCAATGATGTGAAACATGAACTTCCTTGAGAAAAATAGTTTGCTCAGAGTAATTTCTGGTTTGGGAAAGTAGAAGAAAGCTATTAATTGTTTGACATAAAGCTATACCAACTGATAGAAACATCCTTCAGCAAAAAGTATGGAAGTGGAATTCTTCTTGCATTTGATATGATTATACAATATAATTCAGAGGCAGCATGAAATTTTATACACAGCACAAGATACCATCTCAGTGCCTTTTTGAACAGCTTTCAGCTGTTATCATGCACTTCTTTGTTATCATGCACCATGTGTTTGCAAGTCAACTAGATGTATTTGAACATCTAGGGTATATTTTTTCTCAAAATGCCAGTTGCTGTTTTCTATGTGGTAAAGCCAAAAGACTGCAATCTTTAAAATTTTATCTCTGGTCAAACTCAAAATAACATTTTTTTCTTGTTATCTGCCTGATAACTCCTCCATATTCTTTACCCTCCTACTCCCAAGAAGTTAACGAATTATATTGAACATGTAACTCCTGAACTATTTTGAAGAAACAGTTGAGACTGAGTGAGTAAGTTGGTGCTACATTACCATATATTTATCTGAGATGGGTGTTGAACAGAACTCCTTATTTTCTTTAATAAAAACACCATTATGTGCACAATAAAATGACTAAAAAAAAAAAAAAATATATATATATATATATATATATATACATACAAGAGCTAAGGAGTTCTCACCGAAGTAGATGTGCTTTGACTTGCCTGATTACATATGCATTTGGTTTGGTTCAAATTTAAAAAGAATTCTGAGAATCTTGGAAAATTTGCCTCAATTAAAAAAAAATTAAATCATAATTATGTTACTAGAGTCAATTGTTAACCCCCCTGCTGTATATGCACTAAACAGGTTTGACCCCTTCAGAGAACTAAGGAGGTACCAGCTAAAACTGACTCTCCTGTAGGAAATACTTCAAGGCTCACAGAACATTTTAAAAGGTGAGCAGTCGTGCAGGGAGGATCATGCAGGATTTTAGAATGATCTACAATTCCACTGAGACACTAAAGAACCACTTCCAGTTCAGAGAGCAGGCTGTAATGGAAGTCATTTGAATTACCTACAGGTGGCAAATGGGAGCTTTTGTAGGGTCTGGACGTGTGGTTGTTGTACTGCAGGCAGCGCAGCAAACTGCCAGGTGCCAGCTGAGCCACAGTTACCCTGGAGGCTGTGTCCTTCCCTTTCCCACAGAAAATGTAAGGAAAAGTGAAGTATGGCTCCTCTCAGTGACATCAGTCACACACAGGGACTGCAGCTCCAGCTTTGCCTCCAGCACACCTGTTATTTCACCAGATTAACTGCTGCCTTTGTAGCTGATTCCAAAGAGCCCATCATTCAAATCAAACTCAGTTCTCTTTATGTTAATGGCATTTTATTTCAAAATATATTAACCATTCTGTGCTTACAAAGGACTGCAGTGTGAATACAATATCAAGTTAAAAGCTTCTTAAACCTGCTACAAAACCCATTTTTATTAGGATGAGGACTGGTGCATACAATCAAAATTATTTAGTTTAAATACCTCTGCAGTCTACACAAGTAGTTCTCAACCATAACTTACACATTTTATTGGGCCACAGAAGGACATAGGGGTTATATTGTCAGTATTATACATGCAAAACCAGGTACTGTATCAAACCCATTTACTGATAACATCAGTTTTGAACCCAGTTCCATTCTGAAGATGTATCACACATACAGACAAAATTTGTGTCAACAGACAACAGAAGTTATTGCTCCAAATCCCCATGGGGCCTGGTAGGAACACACACTTTAGAACAACCTGTGCTCTGTAATGCAAAACATCTGCTGTTAGGTTTGAGTAGGGTGTAGCCAGTCTTAGGATAGGACATCAAAAGTTTCTTTGGATTTGGTTTGGTGACATTTCCCAAGGTGAAAAAAACTCCAACCCTCTCACATCTTTTGACCAAAAAATCAAATGCTAGCTAGCATACACACACATATATATATATATGTAAGTATAAAAAGTTGGCTTCCAACCATCCATCACTAAAGCACAGAAAATCTGTTTTTAAAGGCAACAATCTGAACAAACTGAATGCTTGCCAAATATACTCTTGATGACAGATGACAAGCTGAAAACACTGATCTACGCAGACAGTAGTTTATGAACAACACAAAAGTAGTTTTTATTGATACTTGAGAAAGACTCAGGTTTAGGCTGAGACTGGCAGGAAGAGTAGTAAATACTGGGATTTTTTTTTTTCCAGCCTTATGGCCTAGATGCCAGTTCTTAAGCCTAATGAACTTTTGTAGTGTGGCTACTTTTTGGCTTTGTGATGTTTCTTACATTTAATGTACACAAACACCATGAAACATTCCTTTGACTTCAGGTCCTCATAGGATCACTGTATATGACACTCTAGTGGGTGAGGCTAGGAGAAGAAATCAACTTTTTGCCTTAAAAACATAGCTCTAAAAATTCTTCACATATATATACAGATGCTAGAGCACTCACTCTGCTTTATTAGCTTGTGGATTTACCCTGCTGCAAGCAAATCTGCCCTTCATCTCACTCAAACTTGGCTTTAGTGTCACCATATAGTATTTATATTAAAAAACTAACCTTCAATTCAATGCAACATGAATTATATTTGTCCAAGTCCATCCACATGCAGAGCACATCAAGGATGCATTTATTTCAAATTAGTACTTCCTTCCTGAATTGGACATACTATTTCACTATGGACATTGAAAGCATGCCTTCAGGTCCTGGAATCAATTCCCAAAAGGGGATGGAAGCAATACTCTCATGTACTAAACCATATTCCAAACAAAATACCAGAGGAGGTGTGGATGAGTTTAAGAGTCTGGGGAACTGAAGATGTATTTCATGACCTATTAATTTTGGCAGCTTTTTAGAGGATGTGTGCAAATACTTCCAGGAACAGCAATCTCTCAGCAATGCATTACTAGCAGCTTTTCCCTACTTTATATGAACTATAATAAAACACTGGTAGTCACACTACTAGGATTTGCTTGGCTCTTCCTCAATCTGTATCAAGTAAACATGAATTGTAGAAAATGTTGCTTGTTTTCATTATATACAGGCACTATTTTGTTCTCAGGTATTAAAAAAAAAAAATGGACAAAATTTCAGTTAAAGTCTGAATAGGACAGACTCCCAATATTTATATAACACTGCACATCAATATATACATTTGCAAACCCAGCGTAGAATCCCTGAATATGTTTATGACTTTTGGCATTGTTTCTTGTTTCAAAACACCAAATTAATTTTCCACAGTGGTTTTTTTTTTTTCTTATTTCCAATTTTATCCCTTAAAAGCAATTTTGGAAAATTTTACCATAAAGCATTAAGATACCTTAGTAAAACTGACAGATAGACAGTACCAGGTCAAAGATCAAGTCTCCCTAATGTTTGTTAAGAGTTTTAAGAGATTCTAGTTTTGTACAAATAGGAATAATAAGGAAATGGTCAAAGTTTTCTTCAGCAAAAAGTGTTAGGAAATAAGTGTAGGAATTAAGAAGAAACCCTTTGAAATACAAGTCAATACAAAGTTTATAAAGATGATGCATCCATGGATTTAAGAGATGTCAGCTGGCACTCAATAAAGATTATCTGGCAAATCAATTTTCTCTTGTAAAATTGCAAACTCCAAGGTAAGCAACTGCATCTCTAGAAGAATGGTACCTCTGCTATTAAACCTAATGAATACTACCTCCAATCCCAACACCCTTCAGTACCTTCAAAGGAAATCGTAGCCGTTTCCAAAGGCAGCATCCTTTAAGGTGGCACTATCTACAGTGACAAATTAAAGTCAATATAATATAAACACAATGTTTGAATAAAGGCAGCTGTGGAAACACACACTATGCTATGGAATCTCAGTAGAATAATGGTATTTTTACATCCTCAGTGTATCAGGTCCATAGGAAAGGCTACATTGCAGTATTCATGGTATTAGGGATCAGCAGCATAGCACTTCAGCTGCTGCTTTTACTGGAGAACAATTTCATCCAGTTTTGTTTTTTCAGGCTTTCTGAATAACAATGTTGAACATTGCAGCCATACACCTATTTCAAAAGTTATGCTTATACCCACAATGAATATAATACTGGAGACAGCATCCAATTTTCCTTGAACAATGTTTTTTTCTTATTTTAAATAAACAGATTATGGATTTCCTATTCCAATAATCTCTGACAAAATAGACATCCAGTATATCCTCCTCCCAGCATCCTTAAGAGAACGCCTATAGAGCCTGAAATCAGACAAGCCTAAGTGTACCTGCACACACACATATCACTGTGCATGGAAAGATCACGTGGGTATCAACTTAACTTCTGAAAAAAAGTGCATCATATGCATTATTATAATGTTAAACTGGGTTTTTTTTTTTAAGCAGCCTTTCAAAATAAGTCATTTCTGCTCCCAACTGGTCACGGTGCACCTGTGCTGAAAGCCACCATATTGTAGTAAGGCTGGCAGAGTGAATGTGTGCCAGGTTCTTGCCCATTGCAGTTTGTTCCTTGATGGATCCAATTAAGCCAGTATGTACAGTGACCTGAAGCTAACATGTTGGGCTGTGAGCTGGCACACAGTCACCTCTGCCAGCTCTGCTACAGCACTGCTCAGCCAAAGTGCAGGAAGGAAAGGCTAACTCAGACTTGAGTGCCAGAAACAGCACCAGCCCTTTGGCACTACACTTAATTGCAATTCCCCAAGGAGAATGATAAAAACCACCACAGCTGAATTTCACAATACCATAAGGCCACATTGTCTTGTATTACTATGAGCATTCCCTTCTGAACTCTAAATTATTGAACACTAAATGTACTAAATACACTTAGTAAGTACCTGCTCATGGAATGACTGTTTACAGTAAAGCTAAAGGCCATCAACTTCTTGCCTAGAAGCATTATAGAAAAGATGGCCTCTCCTAAGAAAACCACACCACAGAGAGTGGTGGTGCTTTTTTTGTTGGTTGGGTGGTTGGTGTTGTTGTGGGATTTTGGAGCAGGGAGTGGGTTGAGTTGGTTTTTTTGAAAGCTACAATCCATGTACTAAAAACTTATCCCACCAAACTGTTAGTTGTTTCTGCAGATGAGGCAATATAACCATGAACTGGCACTTTTCAAAGACCAGAAGTCAAAATTACCAGTTTGATTATTTTCACATTAATGTGAGACTGATCTATACTAAATCATTCTTACAAAGGCTGAGTCTGCTCAGAAAATAATATAGATTGCTAAACACCCAATGATAAGGTCTTATATTTCTGCTGGTAATTAGACACTTGCTAAACACAAAACCCAAATAATCAAAGTATGCTCTTTCATAAGGTGGTATTTTATGGTTTTGGGGTTTTTTGTGGGTTTTTTTCTAAACATGGTGAAAATCAGTGAATATTTCCTATTCCAAGAAGGTGTTATTGGAAGTTTTGTTCCTTATTTTTCTCTTCTGTTTAGCATTATATGTTACTGCACCATTACTGAACCATACAGTTGGTTCCTCAATCAGGTACAGCACACAGCATGAGCTCCTGAAGCTACATTTACTGAGTAAGGATGTACTATGGATGGTTCTTCATGGCAAGTCTGAGCTGCATTTGGAACAGAAAGCATCAAAATGAAGCCTCATTTCAAAGGAGGACAAACTAGACAACATTCCATCAGATGTGAGTTCCCTATATATAAGGATTTCACAATGGAAAAGGAACATTTCAAAATAGCAATGTGTCTTCTCAGGTGATTTTACTCATTTGCATTACTGAAGTTAACAGTGTCTCAATCATGGTTTTAATCTTCACAGCAGAGACCCTTCTTTGATCTAAGGCAATCGGTTGAAGGGGAAGAAAACTTAAAACCAAACAAAATAATGCATATTTTAATGACTCTTTAAAATTACTAAGTCGAGTACCACAGGAGTATGAGAGATTGTCTCAGAAAATGGGATAGCAAATGTGGACAACAAACATATCTTGACCAGTGAGCAAAGAGGTGCTTTAAATGCTGTCTACAAGTAGCTACAACAAGAACACAACAATTCAGTGCAAAACTGTGAACTAAAAAAAAGTAATACAATAAAGAAGTTGCCTAAATAACATGGTGGTCTCATTCCAGCTAGTTAGAAAGTTGCAGGAGTATTTTAGTAAAGGTTTCCCTACATCCTCCACCCTAACCACCAACAATTATAAAAATGTGTTTCACTTAAGCTTTTTTGTAAGCCACAAAACCAAGAAGATGAAACAGATACTTGATTCAAGCAACATATTCCTATTCAGTTAGTGATGTGTAGATCTTTCAGAATTTAAAATAGTAAATGGTATGCTTCCATATTTTGATAAACCTGAGTCAACCTACTAAATTAAGTCCAAGTCTGTCCCTCAAGCACATACCTGCAAATGTGCACAAATAGCATACTTAACCCCTCTCGTTTAAAACATACAATTTTATCAGTAAAATTGCAGTAGCTTATTTTGAGAATCTGAGGAGCAGACTATTTGTGTCTTGTTAGGCAGCCTGTTTATTGCAAACCTATAGCAGGACTTCCTTCTTTCCTCAGTATCAGAGTACTTTCCAATCACTTTCCATGGCAATGTATTTTTCAAAACAATGTAAAAATACATACAATATGATGGAAAGAACCTTCCAAATCTGTTAGCACTCCTAGAATGCAAGTAAAACAAACATCTGCAAGCTTTATGTGCACAAATCTTAGATATCCTTGTCCCTGGATAGCATTCCTTTGTTTCAAGCATTGAATTACTGTCAACAATAAATACAAGGCATGCCTATATTTTGTACAACTCATTATCAAACTGTGAACTCAATTCGAGTTACTGGAAACTGAATGGTGGTTCTTTGGTCAAGCAAGCGCATCTGCTACTTTGTACCTAGGCCTCACTGGATTTGTGGAAAAGCTGTGCAAGTATGAAATATTTACCAAAAACCCCTACTTCGCATTTAAAAAGGATACATTTATAAAGATCCATTGTGTCAAAATGTTTTGACAATCAATACAAAAGGCCTTAAATGTCACCAAAGCTGCATTTTAAGCAAAATTACATATTCAGGATCTTTGTTTATTAAAAAGATATACCTTAATATATTAAGATATATTCTATATCTCAGTAAGATACGTGGCCAGATGCTTACAGCATTAAAAAGCCCCAAGTAAACTAAACCAAAATCCATGCTCTCTCCCCTTTCTTTCTGGTAGTAAAATTTGTTTATAAAGTGAATGGAACTCAGCCACAGAATTTGAAAACCAACAGTAAACAATCCCCATTAAACTTCTTCCAATTACTGGAAGGAGATGTGACCATCCTACATTACTACTGTCTGAAGACACTTAAGGCCTTTGATTAAATTTAGTTGACAAGACGACTCCACTGGGAGGGTAGGATAAACAGCAAAATATTATCAGATTTTGCTGCAAATGGGGGCAAGATTTAAACTATTTAAACAAGTCCTCCTATGTCAGTAAGAGGAAAACACACATTTAACAGTTTGCATTTCTATAAATATCAGGAAGGTATTAAAAATACCAGTCTCCAACATTAAATTTCAGCATGTGTAAGTGAATAATATTTAAGTGTTATTATGAGTTACAGATGATGGTTGAAGCTTATAAAGAAACACCTTGAGGAGGAGCAAACTATTATATTATATTTTCATGTCACAATGAGTGGTTTGCCCTTCTTTTGCCACCAGATTGCCTAAAAATAAACATTTTGGAATTACAGCTTTCTTTAAAGCTACTACAGTTTAATAAGACAAATAACCCAATAAATAAAAGCCAAGTTAGTAATTTCAGCAGATAACAACTCCAATGGATGTACCTATCCTCTTATCTATTCTTTTGGTAAGACAGAAGGTCTTCAAAGTCTTCAACAAGGCAGCTGACTGTGTGTTGGTATGCAAAGCCATGGGAAGTAGACATTCTCTCTTGAAAAGGCAAAGTGCACAATGATGTAAGGCCAGCAGATGTTCTAGTGCTTTCTCCTAAAACCCAACCTATGCTTCCCTGTTAACTGCCCCCAGGCACAGCTGGGAAGGGACAGAAGGCCATGGCTGTTGTGAACCCAAGACAGAAGACAGCTATTTCCTCATGCTATAGAGGTGCAGCCCAGCACCTCCATCACTCTGCAGACATTTTCATCTCCTCAGGACTCTCTCTTGGTGACCTGGGAGGTGGGGGGGAGGAAAAGAAAAGTGAAAAGTAAGACACAAATCTGCCCAGTGATTCCAAACAATTGTTTCCTATAAAATAAAGGAGAACCAAACACACATGAAGATTTTTTTCTGTGTACTCAGAAGCTCTGTCATACAGGGCAACTGGAATGTAACTTTTAAAAGCCAGAGACCACAGATAGGTCCAATTAGCAGTTTTTCTCCTTAATTACCCAGATGAAAGAAGACAACACTATTCAGGTGAATAAGGCAAAGAATTATTTCTGACAAGCAGAGAATTCTCTTCAAGATATATATATAATGAGCTAACCTATATAGTTTAACAAGACAGTAGAAATATTAAAATAGCTACTGTTGTTAATATTGTCACAATGTGATTTACAATTCTAAGTAGTTATTCAATTATCAGTTTATTCCTAACTGTAGTATTATTATTATCCCATTCTCAACTGTACAGTTTAAAGATACATTTCTGTCTTCCATAATTTTGTACATTCAATAATGACATTACTAAGGACCACACTTTTAATGGAAAAATGGCATATAATGATATCACATTTTTTAAAATCTAGGTATGTTTATATTTTGCAGTATTGTACATTAGGACATAAAAATAAAGTATTTTAGGGCAGGCCCCTTTTTAAGGGCAATGAACTTTTAGATATCCATGAATAAGACTTTTAAAATGATGTTCAATCATCTCCTAGCACAACAGCAGCATATAAATTACAGGACATAAAGGTATAATCACCGAATTTTCTAAACAAGCCTTCTGTAAGAGGCTGAGAGACATTAAACAAATACTTCCCATATACATGTTCCAGTGAGTGTTTTACTTAGCCATACTTTTTATTTCTAGAATATGGGGCAGCTGAATCCTCTTCAAATACTACAGTACTTATGCAGATGTGAGTGCACAGTACTACATTGAACCCAGGCACACATTCCCTACACCTGGGAATATGTACACAGATGTGTGTGAAAACACAGTTCATACAAGTAAAACATTTACAGCTCACCGGTAAATCTGTAATGGCCACGCTGCTTGTGATGGAGTGGGCACAGAATTTGTTGGACTCACCAACATGGCACTATATATATTGGAAGCGACCACAAGTATACAAAGTAGAATTGGTCCTATGATGGCCCCTTCCAGTCCCAGGTAATATGCTCCACCAGCCACTGCAAGGCCTGTCAGGTAAGGGTGACCCCCTCTGCCACAAAAACAATAAAATTAAATTAGGAACAACAAACACAGCATTAGCAATTAAGAAATGTGAATTAATACTGAAGTTTTATTAAGCTTAGGAAATGACCCAGCTAGCTATAGCTACCCATATTTACGCTATAAACTGCTGTCTGAATGACTGCACAAAGGTTCCAAGCTCTATTCTGTGCTGTATTCGCACAACAGATCAAACACTATTGTAGCTGGAATGCTGCTTAAGATCCACAGTGGAGTAGTTACTTTACAGACATCTGCTGAACAATGTCTGAAGGATGTAAAGGCAAACAAACTTCCATTTTGAGAGTGGAAAGATGGTTGTTTACACAGACTGTTCACACTTTATGGTCAAGAACTGTTGAAGTTTAACACAATTAGCAACAGGTAATATGAGGACCATTCAGTTAGCTGATGATAGCAACTTGCAGTGCATCTCTTAAAGAACAGTTAGCATACAGTCTTTAAAGAAATAGCCATGTCTTCTCATTTTGTTATAAAAAAGCCTCTCAGATTGTTTGTTATCATTAGCTTTTAATGTTTTCAGATGAAAAACAAAACTGGATTTTAATGAAGATATTAATATTTACTGGAAAGTTTGGGCCAGAAGGCTTTTTGATAACAGCTCTTATAGCAGCAAGTAAACCATGCCATTTTTATTTTCTGTATCTCAGATTCACATTTTGCACCTGTATTCAGCTGCAAAATGTGAATCCTACCATTTAAACAGCGTTTACACAAAACCTGCTCATCATTCTTCATTCTTTATACCTAAAATAATGACGGCAATATGGAATTGTAGAAGAAAAACTACAGTTGAAACTTGGCACACAATTCTCAGGAAGTTCCTTTAAATTCTGAGTGTAATACATAGAAAATACCAGCTAGTCAGTTCAGAGCTCCAGCAGTTCCTGAGGTTTCTACCATGGTCCTGATTTCTACTCAAGTCCCAAATTTTAAGTCTTTGCCTTCAACACAACTGTGTGCAAAATGAGGCCATGAAACATGACCTATTAAATCTGATACACCTCAATCATGTCTCACCCAGATCAAACTTAACCTAATGGCAGGACTAGATTGCTTTCCTGATGAGACAAACGTGGCCTAAAGTTTTATGTTTCTCCAACAGTAGACACTATTAATTTCTAAACCTCTAAAAACTTATTTTTTCCAGCATTAGCATCAGTTTAAACATTCTTTTGCCTAGTTTTCTAAATGAAACAACAGATCACCTGATGAAATACAGGACTACAGTAATCCATTTAGAAAACCCTGGATAACCTAATTATAGCTACTTCAAATAGGCTTAAGCTAATCCACAAGACATCATGATGCTTACTGTTCAATTTATTGGGAAGAATACCATTTTCCTCCACTGTCAGAAAATCTATTCCTCTTCCATATATTTTCTGGACAGTAAACAGAGTTTTATATCTTCTACAGTCCAAAAAAATGTATTCTAGGAAGCAGAAGAATTACTGGCTATTTAAATAGCTACTAGCCTTACATTTATCCATTATTTATTGTTGACAAAAAAAAGTAATTTGATTATACTTCACCTGTTAGGTTTAATTAATGCAAAATAACTAGAGCCACAGTCTATGAAAATTAGTATTAATATCAGGCATATTATCATTAGGTACTCTCTCTTCAGTGTAATTATATTTAGTAAACAAAAATACTAATTTCTAACAACACAAGTGGTTCTAACTGAACCACTTTATGTCCTTATTCTACATTAACTCTATTTTTTTTTTGGTCCGTAAATAGCTCGTGGTTTTATCTGCTCTGCAGCATTATCTGGCATTAGGAGATAAAAAGGAAATGCTAGACACCTCTACTCAATAATTAGATAAATAGAAAACATAAACTAATTCTAACAATCCCAACTGAAACAGCTCATTTTGCTGATGTTGGGTTCAAGACCTCTGAAGTGTCAAAGCTCACAGAAAAGCAGCCTGGGAAAATGAAGACACTTAGGCCAGTAAAACTGCTTACTATGAGGTTATTCCTGAGCTTGAAGATACTGTTTGGCATGCTTCAGAAAAATGAGTTTAATTAAAGGCATCAGTGATTGTCAATCATTTTTGCAATGCTAATTTTAAAAAGTGTTCAATGTACTTACCCTGATATATCTGAATAAATTGCTGTATCTACAAAATAGGTTGGCAAGAGGTGAAAAACCAAGAGCAGAAGGGCTTTGCATCCCTGTCCTTGCACAAGCCACAAATCTAGGACTGCAGGGATTGCTGCCCAGTATGTCCCCAGAAATGGCACTGCTCCAAGGATTGCTGCTAATGCTAGAGCACACAGAAGCAGAAGTGAAAAAAAGATCAGAGAAACATATTTCACAAATATATCTACAGTTACATTCTGACACTTCTGCCACACCACTAAGTCCCACTTCCATCAGCTGTTATAAATAAAGCATTGAAGAAGTGCCACATGAGGCTCTTGGTGTTTTATAGCTGCGGTTTAGGAAAAAAGCAAGTTACACCATTCCCCATATAGAAAAGCTTCAGCAACTGACAGTCATAAGGAGTTAAGAGGCATCAGTTTAGAAAAACTTGAAGTTTTACCAATCATGTACATTTCTTACTGTGTAAGAAAGCAAATAAACCCAAGTCTCACTCCAACTTATGACATCTCCTGCAGTCACCCATAAAAGTGAGAAAGCAGGCAAACATGAGATTTATGACTTATGTTTTTCTGTATGCAAATGTATGCACACAGCTGCACACCCTTCTGCTTACAACAAAGACCTGTTGTATCAATATAGATCTGCTGCCACTATAATTTCATCCACCTCCTGTATTATGAACATAATACAAAGCACAATTAAGTGGGGTAATTTTTTTTTGTCTCATTGACCAGAAAGCAACAACTTTTAAGATTTTGCATGTAGTTGAAAAAAAATAAGACTGATTACTTTCTAAGTAGTTTAGTGACAATCAATGCCTTTAAGACAGTTGCACTTCACAATACAGCCATTTCCCATTACATTGGGGTTTGTTGCTTCATAGCTTCCCCTAATGTTTCCTTGTGAACAAACATTTTACAATTATTATCATTCTTTTTAGAGAAAGAAGGGCAAAGAGGAACAGAGGAGAAGGTTTTTCTCTGAGAAACTGTCCAGCCATTTCCAAAACGAAGATTAAATAATAAAAGAAAACCAGAGGCTGGTAATATGGTCAGAGAATGATACTGAGAATAAGAAGCATTCCTCTATCATGCATTTCCATGACACCACATCTTCCTGCATTTAGGCATCTTGAAAAATCAGCACCTGTCAACTGTGAAAGAAACAGAAGCCAAGACAGGTAGAATAATGTTAAAACCTGAAAACACTTGGACTGAATACAAGGGAGAAGGAATTGGATCTAGCAAATGAAACAGAAAGAAGAGGTAAAATAGCTGGCAGGGAATGTGTTGTGAAAACAGAAAAAGGCAAGCCTCAGGGTAAGACAGCAATCAGGGCCTTCTCTCCACCCTTCCCACAGTCATATTGTCCACGATTAGACCTAAGCTTGTCAGGAAAACTTAATATGTCTGATTTTGTACAGTAAATAATTACATAATATTATTTATTAATATAATTGCTCAAATTCTTACCAGATGGTATGAAGACTATGTTAATCCCAAATATAGTGTGAGTCAGCCAAGTGTAGAGTCCATAGAACCCAGCCATTTTGAGGGAAGCATCAAACACACCTCTAAAACGATCAAAGAAACTCTGTTAATTTTTATTAAGAGGATTCCAAAAATTACGAAGATAGACACACAGGTTGCTTTGAATAACTGAAAAGCCATCAGTGCCACAAATATTACATCTCAAAATGTAACACATCTACCCTTTATACATCTGTTCCCTAATTAGTATACTTACTACATATGTAATTAAAAGCATTTAGACACAAAAAATAACGGGTTCCAGGGATAAATTCCTTGAAAGAAACTGCTCAAGTATCAGACCACATTCTCTATTAAAAATAACCCTTTTTTCTATGATAAGCAGTACCATTCTTCATACAAGCTACTTTTTCTTTCCTCTTTTCCACTTCTAAGGTGTTCATTCATTTTCTTCATCTGCTTACTTTTCTATACCTGCTCTTTTTCAATGGATCCCCCCAGCTTTTAGGTTGTTTACTAGGCTACATTAGTAAAACTAAATAGTAAATCTGGTAACCTAATTCAATCCTGCTGAAACAGGACTGAATCCAAAGTTCTCCTCTCTTAAGTGCGACCAAGGCTTCAAGAAATAGCAAACAGGAGCTAAATGCTGTGACATTTTTACAGCATTAGGGCAGATACACATGTGGAATATCCCATAACTGAACTAGAAACGCATGCCTTAGATCTCCAGTCACAAAAACCATAATCTCAAACTGCCAAATCTCCTTATTGTATTATGTTAGTTTTTCACCCATATTCAAGAAGTGAAGTTTCCTGAAATCACTATTTCAGCTTCACAACTCAGAACAGTTCTAACAGTTCCACCATTGCACAAGTGGTGGCACATGCACCCTCTTAGCAAAGATAAACGTGAAGTGTCCTGATGTTAATTTCCTATTCATAACTCATAGTGATTGTGTCTTGGCAGTTTTGGGAACTCTGGCAGCAGGGCAAGGAGGACAGGAAGACATACAACAGGAATCTTTGAAGGGCATAGATAAACTGCCCTTTCTGGATCTAAAGTCTGTAACAGCAGAGTTTCCTTCCTCCACTGTGTCCATAAAGCCTTTTAACAAAGAAACCTGTGATACTGTTATATTAAATTACTAGGTAGAATCCTTTCTGAGCTACCAAGATGAATTCCAAGACTCCCAGTTTTTGCTTCTTTGGCCACTATCCTCATTATTATTTCTGTAGGCAGTGTCCATATTTTTGCCATTGTTTCCTACCTAATGGCTCACTTTTAGACTTCCATGTGACTTCAGAATCAAAATTATTTTATTTAAAATTAATTCTCTGGAAGCTATGAGTGCATAATACACCGCACACATCAACATTACTGTTCAAAAAGTGAGATTCTTATAACAGACTAACCAGAAACAACTGTTGTCAGCCATTTTCCCCTCCAAAAGAGGGAAAGAAAAAATAAAGGAAAAAAGCAAGCTTTAAAGAATGACCTGAAATAACAAGTCTAATCTTTGACAGACAATTACATGGTGCAAAAAGAAAAGCAGAGAACATTTACAAATATTTGGTGGCTCCAGTAAAAAAAAACCTCAATACTTCTCAGTTTAGATGAACTTCTAGTATATTAAAATGGAAAGCCAGACCAAAATATATAAAATCTACAAATTTTGAAGAGTGACATACTCACTTGTATTTGAGTTAAAAGAAAAGACATTCCAGTCATTAAATGAAAATTTGGCAAGGAGGCAAGAAAATCCCAAGACCCAAGGCCACAGTAACAATGTTAAATGTGAGTTTGCATTAAAAATTCAAGATACTTTCATACTTTAGCTACTTAAAAGTCTTAATTTTCTGCATTTTTTGTGACATTTAACTCATGTCTACTCTTTCTGAGGATATCATAGGAGCATAATATCTTTGTAAAAAGAATCTGTGCAGTAATCTTCAATAAAATCTTTTTCTTATCTGACAGGAACTGTGGCACAAACACATCACAGTAGTCAAAAACATTTTATAACAGTCCTTGAGTATCTCCTTATATTTTTCAAAAATATGTTTTCTGTAAATTTAACAAGGTCTTAACAATTTCTGTATGTATGCATTTCAGAGACAGAAAAGTATGTGAATTATCAACTTCAGTTGAAATTAAAATAACCATCTACGAGCAGTCATTTTAAATTTTCCCAGAGAGATTACAGAAGAAGGGAAGACAGTGCAGTTATGGTAACAGAAACAGAGACAGCAACCCAGTGGAAAAAGCTCTGAAGGTGTCTAGAAAACGAGTTACTTTCTCAGTCTTAGCTCAAGGACCTGGCAGTCAGATGCACTGGTAGAACAAGGGAAAAACTAGTCCAGGACTAACAGGTAGTCCTGGTCTGTTATCATTCTCCAAGTTGACACAGAACATATTTCAATGGCCAAACAATGCATAACTCTGACAGACTGTAGAACAGTACAGCATCTCTCTGCCTCTGTGCTTCTAACACCCACAACTAATACACTGAGAGGAGAAGCCACCTCACAGAGCTGGGAAGTTGGGAAGTGCCAGGGGTGAAGCACGAAGAGAGAGGAGACTGCACCTAGTCTCATTCTCCTTCTCTCCCTCCCCCTGGTTTGTGTCTGCCTCATGTGAAGTCATAAAAGGTCATAATAAAGGCACAGGGGATACTACTTTGTGGCAAGTGTGGACCATGAGAACCTTAATCTCTCTGGAAACTCATATTTGTTACTTTCTGGTAACTGTCACAAAAACTAAAAATTGTATCTTAAAGTCTGGAAATTCGTATCTATTTTGCTTCATGGTTAAGGCAGCAAAAAATAATTCTGAAAACACTAACTACAATCTTATCAGCAATTTGCTTCAGCGACGCTGCAACTGAGATACCAGACCTTAAAGATGATGTTGGTGTGCCAGTGCTGCATGAATTTATTACCATCTGTAAAATGCAGACCTTCCTGGTCTAATTATGACACTAAGTAAGTTTCATCTCTTAATACATTATTGGCACACATACAGCTTCATTTTATATACAAGAGTAATTGTATGATTCAGAAATCAGAAAATCGAATTGCTGCTCACGTCTCACTTTGGCACTGTATCTGGATGAACCACTTTACCTGCAAGAGCTGTCATCTGCAAATGTGTAATTTATGAGCACTTCATGCCAATTTGGCACAAGGCATACTCAGACATACATATTCCATTTTACTGAGTTTTGAAAAGCATGTAAAATTAAAAAAAAATCAGAGTACATGGGTCATGCTTCATATTATTCAGATTAAAAACTTCTGTGAAATACTTCTGCACAGCTGGCCTACTTTTTTTTGTAAAAGTTCCTTCTACTAAGTTCTGTCCCTAAGGTAGGGAATTTGCTTGTAGATTCCACAAGGGAAAGGGCCACCTTTTCAGGGTTTTGTGGATTTTTTTTCTCTTTTACGGATTTGCCATAAAAAGTCTAGAGCTTCCCTTTTATTACTATTGTAGTTTATATCAAATGTATGTTCACCTGAATTCAGGTGCCCTTCACAGAGCCTGCAGGTAAAGTCTGTTCACTGTTATTGACACAATGAGATTTCAAAAATTTCAACTTAATGCTGCAGCATCCCCAGCTGAAAAGAGCCCTTCAGCTCAGATCATGTATTTTTTGACCTTGGAGTTAATTTGATTTTCTAGATCTCTCTGCTCCCAGAGCACTGGAGGAAAGAAGAGCATATGGGCTGAAATAATGAGAATTTGAGTTACCAGAAAGATTAGAGTAAGCATAAGTTCAGAAGAGGGATTTTCTGGTTATTATACTAAATTTATAGGAACAGGCATATTTACCCTGGCTTGTGAATGGGCATGAGAGCAAAAACTACAAAAAAGTGGTATTCATCTTTGGAAAAGTTTGCAAGAAATAGCATTTCTCTAAATTCCTTACAAAACCCTTTACAATCCATACAACAGTTTGCAAATTAAAATGCAAAGCTTGGTAACGGAAACACCCTCAGCCAAAGATACTGTTAGAATAAGACAATTTCACTCTTTTGTATATTCCTCACACCACTGATGATTGGTATTTTCCCATATTCTCTGGGCAGACACTAAAAGGATTGTACTACATCTTTCTTGTAAACCTTTCTGTACAGAGAACTGACTAATTCAAAATGATGCTTTAAGAGACCTCAGCTATACAGTTTCTCTTGGGAATACAACCACCACATTTTAAAAGAGAGTTCAAAGTGTAAGTGAAATGCATTCAAAACATCACAGCATGGTTTCACAATTTATCTTCAGATCAGGTTAGCTCAGAAGTGTCCCAGGAAAGGAGCCCTTCCATTCCCCTGTTCCAAAGATTCACTTTTGTGCCAGATGACCCTTCTTCTGTCCACCTGCCAGCACAGTCTTCATTATGTTCCATGACACTTTCTACAACGAATTCAGCTGTTTCATTTTTACAGTGAATTCATGACAATGGTTGCATGACAGGTTAGTTTTAACAAAACAGCTCAGGTCTCCACTCTCCAGCCAACTCATAAGCAGTGACCTAAATAGTTGCATTCCCACCGGAAAAGAAGCCAGTACACTCATGGCTGGAGAGCAAGAACATATCAGTGCTGTCTTACCCCAGCTGAAATTAACACTCACTGTCACCATAACTTCAAAACCAAAGAACTCTTGGAGGTGTGTGAAGAACTTTGTTTCTTCACATACCACCAAGATCTGTTGCAAAAGCCAAGTTGCTAGTTATCTTTGAAAAGACCAACATATTCTTCTTCTACAATGATCCCCTGAACTTCAAGTGATCACCAGGTGAACATTGAAGAATGAAATAACTTCAAGAAGTCCTTCTGAAAAAAACCTCTTAAGCTGTTCTTCGACCCTCTTTAAGGGTTCTGTTCTTTTTAGGGATAAAAAATTACCCTCTTTATATTTCAGTTTCAAATTTAACATGAAAGTAAGCTAAGTGCACTAAGATAGACTCCAGCTATGAATAAAGCTGAAGTGGCAGGAAGTGTTCTTGACAGAGTAAGATCATCTCAGGAGCAATATAAATATGCAAATTACTTTCAGAGATGACTCCATGACAAGATTTCAACAGTTTTGCTGCTGACATTAATTCCTCCTCATGAATGATACAACTAAACAAAACAGCTCCAACATATGCACACTAGTAATGACACTAATCAGATAAAGTGATACAGTCTTCTATCAAAGCATGGTTTCTCCAGATGGCATAACTGATGCAAATATTGCATACACCTCCCAAGGCAGGACAAGGCTCCAATGACTTTCTCAAAACACCGTTAAAGTGTGGCAACCAGTCTGAAGTACACAGTGGCACAGAGACTTTCTTCCCTAACAGAGAAATGTCTACAGGCTGTGAAAAATAACAATTAACCTGTGAGAAATTCTATATCTGACTATTTCTTTAAAATGCCTTTGTATTTGTATTATTTTTTTAATTACTACTTTGGCCTATAATTGTAAGTTTACAATTATTCTTCTGAGAAGCACATTTGAAAGGACCAGTTATTTCTGGATCATCTATTTCTAACATTTCCAGATTTTTATCATGAGTAGACAATGTTTACTAAGTGCAATACTGCAGTGGTCTTAAAATTGATCTTGGAATGTAACATATAAAAAGGCAAACTTGTCCAGACAAAAGATCTGTCTAGCCAGCATCCCATCTCCAGTAGAGTCCAGAAGCAGATGCTAAGGGAACAAAAGAAAGAGACAAACCTCCTCAACAATCCCCCCTGAGCATTCTTCCAACCTCTACTTCCACCTCAGGGGATATTATGAACCTCATGCAGGCTTTCTATTAATTAATCTTCAGTTAATGTATCTTCTTAGTCCTTCAATCCTTCAAGTTGCTGCAATTCCAGTGCTCTTTTGCAAGACCTTACCCATGCCCTTATGCCTGCTTCATGAACCAGTGCATTTTTTGGAAGTGCCTGGTCGCTTTTTGGTGACGCTAAGATTTTATCCTAGAAGGGACCATAGGCAGTCCAACTCAGTCATCCTTTCTGCACTGGCTCTGATTTTACAAACTTCAATTGTGTAGCAATTGAAGCAAGTCACATCTTTGCTCCTTTTTTCAAGGCTGAAGAGTCCTAACAAGCTCAGTCATTCCTCACAGAGAAATTAATGCATGCCTTAATTTCTTTACCTGGTCTTGTTGCACTCCTAGCTTTTTGAGATGCAGGAACTAGAATGGCACACAGTAACTCAGGGTACAGGAAAATCATAGTTTCACACAATGAGAGTATTATTCTGTGTTTCTGTTTTCTATGTCTGTGGTTACAAATCTTAACGTTTGATATGCCTGGTACATGTTTTTTAAATATTACCAAGCACTGAGCTAGCCTGTGTAATACAAAATATAGCTCCCAAGTGATAAGAGTCAGCACAGCAGTAATCAGTTTATGTGTGAAGTTAGGACTGGTTCTCTCCCACATGCATCACTTTCATCTACACTACATTTCATCAGTCATTTTATTTCCCAGACACTGTTGTCTCCTAACTGAGTTTGTCTACAATCCTGCTGCATCCATGACTTCTCTGGGAAACCTGTTCCAGTGTCCCACCACTCTCACAGCAAATAATTTCTTCCTTATATCTAATTTAAACATACCCTCTTCCTGTATAAAGACAATACCCCTTATCCTTGAAAGTCTCAGGAAAGTGATACTGTAAAAAGCCTTTATTAAATTTTGGTAGAACATAGCATACAGATGAACTTATTAAGGGTCTTGCTTGCCCACACTTCAAAAAACGAGAGGAATGAGGCAGAACTTCCCTTCTGTGAAAACTCCCCTGATTCTTTGCAACTAAATCATATTCACCAGGTGCTGGTATGCCCTTAACTTCCTACTCAGCCTTACAGTACCAATATCCATCCAGCTTACAAGTTTGTACTTCCTGGGTTTCTTGGAACATTTTTTTTTTATTTTGCCCCTGAGATTTCTATAGTGACTTATCATCAGTCACTCCCAACAATTTGCTATTGCTCATTTAATCTGTTTTGTTCTAGAAGCTCTTCTACAGTCACTGTAATTTGTGAGAGAGTCTGCTTTAGCTCATCCATAAGAAAGGTTTTACAATGCGACTCCCTCTACTTACCTTCACAGCAATAAGCAAAATAGCATGAATTTACCTCCCCCCTGCAACAACCTGAGCCTTGTGGTTGCTGAGTACCCTCAGCCCTCCGACTGCTTGTTACTCCTGTCGCACATGAAAAATTATACTTTTGTTTAACAGCATTTTGTGGAGCTTTGAGTAAATGAATCCAACTCACCACCTATTTCTAGGTACTTTATGCCTATTTCTATCTGCTGAAGTTTATGATCCTTTCATTTCATAGTGAAAACTTCAGCTTTTAAGAGGATAGTTTCTCATTTTCATGGCCTTTAATATTTTGCTGTTCAGATATGCACTCTCTTCCCTTCAGCCTTACTCAGTTGCATGCACTGGCATTAGTATTTATTGTTCTCCACTCCACTTGTAAGGGTGTAAATTCTTTAGGATTCCCATTTTAGCTTGAAAAGTTCATTAATGAGAGCAACAACTGGCTTGAGTCAATGCTGCTTGAGATCCACTGCAGTCTTATATTTAGGAACTCCTAGGCTGTTCAGATTATTCCTAAAATAAAATTATGAAACACAAGCATAAAGGAGTATTTTCATTGCTTCTGTTGGTGGAAACAATAAACAACGGACTGACCTTATTACTAGAAAGAGTGAAAAGCTAAAGCTTGTAATGTTAAATCTTTGAAATATCAGGAAATCCTGAAGTTTCATATAAAACTTCAGGCAGTCTTCTTACACTACAATATATCTGTATTTTAGATAGCAGAAATCTAACCAAGACTATAATAACCTATACTGCAACATTAAATCACACAAAGAATTATCAGATGTGCAAACATAGAACCCTGCAACATTATACTAAAAATAATACTAATACTATACTTTTATTCTTAGAATTAGCTGATGGAATATCTTTTGCCTATATATTTAATTAAGTCTTTCAGCAACCTTTTTCTTTCCATCCCTTCCAGTTAGCCTGCCTTAGAAGCAAAGAGAAAAACTAACTGGCTGATCTAAATTCCAGATGTAACTTAAGCATCACTCTCTTTACTGGCACAATTAATGTCATTACCAATTAATCATTCATTCAAATATTGGGTTTTGAGACATAAGTAACCTTTAAAAAGTTGTTGTATTGAAGAAAAGTAGTGTGTATATATAAGCCTAAGTGCAACACATAATTAAGGGACTTGTACCTAAGACGCAGTGTAGTTACATTGAAGAGTGCAGGGAAATCTGCTTATATGTTTAAACGTGCTCCCACTCGCACATGCACTAACCCACACCCTCCACATGTTTACAGGTATTTTCAGTCTTAAAAAACACTGGACAGCCAGAGAATTTCACACTAGAAATATGCACTAAGACAAACTGCTGTCAGAACATACAGAACATGCCATCTGCAATATGAAAGAAGCCAATGGCAAAATATTGGCACTGTCCCTCATAAAGCAAGGAGCCCTCAGTAGCCTCTCAATGTGTTTGATACCAGCCTGCAGGGCAGAGAGAACAGAACTGTCTGCTTCAGCATCAGGTTATGCACTTACATAATCTTGTGAATTAGAGGTAGTAAACTGTAAAATACAGATTAAATTTGCAGACTGTGACATGCTTCACCAAAATTATATGTGTATAATAAGGAACATTTTTTTCATAGTTTCAGGTAAATTTTGGAGTAAAGTATATGAGCAAATAAATTATTTTCTGAAATCTTCTTTGAAGATCTTTTCTTTGAAACAGTCTTTGAATAACTGACTGAGATCATGTGTACATAAAGCAATACACAGACAGCTTTTGTGTTTAAGAAGTATTTTCTATATAAAAGGAAATACGGGTAAAGACAAATCCTAGGGTGGTTCTTTTTGCAAATATGAGAATATTTAAGATTAAAGAAGTGGTGTGGGCAAGTCACATGTTTACTGCTACTAAAATAGGCAGCTTAAAAATACTACTATCTACCCCACTAAGATAATCAGGCTACGGTTATTTTCAATTTGGTTCAGCATATGTACTGAAATAATGTGGCATCTCTTATAGATTTACAGACTACATTCTACTCTTTTTCCAATAACTCAATTGAAGCTTTCCTTTCTTCAATGTAATTAAAAACAAAATATAAGTAGCTGTTATTCCCAGTTTTAGACTAGGCAATTATTTCATTAGAGAATCATGCAATCATTTAGGTCGGAAAAGACTTCCAACATCACCAAGTCCAACCTTTGACTCATGACCACCCTGTAAACCTAAACCATACCACTAAATGGCACATCTGGTGGTTTCTTAAATACTTCTAGGAATGGTGATTTCACCACCTCCCTGGACAGTCCACTCCAATGCTTGACAACCCTTTCTGTGAAGAAATTCTTGCTAATGTCCAACTTGAATTTTCCCTGGTGTCACTTGAGGCAGTTTCCTCTCATACCCAGGAGAAGAGGCTGACCCCCACCTGGATACAGCCTCCTTCCAGGAGTTGTAGAGAGTGATAAGATCCCCCAAAGACCCCTTTTTCCAGGCTAAATACCCCCAGCTCCCTCAGCTGTCCCTCACAGGACTCATGTTCAGACCCTTCACCAGCTTCACTGCCCTTCTCTGGACTTGTTCCAGCACCTCAGTGTCCTTCTTATATTGAGGGGCCCAGAAGTGGACACAGCACTCAAGGTGCCACCTCACCAGTGCTGAGTACAGGTGCCCTGCTCCCACTGGCCACACTGATGCTGATACAAGCCAGGATGCCATTGGCTTCATGATTAAGACAGAATCATTAAAATAATTGTTAATTCTATTCCAATCTCATAACATACAGCTTAAGCAAAGCTTGAAAAATTTCAGTGAAGTCCTACTAAATGCATTCCAGTGAAGTCCTACTAAATGCATTCCTGTGACGTAAAATTTCAGCAAGAAGTAACTCCTGCTACTAAAGAACATTCACTGCATGCAAAAATTCTGACAAAACACATCAGTTAATAGTTTTCTTTGAAAAAATTATCTGAAAGAAATTATTAATGTTGCAGTAAAATAAACAAGATCACACATTTTGCTTTTTCTAAGCATTAGCTTAACATGCTGGAAGATTATTGTTTTCTGTGGGAATTGTATCATTGTCTCATTTTCTCCGTAATCACTGCCAGGATGCAACAGCAAACCAATTTGATGTTTAAACAGCTGAGAATTTTGTTTGTTTGCATGCTAGCTCTTTACAGATCTCTTTAGATATTAATAAATAAAAGTTGAAATTTCATTAAGAACCTATTTCATCCATCAAGACACTATAGGTTTTTTTCACATCAAATCTTTCTTTTGACTTTACAACCAATTTCAGCTAAGGATAACAATTTCCTCTTTAGAAATACGTGATATTTCAAGTAACTTTTTTATAACCAACAAAACATCGGATCAAATTTGAGTTGTGCATGGCAAATGAAGAAAATGAAGCAAATAATGATAACCCTTCTCAAATTGAAAACAAACAGTACTCATCTTCCTGGCACTACTGAACAAATTTCCACTAACACATGTTTCAAGGCATCACTCAAAACACTGCTCTGGGTTTAAGACCATTTCACAATGTAATCAGGCCCCACCAAAACTGAAAGCTGCAGTAACTTTAAGCCACAGCCATACCCGTGTGCATGCACTCATGTGAAAGTATCGCACACACTAAATTGCACTGAGGCCGTGAGAACATGCAACTTAGTAATGTGCAATATCTCCACCAGAGCAAGCAGAATGGGAGCTTCAGGGAAGAAGGGTATGGTGCATTCAGGAAGAGAACGACATGCTGCTCAGGGAAAGGAAAATGGTTCAGGCAAAGGTGTGCATGCTACTACTTGGAAATCTGTGATTTAGAGAATTACTGCTTCATCCGTTCAGGACAGAAACAAAACAAAAATAAAAATCCACACAAGAGCACCCCCTCCCTATTTGAGGGGTAAAGAATTTAATTTTCCTACTTAAGTAGTAAAGTAGGTGACTCATGAACCAACTTTATTTTACAGAACCCTTCTGAACAAAGCAAATCTCATACTGTTATGTGAGGTTCCCCTGAACCGTCAAAATACTACATTATTTATTATAGTTACAATGAAAAAATTCACTAACTACTGAGAATTAAAATTACCTAAATACAGTAAACTCATCCAAGTGGTTCTCATGACTTTCTAAAGCAAGTCATCTTCCTAAACCTGACAGAGTGGTGTCAAAAGATTTCCTGCAACTCAACCTACTCTGGCATAATCCTTCTGCCACAGCTGTCAGGCCCCTCTCTGTTTCCCTTTCTTTGTTCCTATGGCTGACTTTAAGTGGTTTCAGTGTAAGAAAATAATGTATTTACTATATTCACAGGGAACTAACCAGCATTGTCAGTCAAGGCAAACTCTCACACATGATGAAATATTACCTTTGTAATTCATCACATTTTTGTCCTGATACCCACTTATGCAATAAGGGAAACAGGGAAAAAAAAAAAAAAACAACAACAAAAAGGAAAAAAAGGAAATTTAAAAAAAAGAAAAAAAAAAAGAAGAAAAAAAAAGAAAGAACTGTGGAGGGATGAAATGCAAAGGACAGATGAAGAATATATTAAGAATTAAAAAAGAGTGATGAAATGTGGCCACACCAAGAAAGTTAGAATCAGACTGAGAAAGACCTGAGATTGCAAACCAAAGAAAAAGGAAAACAGATACACCACCTGGGCTTGAAGGACTAAAACTACTAGAGAACAGAAGCTCTTTTACTGCTGAGGCACTAGCAGTATTTGGGATGATAATAACTTTCCTAAATTTTTATTTCCCACCTCATTTACAGGCAATGGCACATGAAGCTCCAGCATGGAATTTTGAATTAGTTGGTGGAATTTAAAGAGAACCTTCATACATCAGTCAGAAATCCCTGTGGTCACACATGCCATTGGTAGTAATCTTACTCCCAGATTTTTTACTGTGTTTTTGGAAGTCATCACACAACTACTGACCTGTCCTCTTCCCTGTAGATTAAATGCTGCCTTCCACAGATGCAAACAATGAGGAGACACAAATGCAATATATGACAACAAAGCATGCACAAGTGTTTAGTCTAAAATCAGAGGAGCATTTTCATGATGAAAGTTACTCAAAATTGGGAAAACTGGTTTGTGACCGATTTGCAAATCTGTGTTTGTTCCATAGTCCGAACACTGCCAGTTCCCATCTGGAGGGCTGCTTGGAGGCAGGCAGCACTGCCTGTGAGAACTGAGAAAACTCAGTAAAGGCAAGTATCTGGAGTAAAGGCAAATGCCCAGCTTACAGTCACATTCACAACACAGGAAAAGACAAAACTAGTAGCAGATCATTCCTTAGATTGCCATTTGCCTTCCAGTCCCAAGGGAGACCTAGAAAAGAGTTTTTTGTTGACCATCAAGGGTTGCATGGCCCCTTCCTTCCCACTGCCCCCCATGAAAAGGTGCCATCTCTTCAGCACTGAGGCCTGAAGGACTGGAGAGAGGAGGGTCTTCCTTCCATCAAACTGCTGCCTTCCCCACGTGGCAAGGGACATTCCCATCAGCTGTCCTGCCTTCTACAGATGGGAAGGGACACCCATAACCACGCAGAAGGTGATCTCCGACCATCACCCAAGCCCTCACTCCAGACCATCACCAGCATCACCCATCACTGCCCTGAGTCACACTACCACCAGCAGCATCTCCAGAGCTGGAATTTGGCCCGCTTGAGCACACAGCAGAGCTCCTACAGCCAGCCCCTTCTACTGCCCATGCTCACCCAGATGCTTACTGTGGGAGGCCCCTGATCCTCCTTTGAGGACAGTCACCTCCTCAAAGCAAGACTTATGCTTTCCCCAGCACAACTTGTCCTTGGTGAAGCTATGCTGGCTGGTGCCTCCAAGCGATCTCCTCTCTTTCACGGCTCTGCCTTTGTACCACTAGGTTTGTGAAACAAGCTCTTGGAGCAGGCATAGCATGATGCTCTTGTCAAATCCCTGCTTGATCCCACCACCTGATACATACTTCTGGCATTTTGCTTCTCTGGCATCCTGGATGAATAGATTTCCTATCAAAGGCCAGAATGGCAATTCATCCCATGGTTTGCAGCAGGCAGCTCTTGGATTACACTCAGCTTCTCCAAAACTCCTATAGTGTCACCACAGCTGCATCTATTTTTTCCCACTACTCAAGTTCAGATTCATAATCTGTGGTATTTTGACAGAAACAGTGAGATTCAACACTTGGCTCAAAGCAGCCTGGAAAGCTGCTCTTACCCCTATACAGCTCATAAATCTATTTGTGTGAACAGAGAACTGTCATTGTATTTGCAAACTCCCCATCAAAGGAGTTACAAAAGTATTTATAAAATTTATAGCTATTTATAGTCCATAAAATAAAAAACACAACACAGTTTTGATGAGACAAACTGAAATGGGAAAAGGTCTTTGTTTAAGAGCTTGCTGGGAAACATATTTAAATTAAGGGATTTATTGAGCTACAGAAACGAGTTGCCAATTGCCCTCCTCTTCTGTCTCCCTTACTCTTTTTCTCTGAAATAAGCAGCAAAGCACACAAGGGAACAGACTTCCTCAATTACATCCAGGTTTCCTAGTGCTTTTCACAAACACATTTTAAGTAAAAGACCACAGAAGTGACTGGCAACATGGAGGATGATAATTCTTACGTCATTTGGTTTATGAGCAACAGAGAGATTAGGTCTATCTCTCACCAGAAGGATCTCTGCCTTCTTGACAGGACTAGATGCTGTCCTCGCTTTGTGCATTTGATATGTCCTGGTGAAGAGTGGTGGGAGCTGGAACACCACTGGTGACTTTTGAGATTTATGAACCAAATCTTTTTGGTCAACTTGAAAGCATGGATATTTTGAGAGTGAATTCATGTTGTGTAGTGCTGTCATAGTCTAATGGTGAAAGCAGCTACAGATGTTTCATTATTTGATAATTCGTAACACAACTGGAGCCTCTTCCATCCTATCACCAAGCACTAATATCCATTTTGCATGCCATTTGTGGATGAGGTGAAGAAGCCATTTTTAGGTTCCTACCTCTGCTGCAACTCATCTCCAAAAAGAAAGAATAGTTGCTACTTTGGGACAAAAGAAAGGGTTTGAAGTAGCAATTGTTTTTCATATGGCAACAGACTAGGCACACATAAATTCATGAGAAATTGTTACTACACTTGCCATATTTACATACTGAAGATCACAGTAAGTTTTGAGTGGAATGCAAGCTAACTGAGAATCATTAGGATAAATCCCTAGGTACAACTGAGAAGTGAGAAACTTCTGAAAATCTCAGATCAATCCTAAGAATTCAAATAAGGCACCAAGTACAGGCTACTCCAATCAAATATGAGTGACTGATTCAGGCTACCTTAGTGAATACACAGACCAAGGTCCTTTGTGTATGACAAGCTGCTTCCCATTCTACATTGTCCAGATTCTCCAGACACTGGCTTTTTCTCACCATATTTGCAGTTACTGATGCATGCTGGCTCTTTCCTACTCATTTTCCTGTGGCTTCTCTAAAATGATTTTCTTTCTTTCCTCCACTCCAATTCTGAGAAATACTTTGGGTCATCTGTGTCACATACCTGTAAACTTATAAAGGCATTCAATACAATCCTCCTCACATAGTATCCATGCCCAGATAAAACATTTTCCACACTGTTCCCCTCTACCCTGGGCTAAAGAAAACAATTTGTGGGACTAGTATCAGTTTCTAAATCCACTCACACTATTCAGAAAAGATAGAACTGAGATACTAACCATGTGATCAATGAAAACTCAATAGCAGTCGCTCAAGAGAAAGGCTATTAACTTTTTGGCAGAATTCCAAATCTATTGCTTTTTACCTGAATTGCCCCTTCATTTCAAATGACTACAGCAGTTAGCATTCTTGTTCAAGATCCTACACAACACAATATGAACTTGCCATTGTTAAAATGGCAAACATTTAGCAATGAGCTTGGAAAACGACTTTAATACCTCTCCAGTTTAAAGCCTCCTCATGTAGTGTATGTATGCACAAGATGACACAGAAAGCAGTGGTGTAAGAGGCAATGGCTGTACAGAATTCAGCATGAAGTCTGTTCACTTTGCCCAGATCATCAACTTTTTTGAAAAAGTACACTATGACTTAAACACCTTATTTAAAATCCGGTTTATTACATTACCAGCATGTTAGTGTTTCAAGCTGCTAACAGGTGAAAGATGATGATTTATTTCATCTGCAATGAATTTTATTGCACCACCCCAAAAATAGCTTTATTGTGAAATCTTTGTGAACCATATTGAAAAACATTTTAAAAATCTTCCTTTAATTACTGAAATAGTTTATAGCCAACACACAAAAATGGTGACTAAGCATGAAACACTGTGGATGCAGTTTGTAGGTGCAGCACTGTAGTGTTCCAAGTGTGATAAGGAGAGTGCTCCCCTGGTGTTCCCTTTGATGTAATTTGGTTTATGGAGATCATGAACTAGATTTCTTTCAGGTGAAACTGAACTGGAAAATATTCTCCAGAAGTGTATCTAATACATTCCAGGTACAAATGAGTACTTATTCTATAATAGTAGACAAAATACTTCAAACTAAATAATTCTGAAATATGTACAGCACTGATGTCAGGTCCTCTATTTCAACTTTTGCTGTATGCATCTGCTCCTACTGAGCTGCACCAGCTGTTACTGCCAATGCAACTGCAAACACTGCTTCCTGATGAGTTAGGGATGTCATGGGTGTAGCAGTTTTACAAAGCATTACTATTCATGACAGCACAGACCTCTGAAAAATTTTAGCCAAGTCCAATCAAATTAAAAATCAAAGGGGAAAAAAAATCATCAATGCTAGGTTCTTAAATCACTTTTGCAATTCATCTTTGAAACACAAACTGTTGCAATTGTTAATTATTTGCAGTTGAACATCAAATTTAAAGAAGAAATTTAAACAGACGGCAAGAAATCAGAAATATACCTTATTGCTTCCTCCACAGATTGGCCAACTATATTTGAGGAGGGACCTGGCTGAGACAAAGGTGTCAGGCTTATCACCCATTTTA
Organism: Vidua macroura; assembly: GCF_024509145.1. Taxonomy (NCBI): domain Eukaryota; kingdom Metazoa; phylum Chordata; class Aves; order Passeriformes; family Viduidae; genus Vidua; species Vidua macroura. Next base: position 88,606,400 of record NC_071571.1, read on the forward strand.
CTGGCTTGTAATATTCATCACTGGAGCTTAACAGGTAGAACAGTGTGGTCAGAAAAATCACCTGCAAAACAAATTGAACTTTTAAATTACAAAGTAATACATACTTTCCAGAATTAGAGTACACAGCTATGCTTCAGATATTGACTTTTACTGAAAAGGAACAAGATGCTATTCCACAAGCCTGGATTTAGAAAAACAGAGCTGAAAGAATTATTTTTCTCCCCTGCTTCCCAAAAAGGAGCAGGGGACATTTACAGCTAGACATTATAAAACTTCTGCCTCTGTTCAGCTTCTTTCCAAAGTCACATCTAGACCAAACAACTAGAATGCTGATAAACATTATAGTTGTGGGGCTCTTTGGTTCTTTTTCAGCATGTTTAACAGATCAAAAAATTGCTGAATAGTTGCATCTATTCTCAAAACAAGCAAACAAAACTGCCAAATAAATTTGGGCTATCTCAAGAGTCATTATGCAGCTGGGTATCAGATATGAAATACACAAAAATTCACAACCATAAATTTTATGTTAATCTGGCAATCCTAAATGAATATTCCTCCTGTGAGTTTGATGATGAGTCTCAGCAGAAGTGATAGAAGTTTCACTGTTTCAGTTAAAAGACAAAAAAATTATAATCAGATTGGATTAACTTCCTCTATGTTGCAGTCAACTATGTTTCTCTTATCTTCCTGTTAGTGGGCTCAGCAACTTCTCGGGTAAGAATGAATCACAGAACTGCATCCATCTTGAAACAGAATACCTCAAACAAGAAAAATCCATTCTGTATGCTCCAAACAAACTATGGCTTATATTTGCTTCATGTACACAACTCAGATATTTTTTCTTTCTTCCCAAGACTAGAAAGAATTCTTTCACTTTCCTTGTTTCCAACCTACTTGTATTCTAGAATAAACCACATCTTAATCTTTTTTTTATGAGCCAAACAGCCTGATCTCTATAAGTCTCTTACTTTCAAACATTTCATCCAGTTTACAGACACCTCATGCTCTTTTCCTTCACTCCCTCTGAAGATGCTCAGAAAACAAAATGCAAACAGCATTGCAATATTTCATTAGCACTCTCAAAATGACATCTGTCTCTGTTCCTAATTTCTTTATACTTGGTAAAATCCTACTACCATTTTCCTCTTACTCTGTCCTCCCAGACTTAAAACTTGAAAGTCACATTCAAATATTAACCTCTAATGACCGTGTCCAAATTGCCATATATTGGTTTAGGCTATATTCCATCTCCCCAGGTGTTTAGCTTCTGCCTTGGGAGATAAGCCAATCTAGCTAATAAAACAAGTCATTATATCAGCAGATTTTAATAGCGTGCTGTTAACATTAATTTTGAGCTTAAAAAAATAATAACAATAATTAAGCCTTGCTTTAATGAGAGATAGTCTAGTGCCAGTAGCAGTATCAGCTAGGTTTTGCTACCACTTTAAGTAAGAGAATCTTAAACCACATTTTAACATCCTCTGTAATTCTAAGATTATGGCTATATTTTTTCCTTCATGGACTCTGCCATTTCTAAGCTACTGTATTTCCTGCTTTCAGTAGAAAATTCTATACTGAAGCAGGCACTCAGATGATGTTGTGTCTTCCTTCCACTGAGCAGATCTTTCTGCACATGCAGTTTTCAACACAGAGAGCAGCATCTTGCTCTAAGTACAATAAGTATAATATCTGCTTATCCACTGTTCTTCCCCAGTGTTTACAGAAGAAACTTGCTTTCTTAAGGAGAGACAAGATAGACATACCCACCTGAAGGGTGAAAGCCAAAGCAATGGCTAGGAATGAACAGCAGTGGAATAAAACAGCATTAAGCTGAACTACAAGACAGGAAAACTTACAAACCCTACTCAATTTCTGCTAAAAGAAGATGGATGTGACCACAGCATCACACAAAATTAACTCTGGAATTTTGGAGTATCTGCCTTTTAGGAAATTAATGTATTTCCTTTAGCACAATAGATGTAGAAATGCAAAAAGAACCTGTAGTCACAGAATATAGTAATATATTATCAAATGGCTTGCTGACTCTTCCAACAAGTGGAATAACCTCAATACTACATTCAGCAGCAAAAGATATGTACTGTCTTAGAGCAACTAGAGGCTAAAAGACCTCTTTTACAGGATATCTGAGATACCTAAATTGTTTCCTAAGCAACAACTCAAGATCCTGCCAATGACTATGAGAAAGAATTTACCAAAGACAAAACAGTATGACCTTTCCATAGTTAAACAATTGATGGATTACTACTTCATGCTGTAGAATTTGTCCTGTAGCTGAAAACATTAAATACTCAAAGTTGAGGAGGGATAGACTGAATTCAATGAGAAAACTCTGGGTAAACACTCTCTACCAAAATGATAATTCAGCATTTCCACAGGCATCAAGAAACACACAACCTAATTGCTTGTGCATCAGGTCCATTGATTCAGTAAATATTTTTGCATCTGCTTTTCATACTCAATTTTCTGCTGAAAAGCTTCAGGGTTTTTGTTTGTGGGACGTTTTTTCCTTGTTTTGGGTTTTCTGGTTGTTTGTTTAGTTGTGTGTTTAACAGCATTCAAAAACTGTGCATGCCTTGCAGGACTGTAGATGCCCATCAGCCAAATGGAGCTTTTTCTCTTCCAATCTTTGTAACAGAATATGAGCAGAGTGAGTGAGTGCACATGAGTATACATATGTGCATAACTATACTTTCACACAAAGGCATATACATACATCCATGTGCACATGTGTGCAGACAGGAACTTGTATTCAGAAATGAAATGAAAGTGACACTTCTGTAATTAAATACCAGTTTTCAAAAGTTTGTTTAAGATCTGAACACAGTCTTACTGGATCATGGATGGATGTGCTACAGAGATTTACATTCCTACTTTATTTTTTGATGGAAGATGTATTTTTCAAAATGGAGCTTTTCAACAAAGTGTCCATTATTTCCATGCTTTAAAGAAGAAATTTTTAAAGCTAAAATAAAATTCAGTATTTTAGTTTCTATTCAGGATGACTCAAACTGGACTGAAATGTAATCAGTAGAAAAGCTAGCCACTTTGAGCATTATCTTGTTGGAAAATTTAAGTTAGCTTGTGTCACCCCAAACTAGTAAAAACTTTTCTGTAGTAACTAGGAAAAATGAAAAAGAAAAGAGCACAGTTCAAGCATCTAATCTTTAAAAGAATTCCAACACTGCAAGATCCCAACTACCTCTGCTAAACCAGCTGACTGTACAAGTGCCCCAGCAAGAGGCAGGATTCTGCTGGCAGACAAAAGTCAGGATCATGCATCACAGAAACAGCATGCAATGAACCTGATAAAAGTCATTAGGCATCTAAAGATAAATTTTGTATCTGAGCCTGAGTACCTTGAAATCACTGGCAATTAGTTCCCAAGCTTGCAAATTTTGTATGCTAACTTTTTAGACACAGTTTTAAATGTGCCATCTTGGGTGAAGTTGTGGACTAAAGAAGAAATAAAATGCTTTCATGTAATCTTTTTTTACAGAAGATGACTAGAGAACAAAATTGGCGATTTCCCTGCAAAAATGTTTCCATCTCCTGAAAGCAATGGCTTGTATAGGGATATGCTTATGCAGACATGCTGTAAGATTTCAGTAGTTATGTAGGATATTACAAGCTAGAGCTTAGTACCTTCAAGGCCTTAAACAAGAATTTTCCACTAACAGAATGACAGGAAGACTTACTACCTCCTAATCTTGCCCTCCATCTAGAATGCCCCCAAAACAGATAGCAAATTTACAAAATCTTACAGAATTTTGGTGTTACATAAGTTTAGAAGATGTTTTCAATGCTTTAGGTTTGAGTTGTCACTGTTACAATATGTGCAATTAGGTTAATTCAGTAAAATGGACCACGTAAATCAATGACACACTACTTACCACTGAAAGCACAAAATTGAGAAGGGCTGTCCCACTGTGGAAGAGGATTGTCACTAAAGCTGTAACTGTAGTAAACAAAAGGCTCACATTGCGACTCATCACTATCCACAGAGACTCCAGGATCTGAAAAAGGAGGGAAAAGACAGATTTAGACATTGGATACTACTAGCATGGCCTGAGAATTACTTGTTGAGTGATTCATCTCCATCAAGCTAAACAAAGATGACTTTAAAAAAAAAAAAATCAACTTCCCTCACTCCTATATTACAGCAGGTTCTATCAAGTGAAAACGTCCACTTTACCAAAGCTAGCTCATTATAAGGTATGTGTAGCTACTATATTATATGTATATATTATATATATGTATATTATCTATGTAGCTGATTATAAGGTTTTGGAATTCTTCTCTCAGTATTCAAAATTATTTCATTATGCAAAACTGCAAAAAAACCTAGATGTGGTGATACTTGTTTACTGTGATTAACATTCCTGCCAAGCAGATCTTGTCTTGGGAGAAAATATTCACCTTTTTAAAAGCAGAAATGTTAAGACACAAAGAACAAGGAGTAACATCACAAGGTAGAAATAAATCTGACACTCCCAATCAAATAATAAAATTACTACTTCAATAAATTTGTTGTTAAAGTGTTTCATGGTAATGAAATACATGGTTTTAGTAATATTTGCAGAGAAATGCAAAAGTTGTGATTTTGAGTAAGGCTCCATCAGTTAGTCAAGTAATTATTGAAAACTATTAGTCTTGGTTTAATAAATAGCAACGAGACCAAATTAAAACAAAACCAATCAATCAACACACCCTAAAACAAAAAACCCTTCCTCAGTAGAGCAGACAAAGGAGTGTAAGCCATGTGATCACCTCTCCTTTAGAAGTGAGTGAATCATATTAAACATAATTTATTAAGCATGAACTTGAGAGGGAGTAAGTGCTGGGGGAAATGACAGGGAATTACAACACAGAGAGACCTACCTAGTTCATGCTTCCTACTATTTAATGGGAATTATGAATGTTGAAGCTCATCTTTTGTACAGGTTTTATTAGTGTCTCTTGAGAATTCAAGTGAAGTTAGAAGCAAAGAGGACACTCCTGAAAAATGTTCTTCCACTGGTACCTGTTCCTTTGCTTCTTCTATGGACTACGAATTCATTCTGGGGGTGCAGCAGTGGTACAAATTCATGCAGTCCCTAGGTAACATTACCGTGTACACATTATATTCCCAGGACTGTAGACACAGAGGACAGTGAATGCTGAGGGAATGGTTTGGAGCTAAAGCAGAGGCCTTCCAGCTGGTATTCAGGAAGGATAGTGCTATGATTGCTAATAGCAGGCCTTAAGTTGTATGCAAGGTTCCCCTCCCAGATATTTAAGCTTGTTACTAGAACTTGGTGTGTGAACAGAAGTTTCTGTGCCACAGGTCTTCCGTTATAATGTGGAGTTTAATCACAGAACAGCAGCAAAGGCCTTGCAAATAGGGACACAGATTGAAAACGAAAGCCCCTGAAACATGAGCAGTGTTTTGAGTACGAAGGCATTGAAGATGCACAACTTTATGAGCTAGAAAATTGCTTTTCCTTCAAGAAAATGAGGTAGGAACTAAGAAAGGGGGGAAAAAACACAACAGGCTATAACAGGACAAGGCACCTGTCATGACCTGGAAAAGTAATACTTTTCCCAAGTATCACAGCACACAGACCAGGGCAGAGGTCAAGGGTTGGGAGCTGTCCGGAATTAAAACACCTTATGAAAGGAGAAGCTCCTTAATCTGAGGGAAGACAATGCACATTAAGTTCCAGCTTTGCACACCTAAAAGCTCTTCAGCCAGCTCAGTCACTCCTGTGACTCAGACCATTAAGAACACACTCTGTTTGTGCCAACTACACAGCAACATCATGGTTTTTTAGCCACACAGCTCATGTAGGACACGACTGTTAAGGACTGGCCACTTTGAATACATAATGATAATGATTAGGAGACTGCGAAGCAAACCACAGGCATGAACCATGTTGTTAATGGAAACTGGTCTAGTAAAGTTTTGCTCTAAAGAGTAAAACCATTCTGATTTAGCAGCCTTCTAACTAGTAATCACAGCAATTGTTAAAACTCTCACTTGCAATACGTAAGCTGAGCTGATACCAGTGAGAGTTTACAAGGAGTGGAGCTTGTTCAACTGCCAGAGGAGAGCACAGAACTAGTAGGACTGTGAAAGTTTTCAAAATAGGATGTTTCTCCAGTATAGGCAGGATTTATTGAATACTTTCCACAGAAGCTTAAGACTATAACCAGAACTATACAACCATAGGCAGTTTGAATGTAGGTATCAGGTTGTTCCATTAACATCAGGAATGGTTCTCCTACGTGAACATCCTTGTTTGGTGGGGTCATTGATTTGAACTGTTGAACCAGTTATCACCAACATCTGCTTTAGAATAAGTGTAGATAGTGCCTTTCTAGAGCTTTAGTATGTCTTATGAAAGCAACTGCATCTTTTAGGACTTGTCTCCAACTACCAAGTAATTCCTTGTTATGCACACGTATCATTAAAATTTCAAGCTACAAGCTCTTCATAGCTAAGGTGAGAAGACAGACACAGCAGATACTAATCATTACTGAATACAGTGTCAGAATGTGCTCAAATACTTCCCTACCACTCACAAAATCAAATTACAGGCAGCTGTACCTAGGAGCTCATAATGCTGTTTGATACCCAGAGCCTACTGCAGCTGAGTTGATGAGGTCAGCTACTACACACAAATAATTAACACCTTGCCAGCAAAGTTCTCCAGAACACTACAGTGTGACTATTTATGCAACAATGTTACATTACTTTTAGTTACTTTTTTCCTATAAAAAAACAGAAAACCACACCTCTTCCCCCAAACCACTGCTCTGTAAGCAGTCCTAAGGGATCAGTGTTTAGAAGAGCTACAAAGCTGTACAGAATACAGGACTCTGACACATCACACTGTACCACCTTCAGAATCAGTTACCGTGCCTTTCCAATATGTAACAGGCAAGAAAGAAAAATTGCACACAATGTTCTCAGGCATCTAAGGTGTCCTCTTGGCCACTTTTAAACTGGTCAACACCTGAAAATAAGGGTTAAAAGGCACTTCACCAAAACAGTAATTGCTGAGAACTTCAAGTCAGCAAACTTCTGGAAGCCAGATAAAACTACATACCTAACTAATTCTGTATAAGGGGAATAAAACTAGATATAAAGATGCAAAAAAAAAACAACCCAACATGCTAGTTGATATATTACTGAAAAATGGACTGAATTAACTATAAACTTATGAGATTACTTGAAGAAATTACTGGAGCCAGAGAAAAATATTAGGATGTGCAGTAACTCACTGAAGTATTTGAGAAGCTGACTTGATTTAAAGTGCACAGATCAGTCATGCTAAAAGCATGGAAAGGGAAACCTAACAAAGCTGAAGCTTGCTGTGTATAACTGTGTGGAAGGTCTTCCATCTTCCTGTCTGGGAGATCTCTGAATGAGATACCACCTGGTGGTGAAATGATGAGTATTTTCGTGCAAGGAGCCACAAGATCAAATTAAGAAGACATTAGCAATGTCTCATGTTACATCAAGGGAGCTCTGAGTCATCATTCACGGATTTAGCCAGCAGCAATTCACTTTCTCAATGCTACAAGCATACACAAAATGCAAGGCATAAAGTAAGGCTCCACTCTTGCTCTCTCTGCCAAGTAGGAGATGAAATAAATCCCACTTCAGAAACACACCACTGATTATATTATGCTAGTTTTTAGCATTACTGCTTCTAACACTAGAAAAAGGCAGCAATGCTGCTAACACCAAAGCTTTTAGGAAAAAAAATGCAAAGTGATGACTTCGAAAAGCTTATCATCATATTAAATCTTCAGGCAATTTACATGTTTATATAGCAAATTACTTTAAAATAATTAAGGTCTGTCTCCATCAAAATACAGCTAAGCATAACTGCTATAATGAACAGCACATTTTGAGGGGGGCACAGAAGTCTTCCAAGCTTTACCTGATACTCAAAGTTGCAAAGTTGAATAGATGCCTGTTGTTACAAATTAAATGAACACGCGCAATTCCCCAGCACACCTACATCAGTAATTTAATTACATGCTTTCAACTCTAAAATGAGACTTTCTTCTATCACGGGAAAAGCCTGAAGTGAAACACTAGCATCTGCCTTCTCTTAACATTTTTCTTACAGTAAACACTCCTTCTATTAAGGAGGAAGAACACTTCCTTTGACTTCCATCAATGGAGAAGAGCTTATCTGCTTGTGGCTGTAATATGACATTGTCAAATAGCTGTATTTTCAAAGAAAACTGTCATCTGTTCTATTCTAAAATAGAATATTCTATTCTATTCTATTCAGAAAGCTAAGGGGCTAGCAAGACAGTTATTTTTTGGTAAACTCAATCTATGCATAAAATTTGTTACATGCAAGTAGTGTAACCATACACATTTATGCTTTTCCAAAAGTGGAGGAAATCTCATTAGAGCTGTGTATCCACTTCTTTACACAGTTCTTTACAGCTATCTCGTTTTCTTTAAATTATCTGTATGTTAAAAGAAACTGTCAACACAGCTTTGGGACTGTACTGTGTCTTGCTATATTCTTAAGAAATACAAGCCAGCATTGATTTCAAGTGTTCAACTTCACTCTCCCCACAAACAACACACTCAACCAAAAAAATAAAAAGAACAGTTTGAGTTGGGAGAGACCTTAAAGATCATCTGGTCCCAATCCCCCTGCCAGGGGCAGGGTCACCTTTGCTTAGATCAGGTTGCTCAAAGCCCCATATAATCTCACCTAAATCCCACTCAAAGTTCCATAAAATATGAAAAAATCAAACAAACAAAAAGCCCAAACTAAAGAACCTAAGCAACAGAAAAATTAAATCCCCAGAACATACACTCCCAAAAACACTCACAAAATTTCAAATATTAGCCCTTCCCAATTCAGTATGCCATTCTAATAACACATTGTTCCACTTCAAAATACCAGGAGAAAAGTTTTCATGCTCTAGTAATAACACAAATCCTGAATACAGTAAGTCTGCTTTGTATCTTAGGCTAGGTAGGAAACTTGATTAAACATACCAGACTTAAGCAAAAGCTACTCTTATTTTAATAATCTCCAAGTTTTAATGACCTAAACAAGAACAGAGACTGTATTTTCATCAATTTTAATTAAAAACATTAGCATGAGTAATATTTATGCAATGCAATGTAGATAAGCAAGCCAGGAAAGAAAATGCTGCCCAGTAAGAATGTGAAATCAGGATTTAGAGCTTTATACTAAGCTGACTGGTTTACAGTCTGCTATTAAGGACATGAGTATATGGAGAAAAAAGACAGGTGTTTCCCCACAGCTGATGAGTAATGAGTTCCTGGAAATAAACAGGAAAGCAAGGCAATTGCTGACATGTTTTTCTTGAACTTTTAAACCAGTTTTTAGAAGTAAAGCAAGCATGTTAGCTAGAAGAAAATGTTAATATTAATATTTTTCATTCTTAAATATTTATTCTCTTTACAGTTTTCTTCGCCTCCTCTCTCTAGCCTGCTTAGATTACTGAAGCACACTTTACATCATGGTTTCTGAGCACTGTGCAGCAATGCTGCAAATGACAAACTCTTATCAAGTAGTTTCTCCTCCTTCTGTGCCTCTTGCCTACAAGGAAACTCCACACTGATTTTAAATCACGATGTGCTGTGCATTTTTAAACCCTTTGCCTCAAGCATGCATGGCTAACTTTGAGAAAGTATCATGCAAATTTCATAATTAACTGAAAAAAGGTTTACTGCAATAAAGTTTCTTGCAACTCTTTCTTGTCTCACATCTTTTTCTATGGTAGAAGCTGTAACAATTTAAGCAGCAGTTGGGAGAGGACAGAAAAAGCACAAATGCCTACCAGTCGAAGCCAAGAACTGCTTGGAAAATATTAGCTTAAACTTCATCCACAGATGTGCTATAGTGCCAGTCAGGTATAAATAATAATCTTCCAAAATTGAAGATAATGTAATGACAACAGATCAAGTCAAAGATGAACTATATTGGGGATTGACTCTATGTGTTAAGCATTTAGGATTTAACATGATTTTTTTAGTGAAACACTTCAATTTGGATTGCTTTCAATGCTTCCTCTTTTTCTCCGCATAAGGTGAAATGTTTTTATTCAGGAATTCACACTGTGTAAAATACTAATTTCATTCTCCACAGAACTTTCATAAAAGAAGAGAAAAATAAGCTGCTTTCAACCCAACAAATAATAGTAATTTGAGGCAAAAAAAAAAAAAATCAGCCCCCCCACTTTAATTGTTTAGTTTTGTTTTCACAACCTCTTAGTCAACAGCTTCTTCAGTTATAACCTAAACCAATTGTTTTCTTCTTTAAAGAGAAAAGACTACATAAAATAATGCACTGAAAATCAGCTTGCAGGTGGCACAGGTAACAATATGTCTCTGGAAGACATCTGGGAAGCTGAGATCCATGAAGATGCTGAAAGCACAAGAGCTTTATTGTAAACATTTCTGTTTGTTTTACAGTTATCTCTTAAATAGGCTTGCAACAATTGCTTCGGTAATTGTAAATAACACCAACAGTGTTTCCATAATTTTCCATTTACTTGAATCCATAACCTTAGTAGTACTCCAAGGAGAAACTGCTATCAGTTGAAAATTAGACCAACTTCATAATAAGTGCAAAGAATACGTACCGAGAGAAATGTTTCGATGTTATCGTGAACAAACGATGCAACATCTTGCCAGTCCAGAATATCTCCAAGCCAGCTGTTTTGACGGTTTATGTGCCACTTGTGTCCTTTGTGTCTTCCAGAATGTGTTACATTCTTAAAAACAAAGAAAATGGACATTCTAATAAAATTCAGAGAAATGAGAAAGGCAAGAGCTAATGTTTTAGACCGGTGTTTTCTTAATGAAGAATAGATCCAACATGCATCTAAATACTTAGAGCTGCTTTAACTGGCATCCCAAAAAATACCTGGAAGTACTCTGTACACTGGAAAAATTAAAATCTGACAGAAAACTGTAGTTAATTATCCCATTTAATTACACATGTGTATGTTGTATTGATTCACCTCAGTTAAAAGTTAACTTTACTGCTTGACTGATACAATGGTATCTATTTTGCCTGAAAAGAAAGAACACAAAAGAGGTAACGATTTCAATTATTGCCTACATAATTTACTGTTTGCAACATACAAGTTTTCTCTGCACAGCCCATAAAGAAAAATGCAAGCAGAAGTCCAAGCAACTAGTTTTCTCACTATCAGTTTCTACCTCTCCACAGGACATGTTCAATCACACAAAACCTAAAAGCTAAACTGGATGCAGGACCTGGATTCTGACTACACACCTTTGTAACTTGCAACACAACAAGACAACAGGACATGGCCATAAAAACAACAGCTAATTCCTTAAGTGGATCCTCCCTAATTATGATTTTGCCTATTGCCCAGTGAATAATACCTGATTACCATCTTGAATGCCACAGGCTGGGACTGTGACAAATGTTTCAGAGAAGCATGTCAAAATTCTCTGTAAGCAAGCTTAAGCAAACCCGCTGACTAAAACATCGTAGTCTTTAATAGAAGGAGACTTCTCAAGTTCTTAACTCTGATTTTTACAATAAGCATTCCACTACTTGCTAAAATTTTCTGCACACTTTTAGCCTTAGCAGCCTGCATTCAAAATGGCAGTATCTTTTTTTTTGCCACACATGGCAAATAACATTCCAAGCGCTGTCCCTGCACTGATTTATCTAAGAGCATTACATTTTCTGCTCATTACCAATTCTCTCTAGATGCACTGTTACACTTTGTGATGTACTATTAGCAACCTTCTATAACAATCCACTGCCAACAAAGAGATCTTTCTTCTGAGCTAGCAATTTATTTAGAGTAGAAACATATGAGTAGTCAAAAATCTCCCTCAAATAGGCCTCCTGTATTTGTAAACTGTATGGAGACCTATCACCTGTTCATCTAGTTCTACACCAAAACTGTTATTTCTTTAATGCAGAGATCTTCTTTGAACTTTAGAGGTACTTGAAGAATAACTACATAAAGAAAAGTGTTAATATAATTGAAATCATTTAAATATACAGCAGTATTCCTGGAATATGACTTCTGGATTTGATATTTCCATTGCACAATGGCTAATGAATTGCTCTTTCCTTTAAACTGCAAACAGCATTGGCAGCATAACAACAATTTAACACTTAGGAACTTTTCAGGATTCAGTGTACAGAACCCATTATAATATGGCTGTAAAAATGCATTGTAAGAAACTTAATGAGAGGACAATTACTTTCTCACATTTTCAAATTAGTAAAAATTACATAAATCATGCAGAAGACCAGATGCCTTTTCCCAAGACCTCAACAACCCAAATAATCAGCAGAAAGTGCTAAACTATGAAATACTAATTATAAAAAGTGAGAAAACTCTAAAATGGCACACACAAAAACACACAACTACGTAAGTGTAGGACACAGCTCTGGCTATACTAAAACTGTGACTCTAGAATGATGTGTCTTACACACTTAAAAATTTTACCTAGCTTTACTCAACCTTTTAACTGTCTGTTAATCTCTCCCTCAGAAATACAGATTTAGTATAATTATGTCAGAGCATGAATACCATTTAAATAAGTTACCCACCTTCACAAACCAAGAGTGATAAAGCCTGTCCCAGAGCTCCAGCACTTGTTTTTCAATCACAGCAGTGTTATTTACTTTTTCTCCTAAAATCTTATGGAGCTAAAACACATAAAAATCTTTTATTATACAGGACAGAACAAAGCAGGCATCCACTGATGAACTTCACGCTTGATGAATAATGTACAGCTGTCTGTAAAGGCACATTTTAAACCCAAGTTATTAGAAAAATTAGTATCAGTATGAAATACACACTTCAGACAAAATGGTTCACAATTCAAAGACTTTGTTAAAAAACATTCTGCTGCACTAAGGACTTCTTTCTGCACTGAAAAAAAATGCTGTCTCTAAAATTCTTAATCCAAAATCCTTGATCATATCTTTAGAGTAAATACTTCAAATAATTTAAGATGTGTGCTATGTATAAAATATATAAGTAAGAATCTTGGCAAATTCTTCTGAAGAAGAATATAGCTTAACAATACAAATTACGATTTAAAAAATGTCCAGTGTATCACACCCAGCCCACACAGAAATTAGGGAGAGGAAGGGGCGGTGGTTGCAATAGAAGTTTACATTGTTTATACTACGACAGCCAAAGTCAGTTAAAAAAAAATTACTCAATTTTATTTGATGCATTTTCACTGGGAATCATTGGAATGATGACACATTCTTCAGTTCTTAAAAAGAAACTATCACCAGAACAGAAAAGACTACTGAAATCACTCTCACTCTTCCTTCAAATGTCCCAAACCAGAAAGAATAGATTTGTCAACAAAATGGTTAAACACATGGAAAAGAACTCCTGACAAATGTATTTTTATTTCTTTTATGAAATACAAGAAATGAAAACAAAAACCAAAGAATTTGAGCTTTTTCACAGCTCACTCTTACCTTGTGTGTGATCCATTCTCGGCCATACTGGTATACGTTGTTAGCTGCAGAATTGAGCGCCTTCTGAATGACCTGGGCTTCTGGGAGCCAGCTGGTGGGGGTGGATTTTAAAGAGGGAAAACAAAGTTAACTGTTATATATTATACTCACTGCATTACACCCAAAACACATTACAAATTAACATTCTGAAACAACAAATCATTATGGTTAAATACATATAAGCTTACTACAACTCAAACGTTTCCTTCTACATATCAAGGAATAGATTTTCCCATAAGCACGTCATTGCATTTAAAATCCTCCAAGGTTCCTGAAACCTTAATTAATTTGATATCTCAGCTTTTTCAGAAGAGATCTGCTCTTCAATCTCTATGTGCGCTGTTCCTACAATATTATTTTTTTTCCCAGGGTTTCCTGAAAATATCATATGAAGCAGTCTCATCTAGCTGCAAACACAACCTTTTGAAATTACAAGCTGAATGTAAATTGTTAACATAGTTGCCATAAAAAAGCAACCTGCTGACAAAAGGTTTGGACATCAGTTATTTCTAAGTCCTCATCAAACCACCTGCTCGTGAATTTCTTCAGGGACGCACATCACTTTCAAGCAGTGTACCCTACTGAATCGTCAGCATTTTACCACTCGTGAATAGAGGGCACACAATCTCTGCTTTAACTTTCTTTTTACATCTTGATTCAATGGCACTTGTTGGAACCCTTCCAAAACAAAATGAAAGCATTCAGGAAACAGAACTGCTGTATTTGTTCACCTGACTGAAGATCAACATGGAAGCTCCTCTGTCTGTATAATGCTTCAGAAATGTTCCAAGATATTTCAATCACTTACCTCTAAACATAATACAAGCATCAAGCTCTGAAAGCTGGTAAAGCTTCATGGATTTGGCAAGAGGTATTCTTACTCTTAATGAACTAAAATACAGTGTTATGGGTACTTCAAATTTGAATGCAAACACTGGAAGTAAAAAGTTATACTAGAATTCTGCAAATTATTTAACTGGTACTCCAGTAGTTTCATTATGTAAATAAGCTTACTGTCAAATTTCCACCTCCATTAGTCCCACTTATTTCCATCTTACAGCAAAACAGAAAGGCCAAACAACATAAGAGATGCCATGAAGGAATAAAACCAAGTGCTTTACGTGCTTTCTGTTCTCATGATTGTGATTGTTTTAGTAGTGCTAAAGCATGTATTACTACAGTGGTTATTAATTATATCCTTTTCGTTCTCTTTTTGAAAAATTGCTTTGCTCTTATAATACAGCATCTGCTTTCTTTCAATCTTCTTAAACCACCATCACTTTTATTTAGAATGTGCCCTTGAAGGAGTCAACCATTCTTATTCTGCAGAGATCTTTTTTTTGCTGTCAGTCTGGTGTCTCACGTTTTCCCAATGTCCGTTTAGCTGAATCAGAATGAAATCCACCTGGAACATGCTCCCCTTAAAATCACACTTTTCAGTCTTACCTATTCCCCCTCTGATGTTCATGCAATGACTCCTTTGCTCACCAGTGTGCCCATGTTTTCCTCTAGATGCACTTCTCTCAACATTGCCTCTCTCCCTTACTACTTGTCTTGGTGCTTACTTTAGTCATTATACAGACCAAACCTTACAAACTCCCCACTGTGCACACTACACACATCTACTCTTAACAGGGATGGCCCTGCCCAACTGACTCACACCAAACTCGCCCCACCCATCCTTGAATTCTTCTTCAGTTCACTCCAGGAACAACGCCTTCAACTCCTATTCCTTCAAATGCACTCCAGATCCATCTCTCTATATTTAAAAAATAATTCAGCTCTATCTTGAAACTTTCTAGAGCATTCTTTGCCAGCACTTCTCTTTCATACGAAAAAGGGACAAAATACAGATCTCATTCTCTGCACTAGACAAGTTTCTTCTCCACAACTGTAACTAGAAAAGTTCATAGAGTTGTCCTTCACCACCAAAACCCAACCAGTCCTCAAATGAGATACCACACTGACAGTCCTCCAGAGTGATGCATACACATCTCTGCTGTCTGATAGTTTAGCTTTTACATCTGCCTGTGAGAGATACCCACATTTCTGCTCACCTAGGGGATTTTTTAAATTAAAAACTATGCATAAGAGCACCTGGAAGCTTGTTCATCCACCCTATACTATTCGCTTAACTTCAGCATTCTTACTTTGCCCATTCTGGGTGACTGGCTACTGTCTCATTGATCAAGCTGCTTGTGACTTGAATCATGTGAACACTCTCTTGATGTACCTAAATTAAAGAGAGAGAGGAGAAATGTTATGCAGCGCAAACTACAACTCTTCCTACACTCAGAAAGAATTATTTTCTGGGGCGAGTAGGAGTGGTATTGGAAGGAAGAGGGTGGGGAGGCAGGGGGAAGGTAGGAAGGGATGCAGTGACCAGTTTGTACATTTAAAAAATAATTCTTCAAGTGCAAACAACCCACTATGAAGAAAGAACTTCCATTAACCCAAGAAACACCTAGTCAATACAATAATAAATTCTGGTCACTAGTAATAGCAAATGGAAATTTAAACCTTATCCCATCAGTGGAAAAAAATTGAACAATAACAGCAGTGCTGTCAAGAGAAGCACTAAAATACAAAGTAAAGTTTCAGATACAACTTTTTAAGCCATGGATCAAAGAAGTGTAAAAATTAATGAATACTTAGCTCTAACATGACGAACCCTGCTATGAAGTGCCTAACCAAATAAATTCTCCAGCAAGATAAAATACACCTTTTAAAAATATCTTAATACTCCTTCTATGAATGTAAGGGAGCTTTAGGCAGGAATGTTTGCACAGCTTCAAAAGTCTTCAATTTTAAGTACTCAACATTACATATGCCTACATTTTGGATAAAGGAGATTGATATCAGAACACATTGATCTTTGTTCCGTAACTGTTTTCAAGTCAAACATTCAATCTCCATTAACCATTTCAAGTATGAAAACAGCTCCATTAAGGAAAAAGGGAAAAAAAGTACATGAGTGACCTCTTCTGGTGAGCAAAAAAAAAAAAAAACCCACCCAAACTCAACCATAAACCAAACATCAATTTCAGAGAATACCTGATTATGAATCTCAGTACATTTAACTGAGAAAAGGATACCATGAGGTTGTTACAGGCGATTACACAAACAAATTGACAAATACATCTTAATTATTTTGCAAATGTTTCTGATGTGAGGTAAATTAAAGAGAAAAAAATCTAAGTGGTTCTTCCGTTGACAAGGAAAGTGTCAACAGGATGCAAAACAAATCTGTTCCTGTAATACATAAGCTAGTAATTCTTTTATTAGAATGAATTCTGTATTTACAAATGTCTATATATTAGCCTTGTCATAGGTAAAAATCACAGAAATACAAAGAAATAGAAACATTGAGATTTTGATATATTTTTGTATATTTTAGTCTTGGAATGGTGACAAGTTCAACTTGTCACAGAGCAATTAGTTCCTAAACATTTAGAAAAATTCTTTAAGCGATACAATCTCATAAAATATCAGTAACCTTCATCAGCAACAAAAATGAGCTTTATGAGTATATTCATTAGCACACTGTACCTTTGCAGTAAGGAGAAGAGCTAGCAGAAGGGTTCCTATCACCAGCAAAAATATTATGAAAATGCTGATTATTTTATCTAGCATTTTCTCCAACCACACGATAATCTGTGCAGAAAAAAAATAAAAGAACAAATTGTAGCACATAAATCAATCTTTAATGAAAGCAATGCTATATGTTATGCAACAGTATTGTTATTTTTATTTACAATCACAGTACAAAATCAGGCTCTAACTGAACAGCATTTATGCCCAAGCTTGGAAATGAACAATTAACAAGCAATGTTAGCATGATTAAAGTCATGGTATGACGTGATTTTGCAAAACATGTACACATAATCACACAACACAGCAAGCTCTCTGCAAAGCAAGCAATAATTCAATAATTACTTACTAGACCTAGAGAAGTACCTAAAGAAGACATTCATGTCAACTAAACCCAGAAATTTGTCTTTGTTTCTTGTCCTTCAGCAACCTGGAAACTTACAGATACTGTCTGCACAGGATTTCAAAGCACAACCATAACTTTCAGATTTGAATAGCTAAGAGCCATCTAAATGACAAATGAGGTATTTTTGCAAGTAATAAAATTTTTAAAGCTGCCTCATCACCTTCTGAACTGAAATGGGACAGGTGGGGTTCTACATTATTGAATATCAGGCCAATTATTCAGCACTATTTCTATCCACTTCCAGTCTCAGGAGGATGCTCAGCATCAGCTAAACTGACTGATACAGGAAACAGGCACATTTGTTGTTCTGTCAGTTTACAAAAAGGCCCATTCCATACATGTCCGTAAGCAAATGTTGATGCCACATTTCAGTAGAGAAATTCTGATAATGTCATTCAAAACAATGAAACTGCTCAGTCACACGACTTTGCAGAGCGCTCTGGAACACAGCAAGCTGAGCTTCATCTCATACACAAATTGACTATTTACATAAAAAGCTGTGAAAGCACATGCAAGCATGACCAAATACATTTTTCTAGCTCCTATGGTTCAAATACCAGGTCTATTTCTATTCCATTTAGCATTACTACAGGAAAAAGCAACAGCACAATTGTAAAATTTGTGATTCATGAGAACTGAGGTCAAAGCCAATGTGTAGTAAGTGAAAGTTATATTTTCAATGATTAAGCTGGTAACTTTTTAGTTAGAGATCTTATAAAACTACTAATATGCATGCTAATGGTTTACATTAGTTTTTTCTTCATTATTTACCCTATCCCTACACATGAAATTGATCCTGGAACAACAAACTTCTCAGACTGCTGTGTGATGATTGAATTGGTCAACACTGAGGTCAGATCTCCTATTTGACAAAAGTAAGGATTTTGTGTGTGTGTGTTTGTTGTTTTAAATGTACAAACTGTAACTGAGCAGTTTATGTACATCACATAACTATTTTTAAACTTCAAGTTTTTACACCCAGCTCCTTGTTTGATCTAAATTAACACAAGTTCTTGTAACAAAGACTGTATTACATTAAGAACTGCAGAAAGGAACTCAGAAAACATGGGTGAGTGTGAAAAATCTTTTGTCTTAGGTATTTTTAAGCTAAGTTTGGTTTTCAACATTGCTAACATATATCAGCCATCAGAAATGCATTGCCAGTGCTGGAGGGAAGTGACCTGCTTGCAGCAGTACTGCAGCTCTCTGAAAAACTTAGAGCAGCCCCTACATAGGGCACATATATAGGGGTTACCTCTTTGGAAATAAGACTTAAATGAGATTTGTTGTGTCCTTCCAAGCCTCATGTACACCTAGTGATTATGCAAGAGAAGCAAGAAATGAGAGTCCTTGTTTCAAAGGTCAGAAATAACAAGTATCTCCAAGAAAACACCACTGAATAGGCAGGGGAAGAAATTTTATAGCATGGACTTTGAAATGAAGCTATTAAAAATTAAAGCTGCCCTCGTCATTTCAGACAAAGTTCAAACTGCTATTTACTTTCTAAGTAAGAGTTTAAAGAAATCCAGTAGTCTTACATATAGCACCTTAATCAGATTCCCTGAATCCATGTAATTGGAAGTACTGTTAGAAATTTCAAAAAATGCTAGGCTCAATGATTGTGTAAGGGGTATTCAATAGGTGAAATCTCAGTGTAGATGAGGCTGAATGCTTTAGATGTTTTGCCATGGAGCAACCACTCAAGCTCCAAAAGACCAGGATGAGGACTCTCTCTGAGATGGCACAAGGTATCTTTCCTGGACACTCATAGTCATGGCTCAAATACGCCTGGACTGCTATTAAGGTGCAGTTGCAGCACATGTAAACCCTGGATTACCTTTAATCTAGTTAGTAAAGTCATGGCAGCACTGATGATGTACTGCTACGAGCACCAGCCTCAGCCATGCAAGCCCACTTTGTCTCTATTTACTCGGGCAGGTAGGCCAAGGAAGCCTGATGAGAATGGCTTTGGCAAGCCTACAGGTACTGCAATTACATCTCTCAACACAGACCTAAGGGGATCCGAGTTATGTAAGTGGTACAGATACATCACAGCAGAAGATTGACTTGGACTGAGTATTGTACAAATAAAAGCAGATGGACAACATTCACTTAAGGCTATATTTACTCTTTTTTTCCTTCTATTACAACACACTTTTTCCCCTACATTAACCCACAACACTTCCTTAGGAATCCCTTACCTTTTCACACTCATGTTAAATAATGCATAGGTACAGGTAAGCTACTCACTGCAGGGAAGCTGCACTGTTAAATGTCTGTGTGGTTGTACTTATCACCAAATCAGGTCCAGACTTCACTCTTACCCCAATCATGCGAGACCTCCCTTTACACCCTTCCTGTAAACCATGGGCATGCACACAGAGACAAACACGTACTGACTAAACACACTCATTAGCCAGAGGTCATGAAGTTTTATATTTGGTTCCAAGCTTCTAATCCAGAAGTTAGTCACCAGTGGAAAGCTGAGGCTGCCACAGCATCTGAGATTATGCAAAGGTAAAGGAAAGCCAGGCTCCTAAGCTACAGAAGGTCAACTTGTGAAAACAAACTGAAATATTACTGGTTTGTGATAGACTGTCCACAAAAAACTATCTTTAATTGTCACAGTTTTGAAAGGAAAAGTTATGAAGGTTTTTATTTTAATCTAGCTCACTGTAAAAACGTTTTTTATCATTGAGTTACATTCTATTAGAAAGCTCCTCAATAATTTGCAAGTACTCCCTCTTTCAACTTTTGGATGATGACACAAACCATATTATACTAAGCTGTAACAGAACTTAAAAATCCATACTTAAAAATCAGAAATCCTACTATCTAGACAGGTTCTCCCTGTTATGCAGTACGATACATCAATTATGAATTAATATTTGCAGGTTTCATACCGCATAGCCTTCAGAGCAGTAGTTTTTCTAGCATGTTTAATTTACTACATTACCCAAACAGTGAAGCACACCTAGGCATTTACTTCATTTTTGATTAAAACTACATAAAATTACCAATATGGACTTTTAGCTTTTTTCTGTAAACAGCTCCGCTATTTATGAGTATTTTTTCCCAAGACGTTCCTTAGACGTCTCATTTCCCTTTACTTAGTTAATATTTGAAGATAGCATCTCATTAATATCATCTGCAGAGAATAAGGGGAAGTCTGTAACCAGAACACATCTCAAGGTTATGGTGAAATGAGTCAGCTGAGTAGTTAAGCTAGAAAATGTAGAGAACAGTCTTTGTGAGGTCTCAAGTCTACCTACCCCAGTATCCCTCCAAAAGCAGCAGAAGAATTTAGCAATTCCTTCTAAAGACTCCTGACACAGACAATGTTATTAAGAACAAATTATGCCAGACTGACTGAATCTATTCTACATTTTGGGCTCTATATACCATGAACAGGAATCAAAAAGCCAAGGTTTATCACTAGCAGTCATAATTAACCATCATTTCAAACTCTGTCATATCCATATGATTTAAAATTTCCTGCTGGATTACCAGAAATTTATGTCTGTGGTCTCTGAAGTACGTCCCTTCAAAGACAGGAAAAAAGGAGAAAGGCACCAAAGGAATCACCTTTTAACTGCAGCCAGTGTTCTGTAGTACAAATCCCCTCCTTTTTCTGCCTCTGGTAGAGTGTGACTTTTTTTTTATTTTTAAAAAAATCACCAAGACACTACAGACAACAAAATGAATCCACTGGTTGCACATTTTTTCACTTTTTTAAAATCTTGCTTATAATATTATTACTGTATGTTCATGCACAGAAGTCAACACTGTATGTAATACATAGGGCTTTCAGGATTTCTACTTATGAAACTGTAAAGTAAACCAACAGTTTTCAAAGATAACTCCAAGGAACTAAAAAACCATACTCTGTTAAGAAATTATATCCACAGGGTTTTGCCAAATAATGCAAATTTCTAAACTAAAAATAAAATCCAGACATTTTAGCATTTAAAGCTATTACAGTTAAATTGGTTTTGCAACCTACCAGTATTAAGGAAAAAAGCCCATATCTACTTATATGAATTTTCAACAAAAATGACAAAAGACAGGAAAAAAGCAGTTAAGACTACACTTTCTCTTGTGGGTCACCAAACTCAGCTCTTTACCTGAACTCTTGTAACAAACCAGTATCTAATTAAAAAAAAAAAAATTATGACAGGTTATGGTTGCACATATTTACTAACCAGAAATTACTCACATAAGATAAACATTTCATAGATGGGAAATAAAAATGTAATTTTAAAACAGGAGAAATACAGTCAAGGGCAAAAGAACATTTAAAATGCCCCTCTTCGTGGACAATTATAACTCAATAATGAAAACCTATCACACAGTTTTAAAAGCCACACAATAGGAAAAAATATTTTAGCTACACCAACTACCAATATTTTTTTTTAACTCGCCTTTTTCTTCCCTTCAGACTTGTTAAGGTTCAGCAGTTCTGAGGCCATGCAAAGTCTCATTTTGTATGCATTCAGTCCTGGTACACTACATACTCTGCCTGTGTACACAGGCAAGTTTGGCACTTCAAAAGTAAAAGACTGACAGCACTCAGTGAAACCAGTCCCTAAACTATTTGCAAGCACTTACAGCTTTACAACTGTGCTTCACACCCTCACCACTCCCGTGGTAATTCGGTTAACTGATGCTTTCCCTGAGCAGAGAACAGCTCTCCAGACTGGGAGAGAACTGGATTTGTTAGGTGTACAAGTGGGGACCAGGTGGAGATCAACTATTCTTAAATAGAAGTGCCCCTAAATCACTCTAGCCCTTGAAAGGCTAATGCAATCCTCTGCTGTGCTAAACATTTAACTATGTGCATTCACTGGAGTAGAAGAGATCAGATAGAATTATATGACCTTCAGTAGCTTATACTGAGAGCTGGAAAATAGGCATTTGAGAGAGAAATCTATATGAAGCAAGGCATGTTAAGAAGTGTTCATGCTGCAAAATATATAAAAAAAAAAAAAATCAAACTCCCCAAAACCACAGAATCCATTAGCTGGAATCATAATTTTTCTGTTTATTTACCTTCTTATTAAGCCAGTGCCACAGCTTGTCAGTGGCAGGCGGAGATGGAAGAAAAGGGAAAAAAACACAACACAGTGGAAAATTATTGAAAAATGCAGTAATAGGGAAAAAAGCAATGAGAAGCAGGCAAAGTCATCCACAGAATGAAAATGAAATTGTTCTAGACACAAAGGTAAATTGCAATAGGAAGAAAAGATCATAACAAATTCTAATGCAAGAACCTGGGTTTTACTACTAACATGCACTTTTGAAACAAAGAGGGATATAAAAAATATGAACAGCTTTAATGGTACCAACAGAGCTATCAGCACAATCTGAACAATTCCAGTTTAATTATACTGAGAGCTACCGTCACATTTCAGAGGAGGACTTGTACTCTAAGAAGGACATTTCAGCAAAACACCAAATCTTAACATGAGGTACTAGTTTATGGCATTAATACTATCATTCAGGCATTCATATATTCCCATTCTATGCATTTCAAAATACTCCTACTATGTCAATTACTCTTGGACAGATTCCATATGGTTTTTTGGTACAACATTCATATTAAAGCATTCATATTCAATGACTCAACATCAAATACATAATTAAGTCTGATATACATAAAGCAGTAAAATGTAGATCACACAAATGTACAGATTTCATGTAATTCGCCTTGCACTTCGTGAAAGTCAATTTCTCCTTTTGCTCTAAAGTTATTTTTCTTTACTGATGCTCATCCACATGCTCAAGCATATCCATTTCAGGACCTTGTTTATGTAGGACTATACTCCTAATTCTAACCATTGCTAATCATAAGTAGCCTAATCAAAACAGAGAAGAGCTTTAATGTTGTTATTCATCTCTGTTAGAGATTAAGATCATGTAAGTGAAGTTTGTTTCTCCCTGGAAACAAGACGATTGAATTCTCATTAAATCTAACATGTTTGCCAGTTGCCAGAAATTACATTAGCTCCCAATGGAAACAAAAGGTATGAATATTTCAAACTTATAAAAACCTCATAATGTTGATTAAGTTAGAACCAGATTTACAAAGAAACATGAACATTAGGAAATATGAAAATATAATATGTCACAAAGCACCCACGTTTACTAGCATTTGCTACTTAGGGAAAGAGTCACAGTCAGAGAAATTAATTACAAGGCTTCAAAAGCCTCAAACTGACACTGTAGAATTTGTTTCTACTTTACCTCTTCACATATGGAATAATTTATCTGTGAAAAAAGGGGAAGCTGTTTTCTGATTAAATTACATACTTTTAACTTTACTTCTGTACTTTAAAACCTACTATCTGTACCTGAGGTTCGTTTTGGAAAAAACATAGATCTCATGGCTGTATTGCTCCACTTTGCAATTCCATACAAAATACAACAAAAGAGCCCTAAGATTTTAGCAGAATGTGAAAGGAAGTCTTTGGTATTTTTCTATAATTTCAGCCTCCAGGAACTGGATGATAAATACAGTAACTAGGAAACAACATTTTTATGTCCAAAATAACAATATTTTTAATCAAAATTTAAGACAATACCTGGGAGGCTCTCCCTGCCTATTAGTTTACCAATACTGATATTTAAGTCGTTCTACAAATGTAATCAACCTATATTTGAAAATAGGCTACAGCTTAACTCTAATCTTCAAGTCATCCAAAATTAATAAGGATATAGCAACTTTTCCAGTATTTTATTGGAAAACTATTCATCTAAGTTCTTATATGTCTATGAAAGTATTTTCTATAATAAATATACTGGCAGAGATTCTGCTTGTTTTCTGTGCTTTGTTAAACTATGTGCTGAAATTGGTACCAGAAGAAATAGAAGTTGACTTTATCCAAAATCCAAACAATCTAAATAATCCACATATAAAATTCTAGCGCACTCTACCTAAAAAAAAGCATGTAACAACTACATGATTCACTCAAGTACATCAGAAAGCATGCATGTAAAATATTAGTACATTCTAACAAGTCCAGTGCATGCAGCTGAGCCACTGCCAAAACTCCCTCACAAATTCTATAATCAAACTGCAGTCATCATATTGTAAGACAACAGTGTTCTTTAAAATAAAAAAAAATTTAAAAAAAAAACAAAAAAAACCAAAAAAAAAACCAAAAAAAAAACCACCACAAAAATCAGTAAAGAAAATTATTAATTCTCTACTGTTGGTAAGAACACACATGATACCCCATCTATTAAGTTTAGGATGGTTCAGTGTCTGACAAGAGAAGCCTCCCTACTCTCTCTTCCAGGAAGTCTCTCACATCTGAACTGCTGTCTGCTGACTCTCCATGAGGCAAATGCACAGCCATGTACTAAAGAACACAGTAACAAC
This sequence comes from Vidua macroura, assembly GCF_024509145.1. NCBI lineage: Eukaryota > Metazoa > Chordata > Aves > Passeriformes > Viduidae > Vidua > Vidua macroura. The sequence goes on from NC_071571.1 coordinate 88,631,325, forward strand.
ATCCTATTTTCATAGTCCATATTTAAAGGAGACACATTCATACACAGACTGATCTAGTGCTTATAAAAATAATAAAATGCAATGCCCTTTCCCTTCTCATGACCAGAGTTTCTCTTCATTTCAAATTTCTCTGCACTTCAAGGAGAACCAGGGGTAAATGAGAATTGTGACAGAAGAGAAGCAGTTCTTTTCTTGATGGCTTTGTTTAAAAAACAGATGTAATCAGTAAGGGTCCGATTTGCATGCATGAGCAGTACTCACCCATTTCTCACAATGGGTTATTTTCCAGACTACCTACACTAGCCTCCTAAAATATGTTTGGGAAAAAGACATCCCACTTCAAGATATGTTCCTCATTCTCACTACATTTCACTCAAATCTGGAACTATATCCTAACTGGGCATACCATGTTTGCCAGCCCAAGTACTACCACTAAGTATTTGTGTGAAAAAGACCTTGTCAATAGCTGGCTGTACTTAGCTAAGAGTCTCAATACATCCTGATGCTAAGATTCAGTTTCCAACTAACTTAGCATACCAACAAAACACCAAACCAAACAAAAACCCTAAGCAGATCCAGCTCCCATGAAAATAAGCTAAAAACAAAATACTAAAAATTAAACTTCTAATTGCAAAGGAAATGATCCCTCAGTCTTGGTTTCTCACACACACCCAATAAAAGTTAAGCTGTAACAATTTACTCCTCAAATTTCTATTTTGTGTCTGCTTATTTTTTACTTCCTCTTCAACAGTGCCTACTGAAGCCAAAACATTTGGTAATCTAACTTAAAAAATCTTGCAATGATGTAATTTTCGTTCCTCTTGTTTCCCTGTCCCTACAAAAAATGTAACTGCCAATAGCCTGTGGCATTGCTTCCCAAATTCTGAGATATCGTGCATCCATCATCCTACAATATACAGAATAAGCACAGCCAGTAGAACTTAAAAGATATGGGGAAGTATTAGTGTGATAAGCACTGGAAGACTACACATAATCCCAGCCACCCATGATAAATGCTGGCTGAAACAGAATTAGAATAGGCACAAATGAGGACAACAGAATCATGCAGATTATCAAGTGCCTTTCTTGTAATGTCTGGGAAAGCTAAACTGCTTTAATACACAGAGCACACACTCAGGAGGAATACAGCTGTCATCTAAAAAATGGAGGTGTGAAGGGAGATGGGGAAATGAGTTGGTCAACACTGTTCTCCTGCTTAGACAAAAACAACATGTAAATAAACTGACCTTAAGTACATTTAAGCTGAAGAGCGAGAGGTTCTGCTGCATATTAAAGCCCTACCTTCTTTAAGGAGAAAAGACTTGCTGGAATTATGAAGGATACTGTATCATACAGTTATACAATACAAGGATACCAAACTTGACAACTCATAAAACAACAATACATTAAACATTGTGTCTAGAGTGGCTTCTTACTTACAGAACAAAATCTTTTTATGAAAAGCTTTGTATAATGTTAGCTTTTATCCCCATGTTAGAAATTTTCACTGCCTTTGGAAAACCACTTTATTGTGTTTATAGCTGTATTTTGAAAGGCTTTTCTTTTTTCAAATTCTTCCTCAATGAACCCTGTGAAATCATCACTTTTTTCCTACAGCTGTTTTAATACTTTTGTTGACCTTTTGTCATCCACTCACCCATTAGATCCAGGCTTAAGTTCCTCCCTCTCCTGTAGGAATTCAGAGCTATAAACTGTGAGACCAATCTGCCAAGGTACAGATGCTCTGACAAATGTACTTACAGGGCTCAGCTCTTCAGTTATAGAAGTCCTAAGATAAAGGCTATTTCCAGAGTAGAGAATACTTCAACAACACAGTTACGGAAAGCACATTCTTACACAGTGCCATAGCTATACAAACAAAAGAATCCATCTATCTGTTTACGTGAAAACTTAAAATTCTTAATGAAAGAAACTATAAATTTTCTGGAGCTTTCCAACTATGCAATTTGCAATGCAAATGTAGGCATATTTTGCATGGGGAAGAAGGAAGGGGTACACAGAAGCCTTATTCTATGGCATTTCCCAAATACTTTATAAATCCCACATATTTCTTCACTTACAGAGGGAAGACTCATTTCTGTACCACCATACTACTGAGTGCAACAACTTTGCTTCCACACTGTACAGACAAATACATCTGAACTGACTTGGGCCCTACTTACCAAACACAATGGTCTGCTTTTTAATTAAATTTTCACATAAGAAGTAGCAACATCTTATCCCTCAGACTAAAGCTCATTAGGTTTAAATTCAAAATCTTTGTAAGCAGGTAGGATTAAGAGAACTTTGCCTTACTCAGATAAGGAATCTTATGAAGGTGATTCAACATTTTAAAAGTGACTTCTGTAAAGGTCTGCATGCAACCATTTAACAAATTTAAATGTGCACTTAAGTGTGAATAGTGATAGAAGAGACATAATTTAAAATACACCATAAAACAGATACAGTTTTACATGAAAGACATATCCATTAGTGACAGACATTTATTTTAGAATTAAAGCACCTCAGAATATGGTGAACAGAGAATAAAACAAACTTTCAAGTTGCTTAAGGAAGTAAGTAGAAATACCTTACTGTCAAGCTTTAGCATAACACTTCCAAGTCCTCTGATGGGCCGTGGAGCAAGAGCTTCCTGACGTTCCTTCACAAAATTTTCAACCAGTTGCCACCAACTTTTGCAGTGGTTTGCCATGAAGTTCAAAACTCCAAAATGAACCACGGATTTTTTAAGTGCCCAAACTGTAACCACAACAAGGAAATTTAGTATCAGAGATTTCAGAGGAACACCAAAAGACTACGTATCTATTCTATTCTGGAAGACTGATGAAAAAGAAAGGAAAAGACTCTTGAGTTTTATTTCCCATTAAAAACTTCTGGAATTTGCCAGTGTTTTTAGTACTAATCTCCTCACTGGCTTTGCAGCTGTGCTTATCCACATGGAACTTAGATGACAGCACAAGAAAAGTGACTGCACACTACCCAATAATGCAGCTTAGACTTGATCAAGGCCTGGGATAAGAAGGTGCCACTCCATGATTCCATTACAGTGGATTTCTTCCATATCCACACACACACACCATGCCAAATGGCTCCACATAAAGTACCACAATCAGAACTTAAGAGCACTTTACACATAAAAGAAAATTTTCAGCCAAAATTCTTAAGCTTTAGGCCTTCTAAGTTGTTAAAATGCATCTTTCCTTCAATAACTGACACCACATCATGCCAAATTTCACAGTAAAGAAGCATCCATTTAAATCTTCTTTTGAAATATTACTGATAAGATTTTTTCTTTTAAACCTTAAAAAAAAGCTATTTGTGATTAGCATTTTATCTTGGTAACACAGGACATTGAACTTTCTATCACATGTAACTTAAATTTTAATAAATCTTTTTTTTTTTTTTTTACTGTGACTATTCTCCAAACCTGGTTCATTACTTACTGCCATACATGAGCTCCACACCAGTTGGCAGTACATCACTTCATCATCAAAAATTCACATCATGTTTCTACTTGGAGACGTGTAAAATGGCATACACAGCCAAAAAGGTTAACTTTTACTGCCTACAGGGCATTTATCCAAGAGCCACAAGAGCTTATTCTCTGCAAGCCACACGTGTAATAGTTTATGTTCTTGCTCTTGTTTTGGAGAGCCAGCGCAAAAATGTGCTGAGGTTTAGTTTACTTACCCTTTGGCACCACCACGTGGCAAATATGGGATTTATTCTCTTGAAGAAACAGAATAATCCAATAATTTCTCCAATAAAATGAGTGGCAAACATACAAAAAAAGAGAAAATACAGTGCAAGTGCCAGCACTGAACTTAAAGGCTGAAGTTTCTGTATGATGAAATGCAGCTCATGGTCACAACACAAACTGCTGCTCAGCAAAGCCAGGCAGGCTTGCATTTTACAAGGTGAAAAAAATCCTGAAATGGCATTCTAATCTTCCACTGTTATTTAAGAACAAGTGTTTACACAGTATATTCTAAAATAAATGACTGTTCACTCATTGCAAAGGAGGTGCTACAGTCAATCAACAGCTGTAATCATATTAAGTTAAAAAGAGACAAGAGAGGAAAATCTAAACAACTGTTATTAGAAAGCAGTGAGCAAAACAAGAAAAAGTCTGCATAATAACAAGTTCCAAACATCTGCAGGAATCAGAAAATTACCTGAAAACTATTTAAGAAAAAGGATACAACAGAACAAGCAAGGAAGCAAACGAAAGATCTTAAAGAGACAATACCAGGATTTCCAGGCTCACATCACTCAGTAAAATGCTGCAAGTATTCCACAATGTGATTCATTGCTTAGCTTTTCAATTCATAGCAGTTCTTTCACCTTTTCATTTTATGGTATAATTATGGTATCATTTTCCCACCCTCTACACTAAGCAGTTTTAAAAGACCATTTCATTCCAACTGAAATATAAATACATGCAAGGAAAAATGTAAACGGAATCAAGATGTTTCTAATAATCTAAATGCTACATTGTATGAGTCCACTTTACTAATATAAGGAACTCTCATAAAATTAACACCTTTCTTGTTTAAGGTTTTGTGGAGGGTTTGGGGGGTTTTTTACATACTAGAAGCATCCTCTTTAATGTCTCAGAAGTATCTCAATTTATTATTAGTCTCTAAACTTGAACCATTACAAGGAAACTTGCTTTATTAGCCTTCCTATTTTCCTAGTATTTTTACTATTACCTCCCTCTTAGCCATGCAGATTATCATCACTCACCTTCTGACACTTAAAATAATCCACTGTTCTAAGTTTAGCTCCGTTCATCATTATACTGCCTATGTGTAATATTTTTCTGATGATTCAGTTCTATGCCACGAAAAAGCACATCATGCCCAGTGTCACTGCTAAGGCAACAAGTCACAAATATTCCCAAAAGTAATTTCTCTTTTGGCTTGAGTTTATTGCTTGGGTAGTTATTTTAGACCTAATGTCTGTCAGGAGCAGTATTCTGTCTCATTTAGACGTGCAGTTTAATCTAGACTGTGTGGCTCAAGCTTAAATCACTAACTTATGTCTAACTGCAGAACTGCTGCTTCCCTTCTTCCTCACATGTAAATGTTTCTGAACAGTGGTTAAGTTACTCCTTGACTTTTCAGTAAACTAGTCATGTAAGCTCTCCTTCTAATAAGTCTAAAATGTATTTTCTAATTCCTTTTTCACTCGTGATTGCCATCTCCCATGACACCCAGACACTAAAACTGGGAAGTTCCTTCTGTAGTAACTACACTGGAATGAAACAAAGGTCAAACCCCTCTCTGCTCTTACCCTTCATTCAGCTATTTATATGTCTTGCCATCACATTACCCTTTGCTGCTGCTAGAGTGCCACAGCCAAAGGTGCAGCTGTTCCTTTCTCCATGCCTCAGAGTTCACAGCCCTTCAAATAGCTAAGTGTGACCCCAAGTCACAATTTCCAGATGGTTTACAGTAGCTTTGTGTACTATGCACAGACCTCAAGACTTTGGTAGCAGGGTGGCCTCTGAGGTGGCCACCATGGGAAGAGACCAGGGGGTGCCTTGTCCCAGACACAGCTCCGGGTGGCTTCACAACAGATCCATCACTGGGCAAAGCTGAGCCCATCAGGCCTGGGTGTGCTGCTTCACTGGAAATGTATCTAAGGAAAGGCAGAAATCCCTGGGCAGGGAGAAGAAGGAACACAGAAAAAGTGACTAGAGAGGAAAAAGGATCAGAGGGATGAAGAGAGGTAATGAAAAGGCCAGGGAAGCAGAAGTGCTCTTCAGTGGAGCAGACACACCACTCAGAGGGACCATGGCCTACAGAGGAAGCATGCTGGAGCAGGTACACCTCTTGAAGGGACTGTGGCCCAGGGATAAGGGAAATGCCGAGCCCGTATCTCCCTACAGGGAATGCAGCTCTCAGACAAGCCCACGTTAAAACACTGGAAGAATGATTGGTTTTGAGGTTATTTGACCACTAGCTGGGGCCAACCCACAACGCTTAGTAAAAAAGAAAAATAGATACATTCAAGTGTTAAATGCATTTTAAAATGCTAAAACCTAGCATTTTAACTGGAGTTTAGAGAAAATCCAAGCAAACTAGGAAACAATGTTTACAGTAGGGGAATGGGAAGAAATGCCTTCCAATTCATAGTAACTCACACATACTCCTAGAATTCCCATTTTCCCTTTGCATTCCCCCAAAGAGTAGAGGAAAAAGTGGAATCCAGTTTTAAAATAGTATCTTTTGATAGCTATGGTAACTACTCCAATTCCTGCCTGATATATAGGAGAACAGATGCATATAGATGTGAAGCAACAAATCTAATTAACCTCAGACCTAAAATTAGAACTAAATTTATCTTGTGACTCGTCCACAGTGCCTAGCAACCCATTTTTTACAGAAATCAAAAGTTAACATGAGCTCTCCTTCACTATTGAATAACAGCTAAAATATTCTTCATTTATAGATGCAAAAATATTAAAGAATTGACATCAGGAGGAAGAAAAATTAGTTGGTCTAAACCAGAAGTATTCTTACTATGTAAGCTATGGCATTACATTACTTCAGGTAACTACAATAGTCAATGGACAAAGCAATTTAACAGAGTTGTCCACTACATGGTAATAGACAGGGCACATCAATCCTCCTTTTTGAAGCTACAGTTCATCTTGTCATAACAAATCCTGAAAGAGTTTTAATTTAAAACTCCTAAAAGCCTACAAGCCTTTCCTCCTGTTTAATTTAACATGATGCCAAACATTTCTAGTAATTGGATTATTACCTGCAAATGGCACTGGCAATAGCTGCACAATCCAGAAATTTAGCCAGATCTGAACAATGACAATGGCCCACACAAGAGTAACAAAGTAAATATCACTAGTTTTCTTTTTTCTAAGAAAAGATCCAATCTCAGTTCTTTGTCTGTTCCCAGAAGATGATGAAGAGGAGGTGCTGAAAGATGATGAAGCTCGTGGAGGTGGAGGCTGATCATCTTCTGCTGTTGATCCTAAAAGAAACACATGCAAACAAAGAAGTGGAAATTATCACATTGATATTCACCATAAAACAGAATATGCTCCCTATTCCCAAATTGCTTCTTCTCTTTTTTTGGAAGGTGGGGGTGAAGGAAGGGACAGCAAGAGAAGGCTGTGTTTTTGTTGTTTGTTTTGGGGTTGGCTTTTTCTTTTAATTTCTCTGAAAGACTGAGACAGTCTTGGCACTGATCTGCATTCTGAAGAGCTAGAACTCTTTAGGCTGTGTAAACTCTCTTACATCCTACATCACCATGCCAAACAGTGCTCAGAGGAGGAGAGATGAAAAGTTGTTACAGCCTCTAAGAGGGCTCCTGTCACTGCAGGTAAATTACAAGCCAATTATGTTTTATCAAAGAACCATAAAACCATGAAAACGACAAAATATAATTAACTTCTAGAAGAAATCTGGAATCTTAAAATAAATCTTTCACTTCCCTTTACTTCAAGTACTCAAAAAAAGCAATCTTAGATTTGCTCAAAATACATTTAAACAGAACAAATAATACAGAGTATACATTGAAAACCTGTATCTTACAACTGTCTCACTACTACTTTTCCAGATCACTCACAACACAAACATAGCAGCACTCACACTATCATCCTAAATTCCTTGCTCTGCGTAACAAATATTAGTAATATCAAGCACAAGTTAGCGGATAACAAATTTTGTCAGTCTCTCACTAATAAGTTAGCAAACAAAAAATTAAATTCAAAAATGAAAACTGATGCGTTAAAGACCCTATATATAAACAATAGTCTTTTCATGCAAAAATACTATGTTAAAATTAAAATTCTTGGATGCAGAACATGGCTATTTATTTATTTAATCTTTCAGTTGCTGGATGACACCAAATCCATCTTCAGCCACTCTACATGAAATCTCTCCCTGAGAACACAGAAGTATTAACTTTTACTGAGGCTCTGTGCTGTTGTCCAAATGCATGCATTTCCCACACATCACTACCTGAGGGAAGTCTGCAGCCATAGTGCAGGAATGCACACACAGAAAAACCTGAAAAGTTACACCATGCTGAAGCATAAAACGCTATTTAATATGCTGATACATACCACACAGCTGGTAAACGATGAACACAACTCTTTCACTGGACTTGAGTCACAGACACTTCTTCTCCCATGAAGAAAAACTGCATAAAAACTGTACTACAACATACTACATGTTCAGCAGTCAAGCTACTCGTGTTCCACACACACATTTTTAGCTGCAGTGTGTCACTAAAGCCATTTCTAGCCCAAAGCACGACAGCTAAAAATGTTCCAAAAGGCAAGATTCATTTGTCACACAGTAAGAGTAAGTAACAAACTATATCCTCACAGAGCAGATGAACACTTCTCTTTTCTTGCAGAAATCTGCCCTGGTATTCTAGGTAAGTGGAACTACTTTTACAGCTTATGAAGACATCCCCACCACACCAAGACAACAATGCAAATCGACTGATTCAGCCAGCTGGGACTGACACTGAGATGATGACAGAAACATCAAATGGTTACTGGTTATGTATTTGGTGGAACTTCAAAATATTCATGAAGGAACTACGGCATGCAACCTGAAAGAAGGAATTCTGCAAGCAGCTAATCACAGCACAAGCTTCAGGTGGGAAGGTTCTTGGCAAATCAGTGCATATCTCCATGGCATGATGGCCAGCCCTACTATAGAAACTACAAACAACTTTTCGTAAGGGTGGAGAAAAATTCGCCTGTAAACAGAAATTTTCATAAAAAGACAAAGTATTTTTGCCATATAGAAGAAGGTCTATGATTCCCCTGTACTTCTCAGCCTATATGTAATAAAGCAGAAGAGTACCAAAAGAAACAAATGGATACACTAAAGGAACACAAATTTGAAAGCAGTATACCCATCATAAAGAATTTTCCCCTTCAATTTATTCAACACTTCTTACTGTTCTGCTCCAAAATTAATATAATCAACATAAGTAATAATACAACAAGCAGAAACTCAAATATTTATCAAACAAAAGGAAGCACTAAAAGCAAAAACAGAATAATTAGCTGAAGTCTATGCCTAAAATTGAAGTTATACAATATTTTTTGCCCAAAAACTCCTGAGTAGAGTCACCTTTAGGAAAAAGAAAAAAAGACTGTACACAGCATACAAAACAGAGGGGCAAGTTGAGGGAGTAAAAGGAAAAGAAAGAAAGAGGAAAAGAAAAAGTTCTAGGGGATCCCAAGGCAAGAAAGCTTTTTCAGAATGCAGTTCTCCAGCACTTTTAGCAAAATTAAACTGTCACTCCCAATGACCCAGTATTCTCCTCATGACAAACACAGGCCTGCATCAGAACTGCCATTTGGATGACTCTCATAAACCAGTTCACAAAGCTGATCCACCCAGAAAAGAACCAAAATTGCAAATGAAAAAAGTCACCTTCTGCTGGCAAGATATGCTCTGCAAACCAAGGTGTGAGTGCCTTGTCAATACAGACAGAAAAAAAAAAAACCTGTCAGTACAGTGATTTTGAGTAACTTCTGTTTTTGTAAAATCCCATTTAGTGTGCTTCATGATATTTTGAGAAATGAAACCTGAAAAGCACCTTTCTATCTTCCAACTAATGGAAGTATGACAGTCTAAACAGCTAGCACAATACTTAGGAAAAAATTCTAGCTAAATCAGAATGAATGGTACTTCTTTGAAAAACAAACAAAAAAAAAGAGCAAATTTCACAGGCTGTCTTATTAAGACCTGTTCTTTTCATTACATGGTATGTTCTCTGTCACATCAATTTCTTGCTGTCACAGAATTTTGAATTATTCTCCTCCCCAGGAAGAAGACAAACAGTAACATAAAGACAGGTGTCTGTATTTCTATGCAGGGCATAAGATAGGAAAACAGTAATTTTATTACTATTAATGAAGAAGTCCACATCAGAACATCAGAATGAAGGTACTCCTTCAAGAAGGACCACATCTTTTTGTAATTTCACATGAAAAATATTTCTTATGCTTTTTTTCAAAGGAAAAATAAAAGAAGTGAGGGCAAAAGGGAACCTGGGAGTCATGACTTCATTTAAGGATTTTAGTATCTATCATATTTGAAGCCAACAAGACAATAGAATCTTGTCTGCAGATACTGCAGTAGTATCTGCTTCAGAAATTGCAGACTACTTCTTTGCTGTATACACCAGAAACTCTTGGAAGACCAGGAGGGACCACTTAGATCACACAAACTGGTACCATTTAACTCCTCGCCCCCAGCACTAAATACCAGTATGCAACAATAAAATATGGAAAACCTTGAGTGTTCAGAAAAAAATATAAAATCAGCAAAGCTTATACTCCCTCATGGTCTTTTAATAAACAATTTTAAGCTTAGTTGTTCTGTAATGGATTTAATAGTGTCAGGAAAAACAAAAAAGCTGTGAGTTCTTAAGCCTATAGGTAGAACTTTTTGCTGTATAAGAATAATGTTTCATCATCATTCACAAAAGATCCAAACCAAAGATGGGCAAAATTGTGATTAATATATCACAGAACAGAATACTAATTTTTACCAGATTGCTGGGAATATTATTTTAACTGTTGTTAGGAGTTAAAAGAAAACTCCCTGGAGTTTTTTTTTCCCTGTGAAGGAAAACAACATAATTCATAAGAAAAAAAAAAACCCTCATCTGGTTAGCTGTTTCAAGGGAAGTCAAAAAATATAAAAGACACCTTTGAAAAACTGCTGTAGTTATCTCTTCTTGAAAACAGAAAGACAACTGTCTTAAAGAAGTGAAAAAATAAGAACTGGTAAATTAAAAAAAATAGCAATGAAAGAACACAACCACTTACATAGCCCATTTGTGGGCGTCTGTTACTTTTCTAGATTTCAAAATTCAGCTAAAAAAATTTTTCTAAATTCCAAAATTAAAGATTGAATACAGAAATACAGGAGAACTGTCACCATAATGCTCTGATTTCAAATTTCAGGATATAATTCCATAGGTTTCTATGTTTATATTGATGATAGTCATATAAAATGTAAAAAAAAAGCTAAGAGTAAGTTGTCTAAAGCTGCTGTTTTTAGATTTAAAAATTAAGTTTTGCAAGTTCACATTCTGTCAAGTTGAATGATGTGTTTCATTGGTTTGCAGGAAATGGATGAAACTTTTCAATTTCCAGAGATCTCAGTAATAGCTTAATTTTCTAGTATCACATTTCATCAAAGACCTACCCAAAAGAAAAGATGGTAAAGTTCAAAATCAGCACTGGATATCTAAATACTTTGTCTGAACTCTTTTAAGCTGATTGTCTTATAATAAGTGAAAGTATCATGTGACTCAAGCCACAAAGTCAAGTAAACTCATATACGAAGGACTTGGAGCATGCCATATTTTAAGTGGTGAGGTTTTTTCTCACTGTAATGTACACAAAAATTCCTCCAGTCCATCTGTACCTGGTCCAGAAATCCAGCTATATAACATGTAACTGCCAACAAATCAAAAGGCTAGAAAAATTAAGATAATTAACAATGACGAACAGGAAAAAAAAAATCACACCTTCATTCCAAAAAAACCACAAAACAGTAATAAATCCTTCTAGTCAGGTCTTCAACACCACATAAAATATCCTCTGCTAGACAGCTTTTATACTAGCATCTTCTTGACATTTTTTAAAAACAGATTAAGTCTGATTCACGATTTGGACACTATTTGGACAAAATGAAGAGGTTATGAACTATTTTGAAATTTTGTCTGAATTCCATCCATATTCATGCCTTTAGAGCAAATTCAAATGTTTCTTACAGAGTATTCAGTCACCTGAGGGTTGGGAGGAATGTTCATTATTGGACTCATCTTCTGTCATTGAAATTGCCATGGCAATTGTTGAAGCAGCAATGGAAATCATCTGACCAGGAAGCTCCGCCCCTGTAAAATATATACATGCATGTAAGTAACAAAAAGCTTAAGCCTTAAAATGTTTTATTTTGTGTTAGATATCCACTGGAGCTGTCAGGTAGCAGCAATTATATGGATAGATGCTGTTAGTGTTTAGTACGTATTATATGTAGTCAATATGATCAAACAGGAATGAGTGCTATTAATTTTAGTATTACAACACATCTGCAGCCAAAACTCACAAACAGTTATTTGCTTAGTGCTTTTCTTGATAATGAACTGCTACCAACCAAGACATTCACAGCTGCTGACAGTATGATTATTAAAAAAATGTGTATACCAGTTAATCAATTTTACTAACCAACTAAAACAGCCAGACAGGAAAAAGTTTTCCTTCATCAGGAATTTATGATGCCTTTACGTTTTTCTAAATTGACTTGTAACAGGAAAAAAACCTATTCTTCTCAAAATCTAAACACAAAACATATTTGTAAGAAACTATTTTAAAAACAAACGACTGGATACTGGAAACTTGCTGGATGGAGTTGTCTTGGTTTCTCTCATACTCAGTATTTTAGGAGCTACTAAACCCATATTGCTAATTTCTTTCAAAATTAGCCTCTGATTTCAAACATCCTGGTCTACCTTCATGCCTGAAATTGCATATTGAAATCCTTAAACTCAAGGAATTTGGCTTAGTAATGAGTTGCTACTTTACCATGAAAAAGAAACATCAGTCCACGGCAATCATTTTCTGTAAAGAATCCAAGATTCACTTCAGCATGAGTAAACCTCTTTAAAACACACTACACATCCTATAGTAAATTCTTGCAATCCATATGGTATTGAATTTATGGGGATACAGTCCATATTATTTCATTTGACTTAAGTGAATTTTTGCCTCCAACAGTAAAAGAAACAGTGACTTTTCCTTACCAGAAGACTCCTTCCCATTCTGCTGTTCATGCAACATGCCTACTGTCATCAGAACAACTATAACCAGAAATACAGGAATTCTCCAGGAACCTGCCACAGAAGCTGAAAGATACAGTGTTGGGATTTTTTTTACAAGAAAAATTACATCATTAATAAACCCTACATTGAGCAAAATCAAGAAAGGCAGCACATCAACCAAAAAACAAAGAAGTTGTAAAACAAACAGGCTTTCTGCATTAAAGAAAAGGAAGAACAGAAAACAAACATGAACAAGTTTCTCAATGAACAAACCAAGTTGTTACAGTTCCTAACTTCAGTTACATTGTGTTGACATAGAGAACAATTTTGAAAACAACATTCAAAATCACATGAAAATACACACAAAATCAAAACATTTTCAATATCAGAGAAAAGTCATGTTCCCCCCAAAAATGTGTATTTAGGCCAGATCTCCACAGAATGGGATTTCTGCCTGTTCAGCCTGTACTTCCAGTAAATACAAGACTGTCAAAATCTAAGCAAATGCAAAGTCAGTACATATAGCTTAAACCTCAGGGGAGAATCCTCACATGGTCAGAACAACCCTTGAAACCTGCTGCTAAAGTAAAGTAAATAATGAGGTACACTGTGAAACCTTCTGTCACGGTAGTCTTCTATTAACTGCACAATTCTTCCACCATAAACTCTGATATGAGAACATAAGATGATCATCTATTATATTTTAGACTTAAGTGTAACATAAGTCTAAAAGATTACTATAATCTTATATTTGTATAAACAGATTATATAGATTCCTTGCAAGTGTATTTTATACTGCTGATACCATTCTGATATGCTTGTTGACTACCGATAGAATTTTTTTTTTTTTTTTTTTTTTTTTTTTTTTGCTTCTGTTACTACTATTAAATGCATTCTGCAGCTTCAGCCTTGGTTACTGGCAGGCTTTCAATAAAATATCACAAATGAATGCCTAAAGCCAGCCTCACATGACCCCAGCCTTTCCTCATTGTCAAGAAGTTCACATTGTCTGTGAACCAAATAAGGGGAAACCATGGGACATACAAAGGCATGAGGAGTGGAAGACGTTGCTCAGCAGATGATGCCTTCCCATTCCCTACTCTAATGCTCCCTTCTGGACACATGCAGACAAAACAGTTTGCATTTCAGCTAAGACTCTATTTCATGAATTTAGTAGAAGAGCAAGTGAGGAGCTTTGTTTACAGAACTCTCAGTTATCAGAATAATAACTTATTATTAATAAGTTACTCACCTAAGTGAAAGAGCAGCATAATCCAGACAGGAACAGAGACTGCTTTTAAGTAACGTTCAGTGCTTATATTCCACTTGAATGAAACCATCAGCAGGTAACCAACTACCAATGTCCATATCTTTAAGAAAAAGATACATATAGGTATGTATACATACATCAAAAGAGAGCTTTACTGTACTCATGTATGTGTGTACACTCATGCACACACCCATAACTGTAAGAGACAGAGAACTGAAGTCAGCTTGTAAGTCTTTAAGAAGCCCACATTTCAATTAATTATATGAGTTCATCAGCAGCACCTATGTGGCCACAGGGAGACAGAGCTGGCCAGCACAGCATGCTGCACATATTCCAGCATGGAGCAATTTGCCAGCTCCTGTGTTTCAGTCCAAAGAGACAAAAGGGAGCTTAAGCCAAAGAAGCCATTAGGAAGCACAACAAAAACTGCTGTTCCTCAGTGGTGCTGGTTCACAAAACAGACGTCTTTATAGAATATGTAATTTTTTCATTTTTTAACTTAGAAAAACAAGAACAGGAAGACATCAGTGACAACTTGGGTTTGCTGTTTCTAACTGCCTTCTACTACTCTACTAATCAGATAAACAGCAATATAGATTTGGAGTTAAGAATCTTGAGATGATGAATTTGAGCTGAAAAGAAAGAAGGAAGCAGGAAGAGGTAACAGGAGGTGAAAAGCTGCTACTCAGGAGAGGATGTGAAATAAAAGAAGTACAAAAACCAATCAAAATTAAAACCCAGTGTTTCATTCTTAAAATAAATAACTAAAGATATTTCTGGCTCAAATTCAATGAACATTCCCTATCCATTACCAGTTAAGTACCCCTTCAAATTTACACTTATAAATCCATACATTCCAAAGAAGTTCGAACAGAATTGCTATTAAGAGCATTTGCTGAATCAGACATCACTACAAGAAGGAAGAATGCACAGGCAGTGACACAGAACAAGTAATTAGGAAGAACACACCAGAGGAGTTTTCACCTCTACTCTGCACTGTACAACTCATGCTGAAAACACAAGAGTCCTTATGAAAAGCAGGTTTGTGTGACTACTGCCACATATCTAATTGGTGGAGAGGAAATCTTAGCTGTACTGAATTGAGCAGACAAGCAGTGAGTGATGTCCCTGATAACTTCAGAGGGAACGATTGCATATGCAAGGTAATTTAAAATCACTTAAGATATTTGAACAAAGGTATACCTGCCCTTTGCACACTAATGCTTCTCATCTAAGCAGATCACTCCAACTTTTCACTTATTTCTAGTTTTGCATCAACAGAGTTCCATAATACTTATGGCCAAGTGCAGACTCAAAATAAATGTCTAAAACTAACACAACCCATAGACATAAAGACTAAAGTCAAAAACAAACAAAAATTCTTACCAGAAATGCACAGTAGCACTCTTTCAATAGGTTTAAACATAAATTCACTCATAAGGCACTTCACAGCACAGCTCTAATTCCAATAGATAATTCATCACAAAAATACTATCCTACTCCCCAACATCAGCTGTACAGCATCTTTGTATGATAAATGTTCCAATTCCAAGCTGATTTTCTCTTTAGCTTTTAAATTTAATGATAAATTACAAACAGGAGACTCAATACGTTCAGTAATTTAAATTTTCTGTTTAAAAAAGAAGTAGAAGGCTAACAGGGTAAAAGCCTATGTTTAACAGCCAACAAAGCAAAACACACTGCACTGCTTTTATCCATGCATGTAGCTGAACATTATAGGGTTTAGGTATTTAATAAGGTTTTTTTGTGTTTGAAGTAAAAATAATTAATCAGTTATCATTCCTAAAAGCTTAGTAAATTATCCAAGTAGAAGTCTTCACTTCTACTGAATAGATAGAAATCATTTACTTTTAAATTAAGCAGTCACCCTGTTTCAGAGATCAAACAATAACCTTCCCGAAGCTCTGTAAAAAGAACTGTGTAGTCAACTGACTGGGGCAAGAAGTTTAATTTCAGTGACACCATGGAATAATCAGCTCTTTATTGGTTAATCTTAAGGCCAAGCACATCCCTACACTGCAAGAACCAGTGCACAGGAACTAGGGTAGCCTACTTCCAACAGCACATAGCTGAAAGCAACTGACAAGGCAAATTAACTTAATTTGACATGGATTAGGATTTCATACCATACTGATTTGGCAACAGCATACTTTTTTTTTTTTCCTTAACCCTTTAAAAGCACATTACATAATCCTTCCCATTGTTTTTCTGGATGGTCTCCAAAGGTTTTGGCTTGAAAAGCATAGAGAATATTAATAGCCTCTTTGCTATTTTATGTCATTCTCAAAAACTGACATAATTGAAACAAAGAATGAAAGACTGCCTACTTTCACTAAAATTAAGCTACTTCAATTATTGCACTGAAACTGTAATTTATAAGATTCCATGCTAAGACAAAATGTCTATAAATTTAATTTATAAGAGTATTTAATTTATAAGCTAACCAGGTAACTAATACATACACTTCAGATTTTGCAGAATGCGTTAACTCTCATCAACTATTTAGCAAGCTGAAATCAGTTACAGATGCCTAACTTTCACCACGTACTCTGCAATTTTAAATCACTCCTCAATCACAATTATTATTTACAGACATGCACAACTTCCATACATTGCAACTTCGGGATAGTTTAATCCTGCAAGCTGCCCTTCTTCATTCTCTGGCCTATCTTAATAGACAGCCAAGACCTCATTTTTCATATCTCCTCTGCATTTTGTAGCATCTCTCACAAACTGAACTAAGTGTTGCTTTGCCTTTAGACATGTAAAACTGTCAACTTTTCTGAATAAATAGTGCTAAGACTGCAGGGAAACTTCTTGGATTTTAGCATCCACTTCTGTGTTAAAGTGGTAAATTTAAGAGGCAGATTTAGAGATGTCTAAGGCAACTATGAAAGGCTTTAGTTCTCTTTAAATTGCCAACTAGAAATAAAATTACACTATAGAAAGATGCAGCTTTTGCATTAAACTCAAGCATCTGCTTCAGTAATTTTTCTTTGAAATTTCTGTGCTGGGAAGTCGGGGATTAATCAGCATGAACCATCACCAACATTACTGAAAGTTTGTTTCTCCTTCCTGGTGAAGAAATTGAAGTTGAAGGATTTGAAAATCAGAGCCACTCTTTTGGCTTTGACCTCATTTTTCATGAACAAACTCCTACTACTCAACTTTTGACAATGTTTATATTGATTTATGTTGGAGAGTAAAACTCTTTATTTACACGGTTCCCTCCCGTTTTTCCTATCAACAAGTTAAAGGCTATGGGGAAGGTTTTGCAGATGAGTGCATTCAGTAACTGTTACTGAAAGTGGCAATTCATTATCTCCTACTACCAGCTAGAGAGTCCCACCTCTTCTACACAGCAGCTTCAACATTCATCCAGCCAGCTCAAGATCCCTAAGCTCATAAAAAACTACCTGTAATTCAGTTATAGCAAAATAAGCTCACAGAAGCATGGCAGGCACCAACAACAGGGCAACAGAAGCATATCTCAGAAGTGCAATAAGCAAGAAGAGCTTCCCACTGCAAAGCTGTTGGAATGATTTAGTCTTCCTTGGAATGTTGCCCCAACATCTCAACATCCAGCAGCAAACACATTTCCCACCTGCTTCATGTGCCTTCCCAGGCACACATGGTTGTGACAGCCTTGTCAGAGATGGACAGCCAGATAAACTTTCCCAGGAATTGTTCTGGGAAAAGCTGTGAGAAGCTCAGAGAAAAGAATTAAAACAATTCTTATCTTAAGACTCTGCAGCTGGTGTTTTGAACAGTTGCTTCTCATTAGATGTTTACCAAAGGGTGGTTTCTTAATTAGCCAATGGTGACAGTGCTTTAATTACATGACCAATCAGGTCCACCTGTATCAGAACCTTGTATAAAAATAATGGGTTTCCTAACAAAATTATTATTAGCCTTCTGGAGACCTAGAGTCTATGTATCACTCATTCATCCATCCCTGACTCAATGACAGGCACATGCAATGATTCCTGGGGTGGTCCTGTGCAGGGCCAGGAGTGAGACTTCAGTGATCCTTCTGGGTCCCTTCCAACTCAAGATATTCCATGATTCTATGAACCACCCCACAAGTAAACCCAACAGTGAAGACTGAGAAGATGAACCAACAGTTACTTCTTTTGATATATGCCCTGCCAACCTGCCAAAATTTTTCAGTTTTTAACAAGTCAGCACCTACAAAACTGAGTCTGAACTCCTTCCTTTTCTAATGGTAGCTCTGCCCTCTCCCCTGGCCATTTTGAAATTATGCTTTCCCCTGGCTGCTCTTTCAACTTGGAAATCGTAGAGCAAGGTTTTTCAGAGTTTGGTTTATGTTTTGGTTTGTCTAGGGGATTTTAACTGAGCTTTAAATTTAAAATTGTTTGATGGATCTACAGATCTAATTTAAATTGCTTTCTATTTTCCAGTCTCTGTATTTTGGGAAAAAAAAAAAAAAAAAGGGGGGCAAACTACCTCATCAGTTCCCTTTAGTATTTTAAAACCAAACTTTCATTTGGAAATAGAGATTTTAATTAGTTTTTCTTAAAATAAAAAAATCATTAAAAACATTGACCAAGCATTAACACAGCACTTTTGCAAACTTTTAAAACAGTGCTGCAGAGTGAAGATTGTTTAAAGAGGTGATCTTATGACACCAGTTGACTATTTCTAAATCTCCCTCCTCAGTGATGATGCAGGCTGACAAAGGAAAATGAACCTACCAAAAAAGCTGAGCAGAAGAGTGTTGGACTTGAAAAATGAAGCAACACAATGCATTAAATGCACTGCTAAAAGCCAAACTGTGTTTGCCTTCAAAAAAAATAATCAGTGTTTTCTTTATCTGCCTGTTCATTTGAAAACGGTTTTCTAAACTGCATAAAAGATATTAAGGAGGCAGATGACAAATTATAAAGATGTCATTTTGACTCCAGTTTCCAGAACAAAAATTAATTTATGGTAGCTTTAGTGCATTTTCACTAGTACACAAAACATCCCATAACGTGCAGAGTAAGTGTGCCTGTCCTTTAGCACAGAGACAGCCCTTATGAAACATATAAGAAAATACCCAAACTCCAACTAAGCACACCTGTAAGACTATTTTTCACCTCAGAGCAAAGACAAGCACCTCCTCCCTTCACTTAGGAAGCCTTCATTTACCTAAAGCAGGTTCTAAGTGGACACAAGTAAGTTATTCCTTGTCCCAAGTCCAAAGGACTAGAGAACTGTGTGCCCACTCTGTTTCTTCTAGAACCCCCAAACATGGCATATATCCATGCTGGTATTTCTGGCATTAAAAAACACAGACTACTAAACCATCCAAAACAGAAATATGGCGTTTAGTGAGATCACCCCTTTTTGAAGGAATGAAGGTATGAACTTATAACTAGAACCCTGGGGCAGGGGGACACTGACTATCAAAATCAACACTGCCACACATAGGCTGAAAATTATTTTCTATGTTTCCTGCAACATTTTCTACACTGTAAGAAAAAAATCATAACATCTAAGATATCCAGAAGACTGAAGCAATGGATGTTGAGAATACTTCTCCTTTAGTTCACTTTTTCTGTCCTAATATAAAAGCTACTTATGAGAAACTAGTAATAAAAATGCTATTCAGAAATCAAATGCATTAAGATTCTCTTGCAAAAAGAGGTTTCCCAGAGCATATCAAATTCTTTCCCTGCAAACAGAGCACCAGTCCTCTGACATACTTCATGATAACACTTTTGCAAGAGATGGCTCCTCAACATACACAATTCCTTCTTCTTTTATTATATAGAGCACAGTTAAAATTTTGCTGGACAGTTCCATAATGATAATTCCTTTCAGAGGTGCTGGAAAAAGAAACATCATTTGTTCAACCAATATATATAAATACCAGTAAACAGCTAATATTATGTAGCATATATCATTAGGCTTTAGGCTACTGCCAGCTTTGAGGCTGTACTTCCTGCATATAAATCAGAACAAGCTCCTCAGCTTCTCCAAGAAAGGTACCTCACTGCAGGCTCTTCCAAAACTGAGGATGGGTGTGGAAGGGAAAAACAGCTATAGAAAACACTATCAACATCCCAGACTTTCCCTGCCTCTACCCATCTTGTTTTTAAACAGGCCACATGTGGTCTCTACACAGTTTAGCTCTACCAAGAAAAGTTGTGAAAACATACCAAAATCTGTGGTTTTGGTAAGATGTGTTTACAGGCAATATTTGGCTGTATCATTTATAAGCCAGGATACCATAATAAACAGCAGAAAGAATACTTAATAGCTTGTTCAGGTGTTTGTTTTGGTTTGGTTTTTTTTTTCTTTTTTATGGTGGGCAAGTTTTAGAAACCTGCAAGCCTGCTCTAAGAAAGGGAAGGGAAAAAAAGTCCACCTATGCTAAATCCTCAAAGAAATAGAAATTGTACGCACACTAAAAATCAGAAGTGTGCCTTTTCCTTTATTAGAAGAGAAATTGCCCCATCAGGTGAATTCAACAAAACACAGATGTTTTTTTGCCCCTACAGGTGATATTCAATAGGACTGTGGAAGCCAAACACCTCAGAGCATGGAAGAATGCTTGGAGAATTTCAGTCTGCAAAGGCTGCTGGGGGAGTGACATTTAGTGCAACACAAACAGAGGTTTCCCTGGTGGATGTCTTTCACAGAATCCCTGATGGGGAGCAGACAGTACCAGCCAAAACAGGTAGCAGGTACTCTGACAATATTCCAATACAGCAGTCACAGCAATGGTGGGCAATGGCGTTTCCAGATCCACCCAGCACTTTGGTGAGGATAAGACTGATTAAGTGCTCTAATGGCATGGAAACCCCCAGAACAACACAAGTTGTACCTCATACAGTCAGATATAAAAATACACTGACACACATGTGACTACTCTGTTGTGAGCCTGCAACTACCTGTGACAAAGCAAGGAAGAAAGACTGGCCAGAGAGAAAGATTTTGACAGGCCTGTAATCAAGTTCACTACAGAGAATTCTGCTCATTATGATTGCATCAAATTTAATTTACAAAGATGAACCTCAGAGCCAACATAGAGCAGCTGTATAATTCTTTACATCTGCTGGGATCTACAAAACTGTTTCCCAAATAAATACGAGCATGCAAATTCTTCTTCTAAAAAAAAAGAAGAAAATATAATGAATAGTTGGAATTGGATATATATTAAGTGTAAAACATCAGCCTAAAGTAGTTTGAATTCCTGCCACAAAGCAAAAGAATTTGGTTTTTAGATACAGTACTGGACATAGGCATAGCTTCTGCAAAATTAGTGAAATTGCTGCAGCCCAGAAGTGTGTAGGACTATATTCAGTCCTCTATGGGACAAAATCCCACCCTTTCCAAGAAATAAAATACACAGAAAAACATTCCTCTTTCCTATTATATGAAACTGCTGCTTGTGCAGGGCCCTCTGCATAAGAATTCTGCAAATAACCAAGAGAAGGCTGGAGTCAGAACAATGAACTCATCTGGAATTTTTAACCAGCCTCTAATTTAAGGCCTAGCAGCCAGCTACATTTTTTGAGCAAGCTTCTTTGAAGATTATAAAGCCTGCAGGGAAAGAAAAGGAGATCGTAGGAGCACAATGCTTGTAGACTAGCCTAAGATCTTGAACTTGTTCTCCAAATGCAGTGTTTTGCAATCAGCTATCAAACAATCCAGTCATATAGGTACCCAATTCCTGAACTGCAGGTGTGACTTAAGAACCACAGACGGGAACACAGGCACTTCTGAATCTTGACTCACCAAAGCCATGAACGGCTTTGCCAGATCTGAGGGCAGCAGGACAGGAAAGCTCTTTAACATACTGGTGCCAAGATACACCTTACCATGTCATTGTCACGTGCAATTACTGCATTTGAAGAACCTTCTTTCTTTCTAGAACTTAAGAGGAGAATTTCTGTCTCAGTATCATGGCCTAGTAGATACCATAAAAATACCTTTAGTTAGAGAATAACAAATCAGTATTCCAAATCCCCATAATTCTAACGATAGGCATCCACTCACTTCTCTAGTCCAGGAGAGGGACTCAGAAAGGGAGAAGGCAATCCTGCATACAGAAGGAACCATGAGCCCAGAGAAGAACACTCAAAATATCCCAAATTCCTGTGCAGCTAACAAGCAGAACATATGCATGAAAACAGAGTCCTGCAATATAACACGGCAATTAAAAGGCTTTTAAAGTGCTTCACTGAAGTTAAAACTGACACTATTAACTGATGCAGCTCAGGGCTCCTCAGCAGCACAGATAAAATTAAATTATCCTGCTACAGCTCTGAGATAATACACATCAAGCACTGCAAAATTAAAAAAAAAATAAAAAATATGGACTAAGAAAACACTGCAAAGTGTACAGATGATGCCAGACCGAGTTGCAGTTATTTACAAAGGAAAGTCCACATTTTTTTTTTTTCCTAAGGCCCCGGAAAGATACACAGACAGCTTGCTTAGAAAGCAACTGATTTGCTTAAGGAACTCTGTGATCAGTTACCTTGACACAAACCCAAAATTTTCCCAAGAAACTCAGGTCTGAAGAGTTCTGGGAGCTTACTATGCTTTGTGCAGTTAATATCCTACCACAGTTCAATGAACACAAGTGTTAAATCAGAAACACCAGCGCCAACCAGAAGGGTCAGAGACTGCTAAACAAGGTTGCACTCAGGAGGGACAGACATCCAGCAGTGCATTACAGCCATAGCTATAAGCTTCAGTAAGTGCAGCTCCCTTCAGTACCCTTATATTTACACAGCATTAAGTATGGCTTAATTAAGAAACCTTTAATAAAAGCCTGGACTTAGCCAAATCAGTTAGTGCAGCAATATAGATTTGTTAAAAATAAAACAAAGAGGTCAGTGCAAAGTTCTTTAAAAAATCTTAAGCTTACCAAGCAAATTATGAGGCAACAAGTCAAAGCTTCCCACTAGTACCAGGCCATGCTTTAGTTCTGTTACCACACAGCTGAAAGTAAACATGGTAATATCTTGCCTCTTTATAAAGAGGGAATGTATCTCTGTCTACTCAGTCCTAATTATACTTCTGAGGACAAAACAGACTAGAAACACATGTCCTCTGACATCTTCCAGGACCAAATAAAGTCAAGAAAATATTTTCCTCCAGTGCTTACTTTCAAGAGGCTAAACACATTCTCCTGTCCATTCTATTCACACTAGAGGTAGTCTGTCCAAATATCCTCTGTCAGTCCATTCAGGAGCACTGTTACCTAGGGAAAGGGCATACTTTGTTTGTTTAAAAAAGAGCCGCTTTTGAAAAAAGTCTTTGACACTTAAGAAATCTGAGCATGCCAGTTGTACACCAGTATTTAACAGAAGTAGAACTTACTGATCTGATCTTTCACATATCCATTTGCTTCTGATACGTAGCACTTTTTGTATTTTCAGTTATAACTAACGAAGTCTAAAAGAGTTCTGCCTGAAGTTCTACCTATCCTATGCACTCAACAGAACACAGGGAAAAGTAGTCTCCCAGGATTTGTTACCATCAGTAACATTTGTAAGTTAAACAGCTTTACTTTCTAACGTTCAAATTGCGTTTGCACTGTTTGATAGGCTAAGAAGAAAAAGAAAATCCTACACCGTACACTGAGAAATAAACCTTAAGATGCCTTCCCCCATCCCGGGTCACTTGTGGAGCTGCGCTGCTATTTCGCAACACTTTAACACACACCTTGGACTTCAATAAGCCTCGATGTTTACCCAAGAACTCGCCTGAATCACCTCT
Source organism: Vidua macroura (assembly GCF_024509145.1). Lineage (NCBI taxonomy): Eukaryota > Metazoa > Chordata > Aves > Passeriformes > Viduidae > Vidua > Vidua macroura. The sequence goes on from NC_071571.1 coordinate 88,655,203, forward strand.
GACTTAACAGCATCTCCAGAAGGGGGGCATGCCTAAAGCACGGCCGAGGAACGCCGACACTCACACACTCACCCACTGGCTGCTGAAGTAGTCGAGCCCCTGGCAGATGATGCGGGCGGCCTGCGCCAGCAGCACCTGCACGCCCAGGGAGCTGCCCAGGCAGTAGAGCCCGTAGAGCAGCGGCCCCCCGGCGCCCAGCAGCAGCAGGAGCCGCCGCCGCCGCAGCACCTGCTCGCCCAGCGCCTCCACGCCGTAGTTGGCGAAGCAGATGGGCAGGAGGAGGGCGGCCAGCAGCACCGGGGTGCGGGAGCGGTGCAGGCGGCCCAGCCAGCGCCGCCCCAGCGCCGTCAGCGAGGTCTTGAAGGGGTGCAGGAAGGTTCCGCAGAGCACGGCCCAGAGCAGCGGCCGCAGGAACGCCTCCAGGATGAAGTACACGAGGACGGCGGCGCCGCAACACAGCCCCGCAAACAGCAGCGCCCCGGTGTTGTAGAAGGCCTGCTTGATCGGCTTCTCCAGCCGCGGAAGCGACATTCCCGCCGCCCCGCCCTGGCCGCTGAGCGGCAGCCGCGGCATGGCCGCGCCCGCGCCGGGGGAGCCGCCCGCCCTCCGCTCCCGCACCGGCGAGCCCGGAGGGGCCGCGGCAGGACCCGCGTCCGGAGCCGCGGCGGGACCGGCGTCGGGAGCCGCGGGCTCTACGCTGTCAGCCATGGCGGGCGCGGGCACGGCCGCCGCTGGCGGGCGCGGAGCGGGGCCGGGACTGCCCAGGCGGTCGTGCCCGAGGGCGCGCAGGGGCCCTGGGGCTGTAGTGCCGCCGCCGCGCGGCTCCGGGCGTGCGCCCAGCCCGGCGGGAAAGGGGCGGCGCCTGCCGTGAAGGGAGCTGGGAAATGCAGTTCTGCTCCGCGAGAGCGGCGGCCGCGCTCCCTCCGCCCGGCGGGACCTGCGCCCCGGCCCTGAGCCTCCCCGGTCCCCGCCAAGCGCGGGCTGCCCAGCGCCTTCGTGGCGTCCGCTGAGGAAGGCGGCCAAAGGCTGGAGCGGGGAAGAGCCCAGCAGCTTGCGGCGCAACCTCATCCCCATCCCAGAAGTACAAGCCTGTCCTGCTTCGCTGAACACTCCCCTCTCCCTGCTGCTGCTCTAGTCTCGGGGAGCGGAGCGAATTCGGAGACCTGCAGTGTCATTGCATGGTGGAGAGCAAGACTGGTTAGACCAGCTGGAGAATTTTGTGTCGTCTGAACATGTTCTGGCAACAAGTTGTTTAACAAGGAAGCATCTACTCTTTTACTGGCAGTCAGGCCCACTGAAGAAGTAGTTGTGCTGTGCGGTTTTTTAGACCTGACATTTATGACACTCTACCATCAAATGCTATTTGCAAATAATCTAGAGAGGAGCTAATTTCATGCAGCTGGCATACACCAAACGCCTGAGTGCAGGCATGAAGGCAACTGCTAACATTTTGCAGGTGCTCTAAATGCATCTGTAATAAATACACATGGTCTGAGCAAGTATTGCAAGGGCCAAAATCCATGACATTTGAACTAGCTCAGTGCTGGCACCGTGCTACTTGGTTTTCCTTCCATGGCTTAAGACAACCTTTCAGAAGGTACTAAAGCTATTGGTAATGCTGCCATAAAACCCTCAGAGGGATGTTCCCTTTTCTTTTCAAGGACGTAGAGCTTATCCTCTAAATAATAATAAAGAAATCACATACCACCGAACATATAAAAAGTGCACAGATATAAAAAAAGGAGGAAAACAAAATTCCTGTATTTTTTAGAATTTACATGCAAGTTTAACGTTATATAAGTTCATGTTAGATTGGAGTCCACAAGGACTTCAGTGGAGCAATTCTTGCATGACAGATGTAAAAAAGCTGAAATTATCCTGAGCACAGTTGTCTTTAACTTGTAAAGTGGGAATTCCATGCCTGTTCATACCTAGCTTTTAAATGCAGAACACTACCAAGACAATGGCTAGATGTGACCTATTCCTAATACCAAGGGTGAAAGGTACAGGTTTTTCCACACCCTTCCTGTGACTATGTTGCATCCTGAACCCATAGGTGGGGCTGGGCCCAAGCCAGTTTTTGAGGTTTGGCACTGCAGTCCTGACTTGTCCCTGCAAAGCCTTTCCTGCCAGTTACACAGAAGTTCACATTTGTAAAGGTTCCTCTGAGCTCCTGCAGCTCCTTGTTTTCCCTTTGCTGAATAGATCATGTGTAGGTTCAACAAAGTACTTTAATTTTATGCCATGAAAGCTCTTACAAGCCTACAGGCACTTTGTTTGATCCTGATGAGGCATTACAAGCAGTTGTCCATACAAGAAGCTTTTATTGAACCTTAAACTGATACTGTCATTCACAGCTCTTTGATCAGATAGATCTGCCTCCTGGCAGGGTGCTGAAATAGGTAACAAGTATGCATCATTACCTAAACTTTTCTCTTTAGTTCAGACACCAAACTCTAATTGTTCATTACAATACTTTTATTGCATTAAAGTTCAATTAGCAAGTCAATTAAGATTTACACAGGGGGAGAGCAGAGAGTTCTAATCCTTCTGCTAGCTAAACAGAAATGCCAGCAAATCAAATCTTCATAGGCACATCCTTATTCCTTTGATTTTCTTAACAGACTCAGTCAGCCATGTTCTGCAGGAACAGAAATTAATGCCACCTCCTTGACTTGAGTGAAGCTATAAATATTGTTTTACATAAGCCAAGGATCTGGTCCCTACTGTTTAAGACCTTTCCTTTCCAATTATGTTTTTCACTCTCCATTATAAACAACTAAACATATTCGAAAGGGGAGGAAAAAACAACAATGCAATAAAATAAAGACTTCTAATTTATGTATCACCACAACAGGATCACTTAAGAACAGGGACATGACCCATAGGCGTCAGAAAACAATCTCTGAATCTTTGACAGCTGAGGGGAGGATGTGTGATCTTCACGAGACACACCCCAGCATGTAAAGCTTAACTCCACAACAGATTTCAAATAGGAACTTAACAGTTGGTTTTGCCTAAGATTTGAAATGGTAGGAGATTTTAGATTAGATGCCCATAACGTGCATGGATACATTCGATTTAGGCATTTTTATGGTCAAAGATAAATAGCAGACCTCAGGCTCCTATCCTGCCAGAAATTCTACAACAATCTCTTTGATTGTATTTTTCCTGTTCGGAATTCTTCAAGGGTGAAGAGGGCAGCAAAAGAATGCTTTCACATCAGTGGAGAAAATACGTATGCACCTAAAAGCACATGTGATGAGTACTGACAAGTCTTTGGTGCTCTCCTATGGGGAGGGAAGTATAAAGTCAGGTATTAATTAGTAAACAAGAAACTTGTAACTTCTGTCTGCTTCTGTACTAGCACCCACAATTTTGTGCTCTGAACTGACACCTTTCAAGTCCTGTTCAAGAGGTCAGAGACACCCCTAGCTCTTTATTCACTCGATGTGCAGTCACCACAGACCAAAGTTCCAAGCTATCTTACACATGATACCAAAATACTGGGTGCTGAGGCAGCCACAAAACAGAGGAGATAGACAATGCCAGCAACTGCAAGTTAATCATTATTTACAACCAAAATAACCCTGTGAAGCTATGATATAAGTCAGGAATGAAGCCACAAGGTGTCAGCACTGGCCTGTGTACAGAAAATAACTCTCCCTGCATGAAAGCATTTATTTGTTTGACCCTGTGTTACTGAACATTTGTGAACATTCAGTTGAGGTTAATCTCACTTCATAAATTCACCCCAGTTTAATGAGACAGTAATACCATCTTCAGGTCAATGAAAAATAGTTAATGTAAATTATTATAGTTTCACTAGTACCAGAAGCAAAGAAAAAAAAAAAGTTGAAGTAAATTATTTAAGATACAAACTTTGCATCTTTAGGTCATCTGCATATACATTTGCATTCTGGGCTAATGAAAAAATTATTCTTTTATGCAGCTCAACTGCTAAGATGAGAAGGCTCCAAATTAAATGTCATTTACAAAATATTGGCAAAAATAAAATGAAAACCAATCCTTGGGAATACCATGTCTGATTGCACCCAGTAATTATAGCCTGACTTTATTGCAGAAACAACTTTGTTCAACGTCTCAGTTAAAGTGTACAAAATTATCAGCAGAGCTACTCTTGAATGATTCATACAGAAGACTGTGAATATTGTGCAGTTAACAAGGGGAATGAAATGCATGGTTGTAAGGCAGAGTAGTCAATACTACCGACACAAAAATGTTCAATCACTGGAAAAAGCATGCAAAACAGCACCAGTGAATGGACAAAATCCAGAGCACTATATTTCATGGTTATCCCATGTGATAGCTGTGTGCACAGATCAAGAGCTGGATATACAGAGATCTGAATAACAGAAGAATGTTTGGGATTCATCAGGTTTATGACAAATTCCTCACCAGTCTGTCAGCAGTCATGTAATGCAAGACAAACAGAATATAATTTATATCTATTTGATATATGTAATGCCTCTTCTGATCATGATGGCTTGGACAGTGCACAAGTAGCTGACACACACAAGATCCATCCTTTCTTGCAGCCTGCAGCTACAGGATTGCAGTAATACTACAAACACAACAAACACACCACACAGTGTAAAAACATTTCTTGTTGCCCTAAGCCAATTTTTCTTCCCAGTTCAACAGTAAGGAGGAGTAAGAAGCTAAAATACCTGCTCAAACCTGAGAGATCTTAGACATTGAAGCATCCCTGTTTAAGAGACTTCTACAGCTGCTTTTGCTTGCTGAGTATCATGGCACTTCCTCCTCTCTGTTGCCAATTTCCAGTATAGTTTCATTTTCCTCTTTTCTGCAAAAGCCTATTCTGGCTGCAGTGATGACAGTAGATAAAGAACACCAAATTTGTAATATTGCAACTTAATCATATTTGTATCAAATAGTTACAAAAACACAGAACAGAGGTCACCACAGGAACCTCTTTACATACTTATAGCAATTGACAATGTAGTTAATACTTTGCTAAAATAGAAATGATCACATTTACTTACTGCTTCACTGTGATTCACATAGTGGAAAAAAGAAAAAAGGCGGTCTTCTCACATCTCTTAATTCGCTAATGACCAGCCTCGCTGACTTAAATAGAATTAGTCAAGCTAAGAAATTCAGGACCATGGCACAGGAAGGAATTATTAACATGGGCAGCACACAGACTTGTTTAACCTCATGGAGACTTTTTTCCCCCTTTATAAATGCCATGCCACACATTTTCTTAGACTAAAAAGGCATTTATTGCAACATTTTATAAATATCATTGTCTGTCACTGTCAAATACCTAACAAGGCTCACTTGAACACCAACATTTAGTATAAAACAGATGTTACAAAGCAATACTTTAGGGCATGCACTGATTGTAAAATAGTCCCGTAGGTCACTGTAATTTCATTATCTATTCATTCAGTGTTATTTTTGCTGCAAAGACTAGAACACAAAGAAGTTTGGCAAATTCTTCTGGACTACAAAACCTCCATTCTGCACTCCTATCCAACCAAATGCTCATTGACTTCACATGGCTGCTGGGTATTGGCATACAGAATGAAGCCTGGCATAGAGAATGCAGAACACCACTTAACACTATAGTTACAAGTTTCTTATTTGTATGTTTTATCTGTGTATTAATCTTGACAAAGAACTGAATAAAGTCAAAAGGTAGAGATGGCATTTCAGGTTCAACTGTTACACTTCATGTAATAAGAAACAAGTGGCAAGAGTTCACAGTTATAACAGCCTGCTTATTTGGAAAGAGGTTAAAGCAAACCAGATCTCAGGATATATAAATCAGAAATACCAAGATATATCAGGCGTCAGTTACAACCTAAACAGAACTCAACATGCTAATAAAATATATCTGCCTAAATAAAGGCTGGGAACATCACACACGAACGTCAAGGTCCCACTATTTCATTTTTCTAACAAGTTAATAGGTTTGAAATTTCATCTTTGAATCTCTTTGTCAAGACTTAAATGATAATTCCAGCTTTAAAAATTCTGTTGTGGTGGTTTTTTATATTTCAATATTTATCATTTGTTTGATATTACAAAAGGTTAAAAAACTGAAAAAGAACTCATTGCTTTCTATGTGAGCAGTCAAGTATTTCAGAAGCAGACACCATATTCTGGAGTTAAATAACAAGATTTTTTTTTCCTCCTAGGTTTAACTGTGGCATCTGTGCTTCCTTTCCTATTACCCTAATACTCTATATGACAACAATCTTTTGACTTATTGAACTGATTCTTGTTTCAGCTTGTATGCAAAAAAAAAGTGAAAATAACACTGTAATATGTCTAAGACTGTGAGGCTAATTTTTGTATTGAAGAAAGAAGGTGTGTGTATAAGAACTGTAAACATAAACCCCACACACGTAATATCTCAGGTTTATATATTTTCTTCCTCAATCATTCTGTCTCCCCAAAATCAGCTAGGGGTCAGAGAACATGTAAGGTTCTGTGTTTTGTCTTGTCTCCAGAGCAGAATTTAGCCTTTTGTTTTTAGACTATCTTGTATTATCTTGTATCATTCTCAGACTTACATGCACACACAAATACCTTCAGCTAAATCACATTGCCTAAACATTAATTCTGTGAAGAATACTTTTCATTATCTAAACTTTACAGATCACTGTTGTGAAAAATCAGCAGGAATATTTTTATTCCTTGGCATAAAACCTAATTGAATTTTTCATTTATTTAGTCTTCTACCAATACCACCATAGGAAATTAAACTGAATGACATCAAAACTAAGAGAGAGATATGAAGCTAAATCACGAGCTACCATGAAATGTTCGCTTCCCTGAGTAAGCACTGGAGCCCTAACAGATTTGCAGCTACTCAGCACTTCTGAAAAATCCAATTACTTATTCAAAAATGCAAATATTAATTTAAGAATCATTTAAAAACAGCTCAGAAAAGTACTGGTAATTTTGTAATGCTCTAGTCTATAAGGAGTAAAACACCTTTATAGAAAATGTCTTAAGAATGCCACAGGAAAGTTCATATTGTAAGGACATTCCTAATTAGCCTTTAATTGCAGATCAGAAGGAGCCTATGTGGAGCAGCAGCTGTTCTAAGATACAGGATGTGAAGTCCTGCACTTATTCCAACCTCAGATTGGTTTGGAAGAACATTCCTACTTAGCTAAGAAACACAGAGAGAGGGCAAAAGCAACAGTTGTGAATGACTATGGAACCATGTCAGGGGAAGTTCAAATGGGACCTTAGGAACAGATTCTTCTCTAAGAGGGCGCCCAGTCACTGGAACAGGTTCTACAGGGAAGTTCAAGGAGCATCTGGATGATGCTCTGAGTCACATGGGTTAGTTTTAGACAGTCCTGTGAGGAACACGGTGTTTGTTGGGCTCTAAGATCTGTATGGATCCCTTCCAACCTGAGATAAGTCTATGAATTCTAGTCAAAATACTCAGTAATCCAAGGGGAAAAAAAAAATCTGTGCCTTTCTTTACAGCATATTCATTGCTATTGCCAAGTCATAACACAGATTTTCAAAGCAAGTAATGTCTTTTAAGTCTGCATTTTCACACCTATCAAATCTAAAAGCTGCACACATCCTCTCTGACATTTCAAAATTGCACTGCTTTTGCCTCACTATCTGAGCCCAAATTAGGTAAGTTAAGTAACCATGTTTAAGCATATATAATTTTATCAAACCTACTGTGAAAATAGAAAAAAAAAGTTACCAAAGTGATTACTTCATATTAATAAAAAATGTTTAGAAAAGGAAGGCTTACCTAGATCTTACTAAGTATTTGCAAAAATCAGATACCTCAACATACAAACTGCATATAAATAACTAGATAAGAAAAAAAAAAGTAAAAAGCTAGAATATGGTTAAAAAATTATTTTCTTTTTTATATATTTTTGTACACAAGGACCTGATATTTTCTTTAAAATCTTCCTGTTAGATCCATTTCTGTCCTGGGCAGGTTGTGGGAGAGCTGCGCAAAAGAAATACTGATAATGAAATTTTAATTTGAGGAGCTAATGTACAAAGCTGTTAAGATTTAGAGCCCACATCTTTTGATACTGAGACTGCAACCAGCAGGGAGTACCTGCTCACTGGCCATTCTACAAACTGAGCAGGTACTCTCTGCTGCAGCTGACTACTGCTACTGCCTCAGGGGTCTTTTTGGGTTTTTGTACCTCTCAAGGCCAGATCAAGCCTCCAGCTCTTAACTTGGAGCTTGACAGCAGAGGACATCTTGTGGCATGGTCTGACCTGATGCCCACATCAGCCCTTAAACAGCTGGGACCTGCCTGAAAGACTAAATCTCTTTCAAGTCAGTCTCTATTCCTTTCCTAACCCTACATCAAGTAATATTTGCTTGGATAAAGAGAGCCAGACAGGCACTGCCACATGTAAATTTATACAAAAATAGAAAGTATGCCAAAACCATTCCATTCAATTCCCTGTCATTTGTCCTTACTACCAGTCTCTCCATTCTTCTGTTCCAAACAGTTGGGAGTCACCAAAGTCTCACTGTGCAGCATCCAAGCAAACTGCTTTGCCAGTTTCATTACATGGGGTTGAAAAGGATCACATCAATTCATGTAAGCTATGCACATCCACAGCTCCATGAAGCACTGACACACTGTAATATTTAAAAGTATTTCTGAGCCTATCATAAATCCAAGGCTCTGTGCAAAGTCATCTTTTGTATAAAACACTAACAGAATAGTTACTTCTGAAAATAACTGGTGTTAGGCCTTTTGTAATTCTCTGAAATATCTCCTTCTTGTTAGGTCTATTACTAAATACTTTACTTTGGGGAAATTATTTGGAGATGTTAAAACAAGAGGAGGGTGGGGGGAAGTACAACTGCTACACAACAGTGTGCCAAACCAATGAAACCACAGAGTCACAAAATGCAATTTAAAATGCTATTAAAGTTACATAACTTGCATATAAACTTTAATTCTGCCTCTGGAGTACTGGAGGGTGCAAGCTTCCAACAGACCCAGAAAAGACCTGAAAGACCAGACAGAGGGTCTGCCCTCTAAAACAGGAATAATTTTCTTTTTTGTAAATGTCTCATACATTGGAGGGATGAGAAAGGAGAAGACAAAAAAAAAAAAAAAAAAAAAAAAAAAAGGAAGACCTGTGTCTTCCCTTAAACTTATAGCAGTTGTATTACTTATAGCAGTAACTAAGAAATAACTGTGTATCTATTTAATAAACAGAGGCAGTTGCAGGGCTCTTTTGTTGGTTCTGACCTGGGATATGGTGCCCCAAGCAACCTTCAAGACCACTGCCTGGGTGCCATGCTGATGTACACCACACCCCAGTCATTCTGCAATCCCTGTGTTGAAGATTGGGAAAGTCAGTGCAAAACACAGCTTGAACACCATTTAACCCAAACTGGGGGTTTCTTCAGATTAGGGAGACCGCAAGTGTTTATTTTCTTACTAGCCAAGTAGTGCAAAACTGATCAAGACAAAGAAGGCCACAGAGGGAGTTCAAAGTCTTCTCATCAATATATTCTTTTTCAAAAACTGAATACTTCCCTTGTAATAATAGAAGACACCATCATCCATTATCCAAAGACATTACCAAATCAGTTAGGTGCCTTTTTTTTTTTTTTTTTTGAGAGGGGAAATAAATTCACATCTCACCTATATCTAAAAAACTCCAGTTATTTGATACCAGAAATGGAAAAAAAATATTATGCCCCCCCCAAAAAAAAAAAAAAACTTTCTAATTAGTAACCACAGTCAAATTTCCAAACAACACCATACTCTAAATATGCCTTCTCTAAACTCAATGTCTCTGTATGAAGTCACTCTGCAGCAAGAAATTCTTAAAATTAAAGCACTTAGGAAATGTGTTCTTTAATAGTTGTTTGGTAGTAATCTAAAAAAAACCTATAAACACTAAAAATCTAAAAACACTAAAAAAACAAAAAATTACTTGGAGATGGAAATATCTGCCTCTTTTTCCAAATCACATCTTTTCTTCTAGTTTGTGTTAGTACCAGACAAGTAGAAAAAATAATAAAACAAAAAATCTTTGAAATGCCATAATCAATTAAAAATTACTTTGAAGTCTGTTACTTTATAGTAACTTTGTGTAACAGGGATAAATCCTGCTTTTCAATATTAATAAGAAAAACAAGAAGACAACATGCTAAAACCAAAATAGTGTTCATGACAAGTTACTATGCCCACTCAAATGTTAAGACTTACCAAGTATCATACAAACTTACATACATTTTCCTTATAACATTTCTCTCCTCAGATTTCATCCCAACTACCAACTTCTAGATACTCATACCTTCATTGTTTGTCAACTTGAATTCCACAGTCCTGATTTTCCCACTGTGAAGAAGTCTTAGATAAACTCACTGCTAAACTCAACCATGCATTTAAATGCCAGATAATAGATTGTTTTGCTGCTTCCTGTGGCCTTTTATTTCCTCCCTTTTGATTAGAAACACTTTATTAAGCTAATTAAGTACTGTGAAGATTAGGTGAAAGATTTTTTAGAAGTGCATATTTCTGCTAGTACTTCAACAAGAGAAAAATATGATGACAAAAACACAGCACACTGACAAGTAATCTGAAAAAGGAATAAAAAATAATGTAAAATACTTTGCTCTTGCTTCAAATCCTGAACTTTAACCACATCTAACTCCATATATGTCAAAAGCAGATTGACAGCTGTCACAAAATTTTACCTTGGTATTATTATTGTCATCTATAACATACCTGCATGCTCAGGTCCAACCAGGCTATCCTAAATCCAGAGCTCCATTAAAGAAGAAAAGAGAAGCTAAACTGGGTTTCTAGCCAAGTTCAGTACCTTTAAATTATTAAATTAGCCCTTTAGTGGGTAATCAAGTAAATGGCTGAAACAGTAAAAGCCAAGCCATAAACTAAAGCAACCCTCAGGCTCTGAGAAAGAACTGCAATATCTCAGCTGCCTGAGAGAAAGAATTTACCCTAATGATTTCTTCACTTTACCTGTTTGCTGAATGTAAAACTCATTATCCAGGCTTCTGCTTATCTGCTCCAGCCAATCTTAAGGCTAAATTACACAGCTGTTGTGGGCCAAAGCAGACCTTATTAGGTGGTCTCTACTTGATCAGATGATGAGTAAGTTAACCAACCTGAGAGAAGTAATTTATACTAAATAAAGCTACTGTATGCACTTTAGAAGTTCACTTCTGAATTTCTCTTCCCTCTCCTGAACTCTAGTCCAGTAATTTTAAGTGAACAAATCCTTAAAGACATCAGTGAAAATATAAAATATTAATCAATCTTTTGAAATAGAGATGAAGTGTTTGTTATGAAGGTAAGCTCATCTTTAATCTAAGTCATATATCTTAAGCATAGGTTTGAAGAATTCTAAGCCTATAAAAACTTAAGTTTACAGACATCAATCTGTGAATAATGATGCAAACCCAACCAAGCTAATTAATCATTTTATACTCCATGCAGTAATGAGAATAGAAAGGAGTTGCATTACATATACTTTACCAGATTATATGGTAGAGAGTCCTCAAGTGTATCACATTAGATAAAACTTTGGCACTACTTAGACTTTAATTCTACTTAAGTAGAATTTTAGTGTAAGTTGGGAAGTAAATGAGTAACCTTACCTAAACACATTTGTAAACATGTCATACACTTCCTATTATGTGAAGAACAGAAATTCTTCACTCCAATTTTTTATTATATTCTGTGGCTCATAATGCATTTTGACACTTTTCATCTCTGTAATATTTAGCATTCCTCTTGTACTATTTATTGGTGATAAAAACAGCTAATGTATTTCCTTTTTAGCCCATCGTTTTTCCACAATACCTATATTTTAGCAGTGGTTTGATGAACGAAAGATACTGCTGTTCTTATTAATCCCTGTCTTTCCTTACAAGTAATCTCATTTATATTTCTTTGTAAGATAACACCAGCTGCCCACAGTCACCCTTATCATGAACAGGATTTAGTGACATACAACACAGAAGAAGAGATTACTTCATACTACTGCACAATTACTTAAAAATATATTTACATGACAGCAAATCTTTTTTTCATAAAAAGAGAAAAAATGATTTAATCTATGAGGAGGACATCCTATGGCTTGTTGGGAACTTTTATATTCTACATGTTTTACACCTGGTTTTCCTATGTATGGAGAATTTATATTGCTGTATTCTCCCTTCCCCTTGTTTAAATAACTTTATACCTCACTCTTTAAAGAAGTAGGTATTTCTTCCAAAAAGGCTATTGAAATACAATAAAGACATTCATCACCTCTTTCTGTTGAAAAAAAAAATCATGCTAATGCTTGAATATGCAAGTTTAGTTTTGGAAAGTACTATAGCAAGTACACTTTGATAAATATTAAAAAAAAAAAAAAAAAAAAAGAAATTGGGAGAACTATCCACTACTGAAGGACAGGTTTTATACTGCTGTGTTGGTTTCCAGATCTTAAGATTAGGAACTGTACTTGGAGATGTGCTCTCTGCTCTAGAAGTACCAAACAGCATTGCAATGTTTTCCCAAATTTGCTTTTTTGTAGCAATATGGAAGGCAATTTTGTTATCTGATAAGATGTCCATCACTAAATTCACCTAAACACACATAGAGGCACCCATCCCAAACACACACACACTGAATTTACAAAAGTCTCATTTTCCTTAAGCAAGTAATCACAACACTGAAAATATTCTCCTATGTATTCACTGATTTTCTTAATTGATTTGTCACCACTCTGCTACTCAAGGAAGATGAGTATTTCACTCTTCTGAGAAGCTAACTATGTTCAAAAGCAGCTAGATGAGGATGGTGATGTGATATAAATTCCAAAAAAAAAAATGCATTGTCCATCCATATAGCCGTCCATCCTGAGAAACTTCCACTGCCAAATTCTTGCTATTTTCCATTGGTCATGGGGTTCCCATCAATAAATAGAAGGTCAGTGCAACAATGAGGAGCAAGCAGAATGGAGAAGAAAAGGTCTGATAGGCAGCTGAAGGCATGAAAATATCTTCGTACTTGTAAATACTGACAACATGCTCTGACACGGGTGGAGAGTCGATATCATGACGAGTTATAGAACCTTTAGCAGGCAAGAACAGAAAGAAAAAACATCAGATGCAATTTTTTTCTATAACTCTACTGAAGAAACAGGTAGGCAGACAGGTAATTTTCAAACCTATGGAAGCATGCAATGTTACATTGTCAGGGAGTAGGCTCATTTCTTTGCTTTCTGAAATGAAATTTCTGAATAAAACAAATGAAATTCAAGTAAAAAACAAACATCCTTCAAATGAATTAAGAACTTCTAGTTATGAAGTTCTTCTAAATTCAGCTTTAGGAAGTGGGGATAATAGATATATAGCCAAGAAAACAAGACATGTTGGACTCCTGTCTTTCTTTTTATCCATTTTTAAGCCTCATGCTGCCAAAATTTTAAGTTCATTAAAAAAAAGGGGGGGGGGGGAGGGCAGGGAGAGGGTGTGTCTAGTAAGAATCATATAATTGAAAGATATTTATCAATTTGGCACATCAACTCAGTTGGTGAGATCAACTTACCCTGGATTGCTGGACCCCAAGCAAACAGGTAGTACCAACTCAAGTGCAAATCCACGATGGTTTCTTCTCGGGGAACATAGACAGGACGCTTGAATCGACACGTTACCCGATTGTTTTCAAAAACCCCTTCCTCATCTCTAGCAGGATTTCTCTGGATTTCTTTAGCCCACTGACCAACATTATAGAAGTGATGTATTCGGACTCTTCCATTATCATCATGAACACAAGCCATAACATCATCTCCTCCCTACAAGTTTAAAAAAAATTTGAAGATGGAAAACAAAAGGGTCATAAAACACTTCCTCATTTATGTATATAATTTTAATTATTCAAAGCTGATCAAGACCTGGGATGTTCTTTCCTTCTTTCCAAGTTATATATACACAAGTATTTGTATCCCTAACCAGATGTCTTCAGTAGGGTTGAAAAGCATGTTAAGTGGGTAGTAATAGTTACATACCTTTACTGTCTCTGAATTCTCTTTTGGATCTAAGAGTTATTTTACTTAACATACATTTGTAGGATATGATATCACTCTGACATCACGTAATTAATTGATCTGTGGAAGGCTGTTTTTTGTAATTTGTGAAATTCTGGCATACTGCTTCATAAAATGTTGCAGTCTTGAATCCCTGACGTGTACAAAATCCACTGCATCAAATCATGGACAGAAAACCAATATACTTTAGTGAGACAGAGGAAACAAACCTTCTACATATGGGAAAATAATAGCATTGATTACAGTAAGTCTTTTCTAATCTCTTCTCATCATTTCCCATATCTCTTATTTCTTATAAGAAATGTTGTAATAACAGAATACAGTAGACCACAAGATACAAAGAAAAAAAGTAATCAATATGTGCTTCTTCACTTAGCATAAACAGCCACCAAAGAACCAAGAGAAAGAAGGAGCCACTTATTTGTAAAGGTCATTCATCGAAATACTAAAGCAGTTGCTGGAATAGTTACTCAAGGTGACTGACAGAGTGGTAGAGCACAGGGATGAGCATGAACTTCAGGAGTACTGTCTCATAGAAGCCTTAGCACCAAGAACCATTAGAACACTATCCAAGCTGGATGAGTGCCACAGCTATCAGTGCTGTATTAAACACAAGCCCTACTCCCCCCACATCTTTCTGTTACATCATACTGATGAAAGACATGATGCTTACTCGTGTGATCATCCCTCCGTTCTTTATTACAGGGAAAAGAGAGGAACAGGGTGTATTTCAGCACTATGGGAATATTGCAACGTGCATTTGTAAAAGATGTGCCAGAAGTGAGTGGAAAGAGGGGGCAACTAGGTGAAACACATGCTTGAAGAGTTTCTGCACCTTGGTGCTGCTGCAGACCTTTCCAACCTCTGTTGTGAGACTATCATTGCTCTCCATAAGTTATTTCCCAGGTTTAACTTTTATGCATCTAAGCAAAAATCCCTCATTCTGAAGTACAAAGAGGCAAAAATAAAGGTGTTTTTACACAGAAGAAAAAAAAATACAAAAAGGGAAGAAAAAAGCATTTTGAATCTCAGTTAATGAAATGACATTTCAAAATCTTGCCAAGACACAAAAACCTGAAAGTGGAAAAGCATAATGTTATTTGAGACAAAGAAATAGGTCATAGGACTTTAAAAAATCTATTGAGGACACAAAGTAGGTTTTTTTTTTTCCTTAATTTCTGAAGCTATCCAGGCCAAACCATTTTCATTAGGGCCTCCAAAGCACAACCCATTTCTCAGATCTCAGCTGTTTTGACCCAGAGCCATTTTATCATCTAAGCCTGTGCATCCCAGGACACCAAAACATCCTGGAAGTTAAGAAAAAGATGAAATCAGCAGGAGAGCCAGAGAGGAAGAGAAATGCTAGCTGGTTTAGCCCAGCTGACTTATGGTCATTACATGGTATGTAGAGCAAATCTGGAAACAAAACCTTTTACTTTACACTTCCTTTATTCTTTTTACCAGAAGCTGAAACTTAATCTGCTGCTTGCTGTGCCTGCTTTCCAAGTGGCTGATGAGAGGACGGCAGTGGGACCCTGGGGTCCGCTGCAGGTACCTCAGAGGTACAAACTGGTAACACAGTCTGATAGCTTGGGGACAAATACTTAAAGGTGCTGAGCTGCTTTGAAAACCCTGCTGAATACCTACATTGATTGGCAAGATTCTAAACTCTTCCCAAATTTTGGCTGTAAAGCCAAATCACTCTTTACATCAAAACCACAAACTGTTTCTTGTGACATGAACTTTATGACACAAAAACCTTCTATCATCACTGTGTTTATTTACAGTGTCATATTAAAACATATGTAGTAATGAGAAGCACTTGTCCTCACATTTTCTTCCTATTTCTCATTTTGGGTCAAATGATGCCTTAAGTTTTAGCTTTCATATTTTTTCAGATTCTGTACTGCATTAGTATATAATGCTGAACTTCATATAAAGTGTTAGCAAGTTCTCTTCACAGCTTAGTTAGACAAAACAATCCTTTTCCAGCTGAGAACCAAGGACACCGTTGCAGCTTTGGGCCCACAAGGTGTAAACAAGAGTGAATTGAGGAGAGCAATCTGGGAGGATGGGACTTCATAAAAATGCTGTTAAGTCAGTGCAAGTCTTCCAATTCATTTTTTGTGGGTCCTATCCCAGGATATCAAATTCCTATATTTTTTCAGACTGCTACTTTCAACACTGCAAAAAACAGTCCTTTCTTTGACTTGTGATTTAGGACATAGGTCCAGTATTGTTCTATATACACAGGAGAGTTTCTGTGCATGAACACCTATATTATAAAATACATTTTTATCCTGAACATTTTGCCAAAACATAAGTCATCTATTGCCCATGTTTTTTTAAGTCCACACATTACATGTTTCTGTTTTGCTCATTGAAACTCAATGAAAAGTGGAGCTTTTGAATTAAAAAGTACAGGAATAAGCATAAAACAGAACCCAATAACAATCCAGAGGAGAGAGAAGAAATTTTAACAAGACTGCCTTCTTGAGTATGAATGTTTAAGTTAGCAGGAGTCATTTTCTCACACATTTGTGGCTTCCCTAGAATAACACATAGGTATGAGAAAAAAACAAAAAAATTCCCAAGTTAAGCAGTGAAATAAAAATTTCTGAGAAATTTTGCTGAAATTCAGCTGATTTTCTCAAGAATAAAATAATTTGCTATTCAGTTTATGATGTGTCTTTTGCCCAAATTACACTGACATAAAGCGCAACAGGACATTTCTGTGTGAATTGGCTTATCCCTGAGGGCTTTTCTAATAAAAAGGCAAAAAGCTAGTGACATTCAAACATTCAGAGCTGAACTGAAATACTGTTGTAGTTCTCAGAGAAGAAGGGAAAGGAGATGTTAGGAAGGATAAAGCAGCTTTCTGTGAGGCAGTGCTCCCAGGGGGGCTACTGAATGGTGCTTTGTTTTCAGCAAGCCAGTTTCACCTTATGTGCTCTGTTTCTCACCGATCAAATATATAAATGCACATAAACCATTTATATCCTAGCATGTGGAAGTGTGTATATTGCCAATATGGAGAACTGTACATATCTTACCATTTTCTTGTCTGAGGAAAATCCCACTGCCACCCAGCCATCTGTGTCGGCACTCAACTCAAATTCAACATCAGCTCCTATTCTACGGTAACTTAGAAAGTAGTCACAAGTCTCTGCATTGCATCCAGGTTTACCATACCTAAATGGAATTGGAAATATACATAACTTTTTCCTTGAAATTTCCTGCTATAAAAATTAATTAAGATTTTGCAAGAAAAAAATAGAAGAATGTATTTTGGTATAATGGCAGTAAAGCATATATTCTGCTGGACATAAAGTAGCATTAATTGTTTGCAATTATTACTCTTTTACTGTATAGTATTCAAACAGTACAGCAAACAATAACACAAAATATTACTTTGTTGACCTTCCTTGCTCTGTTTTTTTAAGTGCTTCATGAAAATACAAGAAAGAACGGTAGGTCCATAACTATGACCTGTATTCTTAAATAAACTAGAGTCCTCAAATAATATAGCAGTATGTTTTTGAATAACAAACATTTATTAAAATTACTATGAAACACTAACCAAAGTCTCCAATATCATCAGTCAGCATCTGTAAACATAAAGGTATCTGCACTCTTATTTCAGACTGACCTGAAGCATCCCTTGGTTTTTCCGCAGTCATCCACTCTGATTTTTGCAAATGGGTCCACAGGAGGAGCAGTAGGGAAAGGGTAACCTGTATGATCAGAATAAACCATTACCAAATAAAATACAAGGACTAAAAATCAATAATACTAAAGAGAAAGTCTTCCAGTAGCATTTACTTTGCTGATAACTGAACTGTTCAGATGAGTGACTTATTTGTTATGTACAAAATCCACTGCTCTGCTTTGTTACCTGGATCCAAAGGTACCAGGTAACAAAGTAACATGAATAACTGAAAACAAAACTTTTGCAAGGTTTCCTTCATTCATCAAGGAGGGAGAAGAATGCTGGAGGGCAAAAGTTAAATGTAAGGCAGCAGGACCATGGACTATTGCAGTCAACTAACAATTGGGGATCTCTGCTCAGCTCTCTCCTTATGCACTCGTAGTCCCCGCAGGAAATCCATAAGGGAACTGAGTCCTTAGCCATAAATGACAGCATTAGCTATAAATGCAGGCAGGGCACCAGACGCAGAGCTGTAGGAATTGATACTGAAAAGACCTTATAATACATCCTTCTTTATGAAGTAAAATAAAACACACATTGCAGTAAAATGTAAGAGAGTATCAGGGCAGGGAATGGCCTGCAGTTATAGCCTTCAATCACTTGTGAAGGCAGACCCAGAAGAGCCAGACAGTGAGAGTTATGATTCCAAGCTATCCCGTCTGCTGGACTATAGTACCAAAGAAAAAGTGAGAAAGTTTACTAGCAGACCTATTCAGTCTTGGCTTGTGGGAGCTGCTGTCTGTTGCATAAGCACAGATATTTTAATATCTGTTCTTTTACTTAGCCAGATAAAAACCAAAATGCTAGCTGTGGAACTAGAAACTCTTCTAGTGGGAAAAGTGCTTCACTGAGTAGGAAAAGTGCTTCATTGAATAGGAAATGAACACTGCAGTTACTTCCAGCACCAGCACACAAACTTTTGACCTACACAGCTTTGGGAATTCTGGAGCCCTGATTTACTTCCCTAGATTTCGGACAATGATCAGTTACACTAACTGTATCAAGGGCAGGTAAATTACCCTGCATAAGTAAGTTTGCAGAATTTCACAGCAGCATCATGTAGCAGCGCATTACTGAAACACGGGTCACAGGACATGCAATTTACTCACTCCTTACTTATTTCAAATCCATTGAACAAATTATCTTCTATGCAGCCTAGCCGCAAAAGTGGTGTTTTAACATTCCGCCATTTGTAAATTCAAAAAAAAAACCCACCCCAAAACCCACGACCACGCTGCTTCTTGACACTTTAGGGCATCACACGTCCTTTCGAAGCCCACACACCCCAGGACTCCTTTTTACGGTACCAGCCCGGAAAGCTTTGGAAGAGGGGAAGGCGGGGGGCCGCCGGCTGGCCCCGCTCTGCGGGAAGGCGATGGCCCCCGGCCCGAGCTCCCGCCCGGGGGGATGCCCGTGTCGGGGGCTGCTTGTGGAGCGAGGCAGCGGCTCTGCGGAGAGAGGGGCAGGGCGCCCGGGCTTCCCTGCGGCCCCGGCCCCGAGCGGCGGCGCTGGCTGAGGCGGCCGGGCCGGCGGAAGATGGCGGCGGGCGCTGGCCTTCGTGCTGAACAGCGCTGCCACAGCCTCCCGCCCGCCGCCCCCGCTCCCGCCCGGCCCGGCCCGGCCCGGCGCTCCCTCCCGGCCCCCGCCGCGCCGGGCTCCTCGCCCGCCGCGTCCCGCCCGGCCCCGCTGCCCGCCCCGGCCGCCGCCGCACCCTCCTCGGAGAGGTAGCGCAGGTCGTAGAACTCGCTGGCGAAGGTGCCGTACGAGGAGTCGTGGTGCCGCGCCGCCTCCTCGCCGTGCTCCCCGCCGCCCGCCTCCCGCCGCCCGCCGCCCTCCTCCGCCGGGCTGGCGGCGGAGCCGGCCAGGAGCAGCAGCAGCAGCAGCAGCCGCCGCCGAGCGCCTCGGCTCCGCTCCGCCATGGCGGCGGCGGCGGGGCGGGGAAGCGGCGGCGCCCGAGCGCGGCTCCGCGGGGGAGCGGGGGCGGCGGCCGGGGGGATCCAGCCCCGGGAACGGGCGGTGCCGGAGGAACCGCGGCGGTGGGCGAAGAGACGGCGTGGGAGGGTGTTGGGGGGAAAAGGTGTCGGGGCGGCGTATGCGCGGGGGAGCGGGATGCGCCGGGAGAGGGATGCGCTGGGTGCGGGATGCGCTGGAAGCGGGAAGCGCTAGGAGCGGGATACTCTTGGAGCGGGATGCGCCGGGAGGTCACAAGCACAGCACCGAGCCCTCCCCGCAGGGACCGCTGCCGACGGGTTGCGCGGTGGCCTTCCCTGGATCACTGATTTCCCGCATTCTACAGCGCGCCCCACCCAGCAGAAAGCCTGCCGCGGACACGTCTCCCACAGCCCGGGCACAGCCGTCGAGAGGCAGTACCCAGCCATCCCTGGCTGCACCCGCGGCCTCGATTCACTAAAGCCTCTTGGCATGTGCTTCAAGAGGATGTGATAAATCTTGCTTAGTAATTGCCGGGCAAACTTAGCTGTTTTAATTTTTTTTTAAATTTATTTTATTTTTACTATTCTTTTTAATGACTTCTAGGATGGGACTGGAGACACAGCGCGACTTAACATTGTTTTCAGGTAAAACCCCATGGCAGTGAGCATTTGCTATCTGATTGCATGTTCTTGCTTTGTATTTTATACAATGTAACTGCAGAAATACCAATATACTCCAAACCTGGCAGGACTGAAGGAATCCCAGGTTGCCTCCAAAGTTGTCTTGGGCTCTGGTTTCTGATGCTGGACTTGCAACTAGGCATTAAACATACAAGTGCATTCTTGCTGTGCTTTGGGATCCACGAGTTGATGGAGGAACCATGGCTTTTCATACCTTGCATTACTTGGGTTTGGATTGCTGTCTTTTGGTTATAACTATAGTTTCATTTTTATATTATTATGCATAGTCACATTTCCTCCTCCGAGAGTCTGGAATAAAATTCAGGAAAACATCATGGGGAAGGGAGGGAGAAAGAAGAAAACACAGCAATGAGTAATATTCTGGAAATTAAAATAACCCTCCATGTAAATATTTTCTTTTTTTAGTATCAATGACTGTACACATGAATTACTTTTTGGTGGGGCACTGAGACTGCCCAAGACCTAGGCTGCTTTAGGGATAAGTTCATTCCCGTGGGCTGAGCGGTGGCTTGTCATTCCGGAGTGTGCTCAGCTGCATCAAGTGGAGGATGTTAATTCACATCTCCACGGTTTAGTCTGGTGGAGTAGCATGCCATTTCTCGCTGCAAGTAGAGGAATAGCCACACAGAGGAAAAAACTAAGTTGCAAAAATAATACCAGTTGCATGCAAATTCAATATGTTCCACATTTTCCATAGCATATGGAAAAAGCTATAGGAAAGCAACGGCAAGCTCAACTGCAAAATATTGAGTCCCTTCTTCCTGCCTCACTGAGCTTGGCAAAATTTAGCAGGCTAGTGGAAAACAAGCAAACAAATGGCAATAGAAAAGCCCTTATAAATCAGGCTAACAGGAAAGTAAGGCGGCAGCTTATTCTTTCTGGCAATAATTAACTCTGATGAAGGCCTCCCATCTCCCTTTTTGAAATAGCTAGCCAAGGGTTGTGGTGCCTGTGAAGAAGCATTTGCTCAGCAAGGGAGCAGCTGTCAGCTGCATGCTGGTTTCTCCTCCCTAGGAACAGGCTTTAGCACACTGTGATATGGGCAATGCTTCACAGTTATGGTAAACACTTAGGATATTTGTCATGTATTGTTTGTGCCTACATGACACCTATCATTTTAAATCTGGCAGCTGAGATATCTGTCTGTGATTACAGTGGAGCTGCACTGATTATTTAAAG
This sequence comes from Vidua macroura, assembly GCF_024509145.1. Taxonomy (NCBI): domain Eukaryota; kingdom Metazoa; phylum Chordata; class Aves; order Passeriformes; family Viduidae; genus Vidua; species Vidua macroura. The sequence goes on from NC_071571.1 coordinate 88,676,809, forward strand.
TGAAGATATGGCTAAGAGACTGATCTTCCTACTAGTAAATCCTTAAAAATTAAAACTAAAATACCCCTGGATTTTTTGTTGCTTAGTAGAACCTCTTGTGGTTGTCTGAAGGTCGTCCCTATCTCAAAAATGCGTTGCTCATGGGAAGCAACATCACATTGAGACAGGTGGAGCTCTAATGACTACCTTCACTTTTCACCACAGAAAGGTCTACACTGCAACTAACAGCACTGCCAGCAGTACTGCAGGAAAGATCCTTATCTGATTAAGTAATTGAGGTTGTCATCAAAAAAAAGCATTAGCAGAAAGAGCCCAAACTGCAATTGCATGAGCAGCCTTAACCCTCAAACGCCTGAACTCTCTGAATGCCGTATTTCTCAGCTCACACTTGTTTGTAATGCCTTTCTCAGAAGAGACACAAACAAGCAGTGTGAGAACCACAGACTGGAAGTCCTCTGGACGCAGGAGTCTTCTTGCTTTTGCTCAATTAGAGATGTGAGCATTTCCACCACTTCTTGCACAGTTGCCTCCTGCCTCAGGGGAACCTAGCAGTCAAATTCTTTGGATGGTTAATAGCTCTAGCTCGGGCAATTCTGTGGTGCTAGCACTCAGCCTGTGGGTGTCTTTCCACAACTGGAGACCAGATTTATCCCCAGCCTATCCTTGAGGCCCACTGTGCCTTCTTTCTTGGCTGTTTTTGTCATTCACAGTACACCTTTCCCCTGGAGGCTCAGGCTTTTTGGGGCCTTTGGACTAGAAATTAAAGTTTCAGGTATAACTCATAGTTTATATAACAGACATTCAGAAAAAAAATCTTAGTTCTCCTGGTCATTTCTGTCCAATCAACATGTACTGAAAAATTGGTATGTATCCATCAGTGCTGACTGAGAAAATAACTCCTGAGACAGCAGTTTTCTTACAGTAAATCTATAGTAACCTGAACCAGAGTTTGTAATTCGTATGCAGTTTTCTCAAACTCTTACAACACTTGTGTTCAATGTGGGGAATGTATCTACTGTACAAGTCATTTATCTTGGGCTTTCCTCTATTAAACAACAATAAATTGAGAAATTGTTGAATCATAAGTTTTCATTAGTAGTCATTTATCCCATGCTCTAGTTAACCACCTGTGACTCTACAGAAGCATGCTTGTGGTGTTAATTACTCAGACTAAGACATGGGAGAAAAAGTGGTAGGAATTTTTTGCAAGCTGAGCTTTTTCACAGTGTACGAAACAATATGATGATGGGAAATATGTCCAATGACAATAAATGAAGTACATCTCCTATGAAAAAAGTGAAAAATAAGTGACTGCCTTTGAAAAACCAAAGCATTACAAAGGAAACATATGTGTGCTATTTCTGAAAGCAGCTCATGAAAGGGATAAGTGAGCTTTTTGGAGACATGGTATTGCTTCAGATCTTGTGGAGAAAGGCAAGGAAATATAAACTGTAAATATGCTATCATCCAAATAAAACCTGCATTAGATCCTTAGATCATCTTTTGCTCAGCACTGGTGAAATTTTCATTTTTTGCTCAGCACTGAGTTATGTATGCGGTCATGCTTCAAGAGTGATTGTGCTATTACTGCCCACAACAGTACTCTTTCTGTAAAATTAATCTAATGTAGGAAAAAACAATGTCTCCAAGCTCTTTTCCACAAGCATAACATACACCAATCTAAAGACTAAGTCCAGAACTAAATCAGCATGAGTTTTTCTTCAGTGAGCACTATGGACCCTTCCCAAGGTATATTGAAACTGCAGCTCTGTTTATTTGTTTGTTTGTTGGGATGTTTATGTGTGTGCATCTTGGTTTTCATCAGGTAGTTTATAATTTTTCTCCCAAGACTGCATTTTTTTACCTTCTGGCACTCTTTGCTACCCCAGCTGGAATGCAGTTCAGGGAGGTATACCTACCCTGAAAGCCAGATCTACCAGATGGTGGCACAATCTGCACCAGGAGGTTCTAGAGCAAAATGTTTCACTTTTTTTTTTTAACAAGTCCTCATTACAAAGAGGTTATTTATAGTGTTATTCTAATAAGGAGCCAAAACAGAGCAGCCTTTTATTAGAACTCGCAATAAAGGGCATTACGCTGAGGCCTCCCTGTGCATAAATACCACTTACTTACTGTGCAAAAGTTGGCCTGGAGAGCAGAAAAATTCAGCTTGTATTAGCAAAGAGTTCATTTAGCTAGGAAGGTTTTAAAGAGTTTAAGCAGCATTAATTCAATTAATTCCACATATAAGAGTGTCATTTTATCCTAGCTATTTAAGAATTCAGAAATGAGGAAAAAAAAAAAAAAAGAGAAACTCTGTTCCCTCATGAAACTTCATCTGAAAACTTTTATTAAAGGTCCTGTAAGGTTGCCTGTTGGAAAATAGCCATTTAAAACTGCCTTTCCCCAGTCCAAATACAGATATTTCTGAATCAAAATAATAATAATAATAATAATAATAATAATAATAATAATAATAATACCCTTATCTTCTAGATGAATATAAGTGGATGAGAGAAAGCAGCAGAGGAGCTCCTTTTAGCTCACTCCTCTGCAGTGAAGGTGCTTTCTGTAAGTCCCAACCGAGGCATCTTCAGCCAGGGGATCTGAGGGACATAGGCCTTGGCCCTTCCTGGGCACAGGCTCCTGGAGGGTATGCTTTGTTTCAGGCAACCCATGAATAAATTCCGGGATTAGGGCAGTTTTCTCTGTCTCTTGGAGTCGTTGGAGTGCAGGTGAAGAGCAGCCCCCAGGCTCCGGGAACATGCTCCAAGTCTGGCTGAGGGATGGAGCATCCATGTCACCCCCTGCTACTCCTGGTGCTGCTGGCCCCCTGCTCAAATACATCCAGCGCTCTCTACACTAATTTTTGGGCTTGGGCTGCAGGACAGGTGCATTCTCTCCCTCCCCCGCAAGTGCAATAGCGCGTTGCGTTACAGCCGCAAGTGCACCTTCGGGGAGTTTTTGAGGAAAGGAGGAAGGAGGGGCAGACGAGAGAGAAGAAATCGAGGAGACAGATGTGAGGGTCCGCAGGACACAGCCGGTTTACTCTGGGGACGGTGCGGCCGGCAGAGATGTGCCGCCTGCTCGCTGTGCCGGAGCATCTCCCGCGGAGCCGCGCTCCCCGAGCTCCGCCGCCGGCCCGGTCCCGGGGAGGATCCATCGGGGCTGGCAATGGCACCCGCCCGCCGCCGAGCGGCACCAAGGCACCGACGGACGGCGAGGTCCCCGAAAAACATACACCCATCAAGGCGGCAAGACGGGAAACTGGGCTTTTCCCTCTCCGCCAGCAGGAGGGGGATGGAGGGGCCGCTGCCCGGGGAACCCCTTAGAGCCTGTCCGGGGAGCTTGAGGCAGCCGGAATCATTCCTGCTGATCGTCGCGAACAAGGCAGACACACAAATTACTGGAAAACTAGTGGGTCTGCAAGTGAGACTTCTCAGTTCTTAAGCAATAGCAAGGAAAAGGTTTCTGGAGCGGTAGGGTGAGTTACACAGCGAGGAAGGGAAATTCCAGCCCAAATTCCAGCTTTTGTCTCAAGCTTCCCTCCTTGCATGTCACTATCTACCAGGCCTGTCTGTAGATGGCGAAGCCAGTCTCCTGCACAAGTGGCTGCTTCACTGACTTTAAAAAAAATCTGTTCTTTTGTTCACATAAAAACTAGGGAAAATTGATTTTACTGAGGGCTTTGGGTACCCAAGAAGTCCACATTAATGGAGCAGAGTTATACCTCTCAAAAACCTCACTGCATGCTTTGGTAACATCCACAAGGTGCATAGGACTCTTTGAACCATGGATGCAGGGACAAACTAAACACAAAACAAGTTACTCTAATGTAGAAAAGATCCCATACATCTGCGTGTGGTGTAACAACAAACAACTTTGGAGAGTCTGGATATGTTGTTTTGAATTGCTTGCAAACTCTGTTAAAAAGAGAGACATTTTTAATATTATAATTTATGTAAGTTGCTACTAATATTTAAATTAGCGAAGTCAGCTCCTCACAAAGTCAATGAACTGAGAGTTCAGCATGGCTTATTTATCCAGACATTCTAGAATACAGGAATGCTAATGAGACAGTGTTATTGAACAGAGCAAAATATTTTGCAAAAGACAAGATTAAGAAACATTTATCCCGTTTAGTGTGGGGATAAAACGACCATATTTAATGGTTGTTTAAGGTGAAGTTGGGGATCTCTAGTCACTCTTACACCTCTTTTTTCTATTAACTGAAAAAATTGGAGCACTGATAAATGGTTGGGATTTTCTAGTTAAGATCTTCATGTGACCCAAGCCATAAAGAATACTGAACTCATTTTCTTGTTTCTACTGTGCAGATGTGTAATATATCCTAGGGTTAATTCAGTGTTTTTTCATACAGATGTTTACAAGGATAAAACTAATTAAAAATAAGTATTTAACTGGCTTATCTTCATTTGGCATTCAATATGGGCCTGGAGGAAAGGTTTCCAACAGCCCATGCTGTGCAGTAGCCCCTTCCCTTACACTGCAAAAAAATGAGAGCATGTTATGAATTCTGAAGCCATTTCAGTATGCCATTAAGCTGATGCTTATGAGTTTTGTTCTGATGCTGTTGCTATGCCAATTTGAGACAGGAAAACAGTCTCTAAGCATTTACTGAAAACATTGCTCATCAATTGGAAAAAAAAAAGAAAATGGGGAAAAAATCCAGACATCAATCTGGTACTTGAAGAGAAACACAAGCTCCCTTGTTCTGGCAGCCGGTTCTCCCACATGTACACAGAGCCCTCTCCCTGCCATTGTGAAATATTCACATACGTCAACCACCCAAAAATGTAGCAGTGAAGAGCAAAAGAGCATTGTACAGAGGTTTTCTTGCCACTCCTCACAGGCAGTCACAGTGTTTCTGAGTTGATACCCAACAGCTTTACCAAGCTCAGGCCACACTGGGACAGCAACATTTTTCTCCGTAAGAGCTGATGAGCACAAACCCTGAACCCAGACACAGAAAGAGCAGTTAAACAGTATTTACTGTGTGATTTAGAGAGTTTAAATCTGCCCTCTGAGCATGCTTTTGGATCATGAGAAATTAGTTTTTTCACTCCCTTAGGCCTTTTGTGCCCTGGCCACATGCTGAAGGAAGACATTGCTTGCAGGTGGATAGAGTGTGCAATTGGCTGAAGAGGTGATGTGATTTAATTGTGCAGGCTCCAGGCAAAATGCTAACTGTCAGGCAGGACCAGATGCTGCTCTAGTCCCAGCTCTGGGCATCCCTCAAGGATAGAGTTAATGCTATGTGGCACTAGGGATTGCAAAACAGCACAGCTTTTTCCATCCATAGTAAACCATGCTTCTTCTCATGAAATGTCTCAGCATTTAGTTGAAGTATATTTAGAAGCATTCATGTTTGCTAAAACAACACAAAGTAAAAACCTCAAACTCATCAGAACTCTCATTCGTAGTGAAGTATTAATATACTTTTACCCAAAGTAAAAGTCAAGAACAAGGCTTTGGTTTTTTAATCTTTTTTGGGAATCATAGTTCTTCTTTGTTTCTACCATTTTGTTCAAACTCATGACATCATACTGTTGCTTATTGTATTCATATTTATTTTGTGTGCCAAAAAGAGTTTAACATCATCACAAAAAGGAATTTGGATACTTTGCTTAGTTTTCATCCATGGGAAAGTTTTACTTTTGGTTCTCAGTTTGAAGCAAGTTCTCAAAACACAAGAAACTCCTGCTTCTGACCAGCTGATCTCTAAAGATCAGTCCGTGTTAAGGTTGCCGCAGTCACCCCAGCCCCTCCACCCCTCTCCCTGCCCTCGCATGATGACTCAACTTCTAATGACACAGTCACACATGGGTTTTTCCACAGCACCTGTCCCATTTGACAGCCTGTAATGAATGAAAGGGTTGAGCAATGTTTATTTTTATCTTCTCTTTTCTATTTGAGCTCTGCTTTGGGGACAACTGTCAAAAGCATATTTAACCACTCACTTTTAAAGACTTGCATGCATCCTTCCAGTTGCATCCCTGTGCTTATAAAATTGACCTTCAGAGCTACAGCTAAATAAAGTCACAATTTCCGAATAGAAGACTATTTTACTTTACTTTTCTGATTAAAGAAGACACCCAGCAGCATTTTGCATTTCTCATAAGGGAACATCTCATCTTTGGGGGGAAAATGGAGCTCTTCCAGCTCTTCCACAGCACTCTACTTTAATAGAGAGAGTGATCCTTCCCCATTCCACACAGGAATGCTATTACAGGTATTGCATGTAAAATGTTCAGTGAGACAGCTGGCCATGGGACTGAGGGATGTTCACACAGACAATGCAAGCTGTGTCAACAAGCACTAGCTTAACAAGCATGTAGGCACAACTGCAAAAATAAACATTTCTTGTACTTCCTTGATCCTTGTTTAGGCGACTGATGCTCACATCGCTTTCTCTTTTCTTCAGTGGTTGTCCTCTCTCATAAGGAGTCTCATTTCCTTGTGCTGTTTTCCTTCTATCTGTTCCCATACTGGGAGGGTTTGACAGGAACCTGACCCAAGAAGGATCTGGTAGAGAGCCTGAACAAATGCAAACCCTCAGCCTTTTCTTTTACCCCAAACTTTCCTCTTCAGTCCTGTTACTCTTCCCCTGGGAACCCACCCACGTCCACTGAATGTTTGCAGGCAGAAGAACTTCTTCTGTGTGTGCACAGCCATGACAGGCAGCAGCACGTATGTCTGCCAGCTCCAGCTCATCGGGTGTGCTTGGCCAGCAGAAATAGCAAAATGCATGCCCTTCCAGTATAAGAAACCTGCAGTGAAACCTTTGCTAGGTATGATGCTTGCACAGGCAAGAGCATGAGTATTTAGATCCATTTGTCAAGCGCTTTCACTTCTCCACTTAGCAGGAGGAGCAAATAGAATGGCCATTCAGGGGCTGTGCAGGGGATCAAACCTTTGGCTTTGTGTGCTCTAGAACTGTGGTTCCCATCTTCTTACATCAGTCCCTTTTTAAAGATCAGTTGCTCAAACCTCCACGACCGGGCAGTAGTGGAGCGATTGGCCACAGGGGACTGTATCATTCTTTATCCACGACCAGAGTCATTGCTTCGCCTGGCATTGCTTTTCCCGGCATTGCTTTTCCCTGGCTTTTCCTAACACATGCAAGCACCTGCAGTCCCTATTTGTACAGCTGTGTATCCTTCAGGGAAGCTGCTCACCTAACCTGACCTTGTCAGATGCCTGAACTGTGTTGCAGGTGAGTAAAAGGAAAATGTTTCTGGATGCAGCCATGTACAGTGGCTCCAGCTGCACTGCACAATGCTCTGCTTTCAGTGTGTGGCAAAAGAAAGCAGAAAGTGAAGACAACATTTACAGTACTTATCAGTGGGAAAAATAGTGGGAGGCTTTATAGAAAATCTCTTCTCCAGATATTATTCATGCTCACATCTAAGCGTGAACACATCTTTTCAGGGACCTGCCCATCTCGCCTCCCTTTCCCCTCCCACGGATTTCTGCTCAGTAGGTACCACAGGGGTAAAGCAGTCTTTATCTGAGACTTCTGTTCATTAGCTATCAGTGGTTATTGTCATAGGAGGCTCACAGGTGAGATCAAGCTTCATTTTTCCAGGTGATGGATCCATAAAGGTGTTGCAGATCCCTGCTGTAGGGCTGGCCCTGAAATGAGGCAGCAGGTCACAGCAAGCTTTGAAATACCAGCCCCAGCTGCTACCTCAGGGTTCAATTTAACCAGCACAGTTCCCCAGAGAGTGGCATTACCAAGATCTCTTGGTGAGCTGACTCCACAGGCTGGAAGGGAAGAATAATATTTCAAACGAGGGGACTGGCAGAGTTCAAAGGGATAATAAGCATTTAAATTCAACATGAAAGACATCTTCCTCTGCAGAGCTTTAGGATGGAATGTAGCCAGACAGATAAGCTATTTAAAAGCCCCTTTAATCAAGACTATTAACATGGAGATTTTTGTCATAATTAAAAACATCCCACTATTCAATCACCTTAAAGGGAAAGTGATACAAAATGTAATTTATTTTTCTATTTGAATCCCTTATAAAAGAACAGAAAAACCATTTTTTTCCTTGCAGGCAATCACATTGTCGTTAAAATTATCTTTGAGAGAAGATTCATTCCTCCTCATATTTTAGCTCGTAGTGAACTGTTGCACTTGTATTTCAAAACAAGGTAGAAAGCCTACATTTTTACTTCCCAAGTGTTTCATTTTCTGACCATAAGCAATAGTGAGATAATTTAAAAGGAAAATTTTTCTTCTCACATATTTCCTGATATCTCAGAAGATGCTGTAGAAAACAGCATCATGTCAGCTCATGCAGAAAGCACACTTTCTTTTTTGTTGTTTTTTGGGGTTTTTTTTAAATGCATTTGGAAGTAAACCACATTAAAAGAAGCCTACCTACTTTGCAGAAGGCAAAGCAGACAAAATAGCACCATGCACTTGTATTCAGCTAAGCTTGTGAGTACTAGAAAGGGAAGATGACACTTCAGGAGATACAGAGTACTACCAATGCACCTCTCTCCTTTCCTGATTCAGGAGCTCTTAGTCCTGTCTGCTGTGGGAATCCCCTCTTCCCTCTAAGAAAGCTGTTGACTATTCAGCTCACAATGATGAAGAATAGAAGAAAAATTAATAGGACCAGAGAAACTTTCTCAAAGCACCCTCAGCAGGGATGCTTCACACAGAAACATGGCATCTGAATGGAAACAGGCAGTCCTTAGCAGGACAAGGGCTGCTGTTCACTTTGTTTGCAGGCAGATTCACAGACCTGAGTGGTTACAGAGGAAGAGCAGCATATGGGACATACGTGAAACCTCGCAGAGCCTCCCACGCAGTGCTAAGCCATCTAGCTAAGAACCTAATCCTGGGCAGGGAAAATATCACTATCTGACAGAGCTTTGCCAGTGAGAAGCTGCATTTCTCACAAGCTGAGAAGCTGTTCAATGATACAGCTGTGATGCATCTGAGGATGAATCCTGTTGATCTTACTAGACCCAAAGAGGTTTCAGAGTCCTTTACTTGTCATGCTCCTATTGCTTTGCACTCCTCAGATTTTTAGAAAATGTATTTGTTGTGAATCCTTCTTCATTTCAAACTGATACTGACTGAACTGGAAGATCCAGAAGGAGCATATATCACAATATATCATATACATCAACTCAGTGCTACCTCTGGTTTATAGCACAGCCATGTGCTAACCCAGCTCTGTTGTTTTGCCCCTGGAACTTGACTGGCCAGCTTCTGCAAAAAGCCTTTTGTTGGACTGCAAAACCTGAAAATAAACTTGTAAATGCCAATGTTCTGAATGAAGTCTTGAGCAGTGCACTTTCAAAGTGCATCTTACCCTCTCACGGTGTTGAGAGTGATCAAACATCTCCTTACCTGAATTGAAAATGCTGAAGCAGCTGCATAACCAAGCATCTGCTTGATAAGGTGGGACATCCCCATGCAAGCACCCATCTGTACAGCCCTGGTATAGGTGCCCTGTCTAAGCCAGAGAACATATGCTGAATGGCAACTACCATATGAGATTGCTGCCTGACAGGGCTCTTCAAAGATCAAGATCACCCTCCACTAAAAATATTAGATATGTGTATTTTGTCCTATAGATCTGTATGGGTTCAGAGCAGCATCTACCTTTTTACAAGTGAGGAGCATCTGCATCACCATAGCTATTTATTATATAAACTTCATATCAGCTTTTCCAAGCAGGTCTAAATCACAGACATCATCTTGCTTTCCTTGGCAGCTTAGTCCTCTACCTTCACCCTTCAAAAACTTGATGAAATATGCTGATTTCCACCAGGCTCTATCTGTTCCTGTTCCTTAGAAGGTGTCTGTGCAGGCCACAAGCTGAATAGAGCTGTGCCAAGTTATGGCAGCAGGCATCAGCTGTGGTAAGACTTGCTCACCAAGCCTTGAGCACTGCCATGTTCTGCCTTGTGCATTACAGGCAGCCTTTCCTTGGGGGTACATGTCTGGAGGAACAGAAAAGGCAGGATCCACCTGAGGTGCTTGGATGGTTCCTGGGCATTAAGTCTATTGAATCACTACTTGAAACTAAATCTATTTGAGGGCTGTTTGATTACTTTAATTAATTAAAAGGCTCTAATTTAATGCTGGTTATTCTTATATTTAGTGAAAAAAAGAGAGATTATTTCCAATATTGTCTCATCGGATAAGAAGAATTAGCTGCTTTTGCTGATATAATCTCCTCTTAGTAAGTAACCATGAAAGAGTCATTATTGTCTCTTGAGCCTAAAGAAATGTCAAAGGTATTAAAACATTGACATTTTGTTGCAGTGAGATCTGTGAGATAAACCAGTAAGCTGCCTGAAGGCAAGATCTGAGATTACTCATCTGATTCTGTTGCTGTGATATGTATGGCATTGTGGCATAAAATTGCTGTGAGTCACCCCCTCCCTGTCAAGGTTCATACAAATGGCTGTGCACCATTTATCATGGTTATAATGGACTCAAAAGGAACAGAACTAGAAACTGAGAGCTGTTTGTGGTACTGATTTTCAGAACAAAATATGACCTTGCTAGAATCTGTATTTTTTTTTTTTACCAGCGCCAAATGAAATGCTGCACATGACCTTATCAGATGATGCTAAGAAAAAACAGTATAAAATCATTTGGGTTCAGCCCGTTGGTACTCAGAATCGTCTAAATGCCCTAAAAAAAGATTATTTCTCCTAAATTAATCTCTTTTCTTCCACCTATCTTTCCTGGTCCCATTTTTATTTCATTACAGTCCTTTTCAAGTCCATTGAGAAGACAACATGAAAAAATCCTTGCCTGGTGAAAAGACCTGTCCTGTCTGGGTGTCCAAGATGCTCATTCTTCTTGTTCACCTTCTGGGGACTGTGTCTACTGTGTCCAGCTGTAGCTCTGCCCTTCAGCCTTGTGCCTTTAAGCTTACCATGGCCCATATTTCTGAACTTGCTTGAGTTAAACCACACAGAGGCAAGCAGTTGTCATCCAGCACGTATCAGCAGCCTGGGTTTCTCTCTTTGCTGCCCAGGACAGCCTGCAGGATGCCCTTGGCTTGTTTCACCCTTCCTCCAGGATGTCTGAAACTGTCACAGATCACAGCGGGACAGCCATTCCACCAGCACATTTCTTCCCTTTCTCTGAGTATATGTTTTAGAGGCAATAAATACTTCTGGGCTTTCACAAAAAAAAACAAAGCCAAACAAAACAGGAAGAATAGCTTTTTTGACAGTTTGGAAAAAGCAGATTCAGGGTTTTTTTGCGTTTCTTTGTTATAGAAGGTGGTAAGTAATGAGCTGTAGCACTACAGTAATGAGCATCAGCCAACATTCTTTCTCTACTAACCTACGGCCTGGCTGGCACATCAACCGTGCTACAGCAGAAAGGCCTTGGTGTCATTAAAAAGCACGTTTTCTCAAACACCACTGTTGAATGAAAATGGATTTTAACATCAAAATTCCCATCACTACCATCACTTCAGCCTTCACAGAGTAAGGAAACTACTCAAGCTATAGCAAGGCCTTACTGCCTTCTCACTAACTCTGTTCTGGATCTTGTTGTTTAACCTGGAGAAAAGATAAATGACAGGGAACCTCGTTAATGTCTGTGAGTATCTAAAGGGAGGGTGCAAAGAGGATGGATCCAGGCTCTTCCTGGTGGTGCAAAGCAATAGGACAAGAGGCAATGGGCAGAAACTGATGCACAGGAAGTTCCCCCTGAATATGAGGAAGAACTTTACATTTCAAGAGAGCTCTCAACCACTCCCCACTCAACCATTCCCCACTGTTCCCTTGCTGGAAAGCAGAAATAGCTGCTATGCTATAGCTCCTGCTCCAAGGAGGAAAGGGAATGAAAACAGCTGGATCACCGCAGTCTCCGCAGGCCGGGAGCCACAGATACATTTTCATGTGGCTCACATCTGCATGGGAAGAACCCACAGATTCAGTTTGTGAAATACATACCCAGACTTCTCTCCATGTCTCCTCTTCCTCTCCTGAGGAAGATCCAACCTTGATCTTGATTATCTATTTAATGCTCAGAAAAGATATCCCAGACTATCCTTAAAAGCCTCTTGACATGTATCCAGATGCAACCTGCAGGCACCCTCAAACTTAGAAGAGCCAGAATTCACAGTGGACCCAGGCTGGTACTGGCACATGAGACACAGATGTAACCAGGAGAGGGACACCACCAAATAAAATCAACAGCTCCATCACAGCTTCCAGTCCTTCTCTGCCTTTCTGCAGCTTTGTCTGCCTTCAGAGTGCAGGGAACAGGGCACACACCCCATAACACACCCCAGTAAAACATCAAAGTGAAAACAATCTCTTCTGGGCTTTAGCTGCTTTTGGCTCTTCCTTTTCTTGAAGCCTGGTCCCTGAAGACACCTACCTCCCACAGCCATCCCTCCATCCCTAGGCACTGGACTCTTTTTGTCTTCTAGCTGAACTGTCCTTCCCCATGGTGCTTGACAAACCTCTTCCCCAGGACTTCTGCCCCACATCCTGTCTCCAGCCTGGCACAGTGGATGAGATCCGTGCACTTCCTGAGTCACTGCAAGCCAAACGGGCAAAGCTCAGCCCTGAGGATTTGTCAAACCCTGACATGCCAGGCACAGAGAAGAAAATAACTCTGCTATCTTTTTCGGAGCAGGCTGCAGCTTCGTGCCTTCGTTATGTATTACTCTTGTCATCAGCCGAAAAGCATGCAGGAAAACAGCCAAGCCTAGCTTATCAAATGTGCCTGGTAAGAATATCTTGTGGTTTAAAGCCTTGGCATAGCACACAGCACAGACAAGTGCTTCTTCTGCAACTGTTTGAATTTTCCTGGCTATTTTGGAGGGAGGCCACGGGGACCAGTCTCACTCTGAAGCTGGTCACGTGTGAGTGCCTTGCTGAACCAAGGCCAAAATTTCCCTACAAGAAAAAAGGCAGAGCTTGTATAAGCATCAAAATTAACAATAACAAAAAATATCTTTACTCTCATTTCCATAAGGCATGGAAATAATGAAAAAAATCAACAGTAAATTAGCTAGAGATGAACATTTGGATTCTGATTTCATTAATGTGCACATCTGGTTAAAATGAGGTGTAATTTATTGCAAGCTCTAAGGAGATGTATGGGCCTCTATTAAGAGATTAGGGAGAGGTGTCTCCCTCCTCCCCCAGTCGCTTTGTTTCCTGTTTTAATTTCATAATAGCCGGTTTGAAATTTCCACAAACACTAATGGGATCTGTTTCCTTCATGAGAGTTCACTCCACCTCCTTTGATAATCAAAAATATGACAAAGCAGCAGCCTTGGCACAGTCTGCCAGGGTGGACTCGGCAGTGTTGCAAAGGGCAAGTCTGCCCCGATGGGGAAGATTTTCTGTTCCCAGAAAGACAGCACAGCATTTATAAAAAAAATCACTCTTCCATATTAGTGAAATGGCTTGCACTAAGTGGGTGTTTAGCTAAGCTGAGCACCAGGCACCTAATGGTGACATTAAGCACCTGAGGGTGGGAGTGGCAGTGCCAGCCTTGGGGAGCTGCAGGTGCTGTGATTTTTCCACCACCAAGACGCCCTTTTCTCCTGTCCCATTCTTGCCAGGCTGCTGGAGTTCTCAGCCAGCCCATGGGCACACATTTTATGCCCCAAGACTGCAGGATTCTACTGCCTGCATAGGCACATGGGATGGGTAGTCCAATCTGTTGCTGCACCCCTAAATAATGTGGTTTTTAAACTTGATATTGTAAAAATTGCCCAAAAGGCAATCTCCATCCTCTCGGGGCGAAACTGGTGGGGTAAGATTTATGTCCCTTCTCAGGTGCCCAAGAGTATGGAAGGGTAAAGGTGATTCCAAATAACACCCATGTATATCATTGTTTACTCCTAGCAAAAGTTCAGCTGGCAGTGTTAGGTGTGTGAGGGAGAAATCAAGCAGCCGTGGGTTTCATGTGGCAGCTAAAGCTGAATGTACTCAGTTACTGCTCAAGCCCACACAGTAAGGCTGTGGCAGAGATGCATGCATAATTCATATACTTTTAATTAAATGGTAACATCTTTCAATATATTGAATTTACTGCAATTACATTTATTGCAATTACATTTATCTCTTCATACGCTTTGACCTACTAAAGCATCATTTTTTTTCTTTCAGTTACAACAGGAGCATAAACAACACTAACTGGACTTTAGGACTAGATGTGACAAAGGAGACCTGGAGCTGTTCCAGGCTGTTCCCACTGGAGAGAGCAGCACCAGAACAGGGATGCCCAAGGGCCACTGAGGGAGATAGAAGCTGCCCTGAGCTGACCCACAGGCACAGGGAACAAGTCCTGCATGTCCTAATGCTCCTCCTTGGGGGGTTGAATACAATGTTCTTGGAAGGGTTTTCAAGCAAGCAAAGCTGTCCTGCAGGAGCTTTTTTCAAGCAGAGACCGCAGTGGAGCCGGGGTGTGCAAGCTGGTGGGAACAGTGGTTTGGGATTAGCAGAGGTGGTCCTTGGACACCAACTGAGACACCGCAGCACTGCACGAAGATTTTGTTCAGGACAAGGGTGTCCCTAGAAAGTGGAGCCTGGCCCTTTTGCCATTGAATTTGTAGGTAATGCACACAGCTGGGAGACGTGTCACCTCTGAGGAGCAGGCAGCTGAGACCCACCATGGCACGTTTTTCTCTGCCAAACTCATTGCTCGGCTCCCCACAGTCTGTAATGGGATCTACTGGGTGCAGTGCAGGGTCAGTGTCTGGGTCTGCTGGGCTGGGCAGGCCACAGCACAGCTGTGCTGGGGATCACTCTCTGTGATCTGGGGTCCCGCTCTCTGCGTGGGAAGATGTTTCAAGGCACCAAGGATGGGCCACAGGATTGGCAGTGCAGGGATTCAAGTCACTGCACTAATCCAGTTTTTCCAGAGTGGGAACCTAAATCATCTTGCTCTGGAAGGATGGGAGATAGAAATCCCACAAGGGTAGAATGAGGATGAAGAAAGGAGACCTCTCCCTCTTATACCACATCCCCCATTTCTTTCCAGTGCTTCAAAATTTAGCACAGCAATATGGAGCAGCATAGCCAAAGACCTCAGTGGTAGGAAGGGATAAAAGGGTGGTTATTTCTACCATGCACGATTATGATGAGGACAGAGAGGCTGCAAAAATACCCTGCCTGAAGCAAGAAGAAAGAAAGGAGAGAAGAAGGGAGGAAGTATGGGAGGAAGGGAAGGAGAAAGAGAAGTAGGGAAGGAGAAACAGAGGGAGGGAGCCAGGGAAGGAAGGTGACTTTTGTCACACTTCTTTGGAGTGCCCCCATTCACTAAGGCCTCACTGATAAAATGGAAATTAACCATCCAAAATACGAAAGCAAAATCACACAGCAAAATCACTCACTTCAAGGGTAGGGCAAATGATAATATCCTGTCTTTAACACTGCTCCTCTGTGTCCTTTTCTGGTGCCAGGCAGCAGGCAGGAGAGTCACTGAGGCTGAGCAGTGTACCCACAGGTATTTACCGGACTTGATGGGAGCTCCTGCAGCCCTGGATGATGGCAGTCCCTCACTAGCTGGTCTCTAATGAGAGATCATCTCACAGAGATTTCCTGGTTGGCAAGAAAACCTGTTGTGCTTTAAGGGCTGTTAGACACCAGACCCAGGACAGCAGAAGGAGAGGTGAGAGATGAGTGAGATACAGAGGAAAGGTAGAAAAATGCAGATGGAGGAGCACCTTCTGAGGGTCAGGGAAAGCAAGAGTTGGTAAGGGCCTTCAAAAGGGCAAAAGATTTTCAACCGGAAAGTCAACAAAGCCAGAGGTGCTTGTGTGGAAGGGGTGCTCAAAAGGGTAAAGGAAGCAGGCTCCCATGAAGCAGTCTGTGAGTGAGTGCCAAGCAGAGGAGGGAGGAGGATTGGCAGGGTGGCATAGAAAGGCACTAAGGAGCTGTGAGGCAGGTCATTAGAGGAGGTACCTTCTGTTCCCAGTGGCTCGCAATAGCCAGGGCAAGTTGTCAGGAACTCACACTGAGCCTTGGCATGTTGGGCTGGAAGTGGAAAAAGGGGAGTGCTCTTGGGCTGCAGAGCTAAGTCAGCTCCAGCACTTCCCGTCCCTGTCTTCATACGCCGGCAGCTTTGGTGGAGGTGCTTCTCAGGGGTTGTCATCCTCACCTTGCCACAAAGGAGCTGTGAGCCAGTGTGACAAGGGCACTGCTGTTCTTATCCGGAGCAAGCATGGGTACTGCCAAGGGCACTGGCTGCAGCTCTGCTGCAGACCTTGCTCTGTTCCCTGAGCAAAGATTGGTCCTGTGGGGTTTAGTCAGCTTTGGAGGGCACAAGTTTGAAATGTGTTTGCAGGCAGGAGGAGTAATCAGTCTCACAGTGATGCTTCTACCACCAAATCCCTAATTTTACACACTCAGCTAGAGGGCAACTCACACTGACCTTTCTCCCCAGAGCCTCACGCATCTACTCATGGCCTCACAACATGGGCACAAGGCAGCCTCCAAAACCTCAGAGCCTCAGCTCTTATAGGTGACTCTTACATACACAACCACCACAGCTCTCACCCTCAATAGCCCCAAAGCCTCACTGAGTGGCCATGGAGCTGCAAATATCTCAGCTCCCAGCAAGGCAGTGCACATCCCGCCTTGGAGAATGAAGAGGTTGAGTCAGCCACAGCAAGAAATGCACCCCAAGAAGGACAGAAGTGCTGGGTGCTATCAGCACTCCTCCCTCCTAAAAAAACCCACCCAATCTTTGTTTTCTCATGCCAAACCACCTTGTGCCCTTGCTAAGCCTGCCATTGCTGGAAGGGGGCCAGCAGCCACAGCAGAGCATGAGACAATTAGCACAGAAATAATGTTTTTTTGTTGTTGTTTTTGAGAGCAGCAAGGCAAATAATTAAAAAAATAACACATTTGAATTCTTCACATCATGGAGTCCCGGGGATGCTAAGCTGACTGACCAAATATCTTTTAAGAAAATAATTTTTGCTGTGGTTTTCTTGGATTTCCATAAGAGTTTGCTAATAAAAGGCAGAGGAAGAACAATGCAAGAGGGTTAACTTGTTCCCTGCTTGAAGAACTGAATAAGCACTGCATGAAACAATAAAGATCCATGTGGCTTTTATGCCACTCTGATGACACAGCTGAGCACTCCCTGGCATTATATAGCAAACACACACACTGTAGAAATACTAATTAAAAATAACATAATTAGTGTCAATTGCATATTGCTTATGTAATGAGGCAATTTTATATTTGTAATTTTAAAATAAAGTAAAAAGTCAAATAATGTTTCAGGTAGTAGTTTGCCATCAGGCTGCCCAGCAGGTGACAGTGTGGATTTTTGCTGCTCTTGCTGTTGTCTCTTCTTGTTGCTGTTTTCCCCTATTCTCCTGACCATCATAGACCCTAAAGTCTGATGAGGAGACATCTCACAGGCCATATGTGTTACTGGCAGCACATAATATGTAGTTGTAATGGTCAGGGTTGTCAAACACATCTGATGCCACAGCTAAACTGCTCCTATTTCCAGCTTCTCACAAAAAGGGCAAGTCTGCTCTCCTCATCTGACACCAGAAGCTGGGATGCTCCCATGAACCTGTCCTGGGATGGCTGGGAAAGAGCAATAGTTGGTCTTTTATTTCCCTCATTCCCTGATGTATCCTCCCGCACATCTGGTCACAACCAAACATGACTCAGGGTTTGCTGCAGGGTTGCCCTTCAGGCCAAGTTGAACTTGGGCATGGGGATCCCAGTGCTGATCAGCCCCAAAGGCTTCACTGTGCCTGGCAAAGGCATGGCCATTGTCTTTCAGGAGGCTTGGGATTCCCTCCCCTTGCCTGTGTCTGCACCCTGATGGGTGCCTTCCTACTCCCTTGCTGCCACAGGATTTTTGCACCACAGTCTGAAACCATTGCCTTATTGTGCCTCTGCCCCAACAGTGCCTATATGCAAAGTCTGTTTTCTGCTTGAGAAAGCATGTCCCCAGAGATATAGAATTAATCTCAATGACTTCACACTCAGTCTCACAGATCAGTCATCTGATAATGAACCAGAAGATTGTTCAGATTTACATCTGAAGTCCCCACGCTTCTCCATTGCAGCTGAATTCCACAAGAGTATTTGCCAACCTTTTAGCGCACAGCTTCTCATTACACTGCACCTCAGAACACTGTTCTTTAGCAAAGATCTTTATTAAGAAGAATTAATTAACTAGGTTTGCTGTCTGGATAATCAATTTTCTTGGTATAAATTGAGCAGAGTTGGAAGAATGCTGAGCTGTTGCTCCTCTGATTTCCCCACATAGAGAATAAAAATAGAAGAAGATCCAGATGGAGAAATTGGGTAGGGATCAGATTCCTTCTGAATACCGAGTTTTGGCAACCTCATAAAATGGGGTGAACATTGCTGCAATATAATTTCCTAAGTGCACTGGGAAAGTTAATGTCAAAATGTCTCTAAATCTCTGATTTAGAGATCTTTGAAGGAAAGGGAAATGTTTCATTCTGAAGCAACTTTTCATTTAGATATTGAAAGAAAGGCAAAATCAAGGGCAAAAATCTGAGTGAAATGTTTTAATTGTGTTTGAAAAAAAAATACAGTGGACAGACTTAGTTTGTTTTGGGTTTTTTGGTGGGTATGTTTTTAAATTTTCCTCTATGGAGCAGTTTAACAACAACCTGATGTCTCTCAGCCCTGTGTGAAGCATTCTTCCCCACCTTTTCCACTCTACTAATACTTTTTGCTGTCTTTTGAGCCCTAGATGAAAGCCCAAAAACCTGCCAAGTTTTGTGTTTGTCTGCCTTAATCCTGCCAGTGTTTTTCTGGCTCTGGTATTCAGCAAAGTGTGCCCCACCTAATGACCCCACAGACGATTGGCAACCCACAACACGAGACTATAACTTGAAGCTGGAGAAAACCCTCTGGGCTTTATGAAGAAATTATCTCTCCATTTTTTCTTTGCACTGTAATTTTTTATATGATGGTGGATCCACTTTCCTAGCAAGCAGATGTTTCCTCTAATTGGCATGTTGCCCCTTGCCTCCTGGGTTTGACTGGTTTGACTACAAATTGCTCAGACTCTGTGATTTATTTTTCATCTCTTTTATTGCAGGCATGAATACAGGAACAGGTAAACAGCGGAGCCGTAAAAGTTTCTCTTTAGGCATGTTTTCAACAAAATGCCATCATACACTGTCTGATGATACATGCTGCTACTCAGGTGAAACAAAATGGTGTGAGCAGTCTTGCTTTAAAGCTACTACCCACCACTCAATGTTGCAGCTGCCAAAGAAGCCTTCTCCTCCACTTGCTCTCTATCTTCCCTCCTTCTCCACATCATCTACAGCTTCTTTTACGGCACTTAACTTTACAAAACACAGTTGTGAGTCTAATCTTACATGCAATTACAGATCAGTCTCAGTATATTTATTGCAAACTCCTTGAACATCAGGACATTAAAAAAAAAAAAAAAGAAGAAAGAAAAGGAAAAAAATATATTCCATTGCATAATTACAAGTAGTTTTTTGTAGCAAATGAACCAGAAATTTATTTGGGAAAAAAAAAAAAAAAAAGCAAAGGCTATTTGTAAACAGTTCAAATGAAACATGATGCTGCCTCCAATTAAACATTTCACTGCATTGCTAGCTCTGTTTCAAATGGGCACATAGGCATCCTGTTGCAAGAGAGTGAAGCCATGAACTGAAACTTTGGAGGAGTTAATTTTCAAATTTTGCACTTCCAGGGTCTATGAAACATAAAAAGTGTACACACACAACTGGATCTGTGAGAGGTGTGGAATCTCAACCAACATTTCTAAAGAAAACTCAGTTATTCCTTTAAAAAAAAAAATAGTGGAAACAGCTGAGCCACACAAAAACAAAGCATAATTGGTTGGCTTCCATAAGAGACTGCAAAATGAGAAAATATTTAACTCCTTGCATAGCTATTTAAATGGCCAATAAATTTTGCTGGAATCACCCAAACATGACAACATTGCATTCCGCTGCTTAGAGGCTTCACGCTGAAAAGCTGGGATCTGCTGACGGGGCCAGAGCATCACTCGGGGCACTGCGAAAAGCCGGGGCCACCCCTGATTAGCTTTGCCAGCGTGGCTATAGCAGCAGATTTTATCAACCAGCTACTCCAAGACGGAGCATGACTATAGAGAAGCCTCTGTGCTTATGTCACTGTAAGTTGTTATCCCAGCTCTCTGTTCTCCCACAAGGGATAAAAGCTGTTCTGACAAAAGGATATTTCTGGCAGTTTATTTACGCCTAATGCTCAAGGCTTTCACTGGCAGAGCTTCGCTGACCACAAATTGTACCTCGAAGCTGAACCCTGGATGATGCAGCTGAGTCAGCAAGGGTTTGCAATGTAAACCTAGCCAGAGGGATGGAAAGCAGGATTCATCTCACTTAACTTTAATCAGTATAAAGGTAGATACTTAAGTCAGAGGCACCTCCGGAAGACAGCTCCTTTGATCGCTCATCAGGTGAGAGCTGGGCATTTTAATATTAGATGAGATGAACCCTTTCTGAGGAGAGCTGAAGAGACAAAATCTTTTCAGCCACCCTTTTCTGTCACCAGTTCTGGACACCATGCTTCAGAAGGCTGCTGTTCAAATGCATTATCTTTACACGTCAATGTACATGATAATGATAGCCTGTGCTGGGCTTCATGCTGCCACAACTACATATGCAAGCTTAAAGCTAGCTCAGATACTTCTGCACTATTATATAGACATACCTTCAGGCAGAGTATCCTTTAACACCTGTAAAGTTAAATTGTAGGGGCAAATCTGCAATATCTGCCCCTCTGCAATATGTTCATGTTGCCATTGTCTTGTTCACAGCAGTTTTGGGTAACAGGTGTCCTAACACTGTAATTCCCAACCAGAGGTGAGGCAGAAGTGTTTCTTCAGAGGATGTGAAAACTGAGATGCTCAAGCATGGCTGAAGAAGGTACGTAGTAAGAAAGAACAAGATGATGACATTCCACAGTTAAAAGTTTAGTTTGATATCAGTAAAACAGTTTTAGTAAAGCTCCATTAGACTGCAGAATAGGAAACAGTGGCAGCCAGTGGATAAGACACTAAAACATGACAAGGCAACATACTTGGAGTTGTTCTGTAGAAAACGTCCCTCAAAATCTAAGCAGCCACATGAGCCTTTCCCTCTTCTCCTGGTGGGAACCAAAGAAGGAGGAATCTCTGCCCTTCTTCAGCTATCCCAGAGCATGCCTCAGCTATAAAGACTTGGCCATATAAAGTAAGCTTGGTTCACGTTACTTGTTTTCCGGTTCTGACTATTTCAGCTGAAGAAATTTTATACAATGGGAGCAAAAATGATGCATTAAAAACAATAAACTAATAGACTGCTTATGAGCCAGAACATCTTGTAGGCTAGTCTGACTCAGGCATTCAGTTTTGCTAAAGGCTTTTGCTTTAAGAGACCAAACAGTCCTACCATGGATCTGTTTTTCCCCCAAACCTGAAGTCAGATTGTGGGGTTCCTAAAGTCCACTTCATTGCAATCAGTATGACTGAAGGGTGTGTTCAGATTTTTTTGTTTGTTTGGTTGGGTTTTTTTTCTGGGTTTTCCTTGACAATGACTTTGTGAAACTGTTGCCAGTTCAAACACAACTGAGGGTTACCTAACAGGCAGAAAACCAGACTGAGCTAGTCAGCACTTTGCCATTCTCCACCTAACTTCGTTTTCCTCTCCCAAGTCAGCATTTCTAGTTACAATTTTCTTTTGTTTGTTCTTCAAAACGCTCACTCTCACTTGGACACAGGCAAAATGTGCTGCTGCTTCTCCCTCATCAATACCTTCTGGGAAGTGGTGAGAAAAGAGTAATAGGAAATTGTATTCTTTTGTGTCTGTGCATTTTCCCCTCCTTTCCAATTTCCTCACAGGGATTTAGTGTTCCTAATCAATCTTTAAGAACCCCGGACTGATGGAGTGGGGCATTAAAACAAAAGGAACAGAAGTGTCCTGGCACTGCAACTAGCAGGTCGACAGCATACAAGTAATATCTGATTACCCAGAAAAGTCATTGGAATGCTCTTAAATCTACAGTCCAGGTGTGGTTTTGTGGCTTCTTGTGCCCACTGCTCATGTTGAGCCACTTGATTAAATTTTCTATGTAACAGTTGTGCCATGTGTTTTGACCAATCTATGGCAACCAGAAAGTGTTGTGTTTGGTGGATTTAAATGGGAAGCCTAATGCTATTTTTTTTTGTCTCAGCAAATATAAAATAGGTAAGTCATTTTATACCTTCACACTGCAATCCACAGTCTTACGAAGCTCTCCAGAACTCTCATTTTAGAAAAACAGCAGAAGCTAACTCTGAAGGAAACCCAGTCTCACAGCAATCACTTCCCAGCCTCCACACAAACAAACTGCTTAAGCTGAGATAAAGCCATTGTAATCAGTGCCAAATGAAGGGCAATATTTTATCTTAATACAAATAAGAGAACATAGTGTACAGAGTAACAGAAAAATATACATCCTCAGCCATACAAAATGCACAAAAGCTTTCCTGTTGAAAGAATACCTTGTAGCTGACAGTCAGATATTGTTAGTTTTCTAGATGACCCTGCACTACTAAACAAGGGGAAACAGAGACCCTTTTTTTCCCTAGGAGATCGTTGGTAGCTTTACCTGTATACCATAATTCCCTACCTGCGGCTGCGGCTCTGCTAGTGTTGGACCACCCACCCCACTTCATGCCTGAGATAGCTCCACTGGAAGTAGAGGCTGCTTCTGTGTTGGAGGTGAATGGGGTGTACAGCCCTCCACAGGTTTGCTGGGACATACATGCTGATTAGTAGAGTTAAAAATATGGGTATAGGCACAGCTATGCCTTAAACGATCATTGTTCTTGTTCTTAAAGGGGACCAGTCAATTAATGTCAGTCAGGAAGGTGTTTTTTTACCCAGGAAGGAAAAAATTCTCCTTATGTGAGCTATGTCCACACCGCTGAGGCTCTGCAACCTTCAGTGCTGGGGCAGAAGACGTCTAAGCATGGGCTAGCCTTAAAGCCTAGGCAAACTGGAGAAGGTAAAGCTCCTCACTTACTTTAAAAAAAGTCAGTATCAAGCTAGAAAGTCAGTAGCAAATTACTTTAAACAATGGATCTTTTTCATCCATTAATGGAAATACGGTAAGATTTTGTTGAAGGTTTAGGTCAAGGTGATAAGCCATAGGGAGTATTGGGTGTGTATATCTGTATGGTGGGGTGTCTCCCACTTGCAGCTATTTATATCTCTGAGGGAAGGCTAAGGTTAGTAATTTAATAAGACAGCCATTTATTCTGTGGAGACTAACAGTCCTGGGGTTAGGATGTAATAATCATTCTTCTGCTTTAAAAATGGTTCTCTTAACAAATAGCAGTAGCTCATTTCAATTTTCGGTTGTACAAAATGACATATTTTCTATGTTACTATCAAAATATTCTGCATAACATTAATTTCTGTGCACTTATTAACATATGTACAGAACAGTGTTTCCCAATAGAAATCAGTATGCTCCTTGCTGATCCTCTTTGCCCTAGATTTACCAAAACCAAACCAGAAATTAATTGTGTTAATAGTATAAAATCTCAGGAGAGAGAAAGGATTGAAGGTTTATTTCCCAGCAGCAAATGAATAAAGGAACTCCTTCAAGTTAAAGTCTAGCCAAGACGAAATTTTAACCAACCGTGGTGAATCCAGGCGAGCCAGGAATATCACACATTTTCCTGATGCATTATGTTGAGTACACAGAAGCAGAGGAATGTAAACAGACAGAAGGCACATGAAAGGCCCCAATCCATTCTCCATCTGACGGAAGTGTGAATTTCATAATTCTGTCATCAAGAGTCTTTTCATCATTTTCTCTCTCTCAAGTTCACGCCTCAGAGTCTCAGCACTGTGTAATTAATGCACAAACAGCCAATTATGGGAACAACAATAAGTCTCAGATTTCAATTTAAAATAATTAACATTTTCAAAATACCAGAGGAGGGGAAAAAAAGGTCAGAGTCAATTCAGTGAAAAAGCTGATAACTGATGGCTCATTCAAAAACAAGTATCACTTGATATTTCTGATGAGCAAACAGAGGCAATAAGAAGGACATAAAAAGATCTACATGGCAAAATAGTTTATAATTTCATCTAACCTCCATAAAGGCTACTGATTTCAAAGGAAGCTGGACAAGGACTCTAAAAATGGAGCAGCTACAGCGAATGCCATTATGACAGACTGCTGTTACAGCCTTCTGCTCCTTGGTGTGATCTGATACTGAGGGATATCTATATACATAGATATATAGCTATGTTGAATTCACCACAACTCTGCACACATCAGGATGCCATAATCAGAGGCTGAGGTCCTTGCTCTCACCAATTCACTCCACAGCCCAGAGGATTTGTAACCCTGGGAATGCCCTGGTTTAGTGACTCCATTTCTGATATTGTTTACCATGCTGTTCTGAAAGTTATGTATCTCACTCTTTTAACACAATTTGGAGATTTGCAGCCCATTCGTGCACAAGCAGGGGCAGAATTACCCACTTGTGCATGAGACATGTTATAGAAGCTGAGTTCAGCACTACAGCTTTAGAATTACTTTTTCACTGGAATGATAAATTTTTGGATGAGTAAGCAATGTTGAATAAGTGTGCAGGTGCAATTAACCAGCTGCAAAAAATAATTAACAACCAAAAATGGGAATCAACTGTGAATCCAAAAGCATAAGAGATTAATTCATTATTATGCCAAAGAAATACTTTTTTCTTCATAAGCCTTGAACTATTTGTGCTTCAGAAGTAGTGACTATATCCATTGCTACATTTAGATTCAGTAAATTATCAGCTTGGGAAGTTCAGCTTTTATGAAATTATAGAATAAGAAGCCAGCATGCAAAACCAGTAGGATGAAGGAATAGAAAACTGAAAAGAATCTGTCTGTAAAAAGGTCATATAACTTGTTGATTCTCTGAGAAATTACACGACCACTGTAGCTTGACATTACTAAAATAGGGAAAAAAAAAAAAGAGAAAGAGGAACAAGAAAGAAAACCAGTGTCTGTTTTTCGTTTAGAAGAACAGACATTGCTCAAACTCAGGTTTCCCCCATGGACACCTAATTTCAAAAAACTAATTGTAACAGCAGTTATTAAAACAAAACTTTTGTGGTTCAGATAAAATTACTTGTCTGAGGAAAATCTGCACAACCCTTTTGTCTCCAGGCCATTGGTCACAGAAATGGTACGCTGCTGGCTGCAGCAGTTAATTAAGGTAGGCTTTTCTTTATCTCAGAGCATGAAAGTATCAGTTACAGGTATTTCTTTACATAATCCACCTATTCTGAAGTAGTCAAGCAAAAATCTTTCAGTATAAGAGAAGACGACACTATATGGCAATTATGACAGAAAAAGGGAAATCAAGCTGATTCCTTTAATGAAGAAAACATCATAGTATTTCTGTGAAAGAACTGCACAGTACCTGTCTGCCAGTGAAATGGGCTTATGTGACGTATATACTGTCTGGACTGTTGGAGTTGGTATAGTCTCTGCCAGACACCTCAGCACGGGTGATGGAGACACCAGCGTAATCTTAGGAGATGACTGCACCCCACAGCATTGTAATTTGCTGTCTGCAAATTCTGCCTACAAAAAAAAAAAAAAAAAAAAAAAAAAAAAATATATACACAGAGAAAGAAAAAAATTGTAGATTAGCTTCTACTGGTCTCGCCATCCTTCACTATCCAATTCATTGCCAAGCACACAGTAACAGCAACTAAGAATGAGAACAAATTGGAGGCTGTGGCTAAAATCTCTCAGTGCAGCCTCTGCAGAGGCTCCACAGCCACGTCTTTTGATGCCTGAGGGACCAGCCTGATTGCTACATGCGCTGAGTGAGATGACACGTATGGGACTGGCAGCACTCAGGTAAAAAACATGATCAGTTTGGAGAATGACACTTATCATTATTGTATTTTCCCTAAAAATTATGCAGAATGCTGACAACATGAGATTTCTGGAATATTCTTCATGAATCTTATTGTGTGTCCTCTAACTACTCTGTTTTGTTAACAGCTAGGAGTCTGGGCTTTTAGGAGTCCAGGTTTCAAAACCTTCATCTCTTTTCCACTTTTGCTAACTGAAACATGCCTCAAGAGAAATATTCTTTCAGTATCCAATGAAAAGCAATGTTAAAACAATATTGGAAGCGCAGATTTAAGATAAACAGCAAGCAACCATCTCCTGCCTTTTAGGTGAGATATTTCAGCACAACAATATTATAGCAAAGACAGGGCTATTTTTACAGCCAGAGGGGGAGGATCCCTAAAAATCAAACAGCCCTGTCTTGCTTTTTGGCATGGGCTATTTCTTATACCAAACCACAGCAGCTAGTGCCTGTGATGCATGTATGACCCTGACCTGGGAAGAATATAGAGGAACTGCAATTGTCAGTGTGTCAGGATCATTAAAACACGCTCCTACTGGTATCTATATCCTACCTTTCTTCCTTGGTGACTATTTCTTCTGAACCTGGTTCAGAGTCTGAGGCAGAGAGGAGGAAAGGTCACCACCATAAGAGCAACCTTTTTTCAAGAGCAACCTTTTTTTTTTTTTTTTCCCTAATTATTTCTCAAATTCTGCAACCCTCTGCAAGTGATTCACAAACTTAGTTTAAACAGTGGGAAAACTATTTGAGCCCAAGCTTTCCTGGGCTGTGTTAGGTTTGCTTGCTTATTGTCACTTTTTAATATGTTTAAACACATCTCTAATGATCCAAAATAACCTCTGAAGCAAAAGGAATTCCATTAATTCCACAAAATTAGTAAAATGGAAAAATGTAAAATCAACTAAAGAAACTCTCCTGTGTGCAAATAATGGCTAATAGGACCTATTCAAAATTCTCCGTAATTCAAATTTTAAAACTCAACCTTACGAACTGCAAGGCTATGAAATTTGGTGTCCCTGTGCTCTGAGGAGTGCCAGATCTTACTCTATGGCATGAGAAGAAGACATCACTCTGAAGCTGATGCACATTCTCCCAGCTTCACTGAAATCAGCAAAGTGATGACAAACTACACTTGCTAAAGAATTGCCTTGAGTCCCATAGTGTGTTTGCTCTGGATGATTATTTTACAGTAGGTATCCAAAGCATCTTTTTATGTCTGATTGCACAGTACACTTAAGCCAAATATTTAACTGGTCTAAACAGATATAATTTCATTAATTTAAATCTATGTGGCTAACACGTGCCTGAGAATCTGGCCATCATGCCTGCCATTTTTTCTGTGGAAATCTCTGAAATTCAGAGAGTTCCTGGGTTGAAGCTTATATTTAAACATTACAGGTAACCAAGTCATCTAATTTTTCATCTGATCAAATCCACACAACTGCATATGCACCACCAAATCTGAAGGTGTACATGAAAGGTAAAACCTTCTAAACATCACTATACATAATCCTTTTCCTGCTTAATAACATTCCAATGTTTTCTTCCAAGTTGGAGGGGGGGGGGGGGGGGGGGAGGAAGGGGGATGTGAAGGGTAAGGGGAAGCAAGAACAGGAAAAAAAAAAAAAGAAGAAGGAAACAATTACCAAACAATACCATCTGGGTCTGCATGTGACCAGAGACCATTCAGAGTTAGATCTGCCTGCAAGTCCTAGCTACCCTTCCCTTACAGCTCCTGCCTGTGGTGTAGCTCTCTTCAAGCCCTCAGCAGTGCACCAGGATGATCTAAAATGCTGCTGTGGAGAGACATCTCCCTTTGGGCTGGGACAGAGGGCTCTGAAACACAGGACCAAAGCCACCTAAGTATCCTAATTGTTTTCCCATCTCTGTGCAGTCCCATGGGTAGCTGCTTGTTCACCACAGATATTTGTACATAACTCACTAAAAGGAATGTACAGGATCGTACAGGATCATGTGATGGATCATATATAATTTGGTTTTTATTGCAATGGTATTTTAAATATTTGTGATCTCAGTTTTTGTCTCCACCCTATCCAGGGAAATGGAAATCTGTGGGGAGAAGATGGGATTTCAGAAAAATTAGTTAGAATTTTGCTTTACTTCTTTTCTTCTGACAGAATACAACAAAAATTCAGCATTTGAATTTGCCTTGAAATAGCCATTTTCTGCAATATGGAAATTTCTGTGGGTAAGTATATTGGTATACCTTCTGTTTGTATTTAAGAGTTCTGACACCCCATATTATGAAAATGTATATTATATAGCCCTCCTAAATTTTGCTTTCATCCTAACTGTCAGAGACAGAAAAATAATGTCTGACAATCAATACTAATTAGTGGGAAAGCTATTTTGGGGGTTGCATCGTTTTGCTTAGATAAAGGAGTACTGTGAAAAACACAAGCACTGCAACTTTGGATGAGCTTTTATCACAATTTTACGGGCTGGACTTGGCTGACATAATGAAACATTGATGTGACATTCCTGTGTACTTTCAAATGCATTTAATTAGAGCTCAACTGTGGCACTTACACAGCTTGGGAAGGCTAACTGACTCTGGCTTTAAAGTACCTATTTGGAGAAAAAACACATTTACATAAAAGCCCATGATCAGGTTTATTGTGCAAGAAAAGCCTCTTTCTTTAAATACAGACAGAAACTTCACATGACCCAACAGTGAATGGATTTACTTATCTTGGATTATATGCCAGATATAGATTGCTGCAACCAGTAAAATGTAAGGTCAAAGTCTGAAATGCTTCATTTTGCAAATGTTACTTTAAAATTATAAGTCATTTTACATGGTGTTTATAAGCAGAGTGTTTCTTAAAGAGTAGTTAATATTGTCATACTTTTTTTGTCATATTTATTAGATAATGCCTCTGCCACCAAAGCAAGATTTCTATCATACTTACTTTTTAAATTGTCAGATAATTGTTTTCTGTTTGTATGTAGTTTACCTCATCAAAATCCCTAAGTCACATCTTCTATGAAAATTTAACAAGAATGAAGTTCAATATTGGATTCAAGTTCTTGGGTAAACATGATACATGGTACAAGGATACCATTGTAGTCATTCACACACTAACTATAATTCTTTAAAGTTCAGCTGCACATTCAATGAAAATCAGGGCCCTCTTTGTGATGGCACAGCAGGTGGTTTCAGGCAGGAGGCCATGCAATTGCTGGACAGAGGACTAAATCTTCCCATTCCCTTACTGCTCCCTGTAAAGATGTTATGGAGCTTCACCAGTGTCCTCTACAGTCCTGAAATGAACAACATTTTGGGACTGACTTCATTAGTGGTGAACCTTGTCCTTTAACTTTTAGTCCTCTGTCTAGTAAGCAGCAATGTCTGAATGCAGGCAACATTTTGTATAATAGGAATATTTAATTGCTTTGTACTCTTAATTTCAACTTAGAATTTATCTTTTTTAGTTTTTGAGGACTGCTTAGTGCATGGATTTCTGACACTTAAAAAAATCAGTTGGAATTGTGTTAAAACACAGTTTTTATTCGTACGTTCTACTTACAGAAAACTGTGGTACTGTTGTAAAGGGATCGAAAAAAGGATTAGATGTATCAGCAGGGAATGTCTTTATCTTTAAAAAAGATAAAGAAAAAGATGTTACTTTCAGAGCATAAAAATGCAAAAGAAAAAGAAAAAGCAGCAAAGCATTGCAACTACAGTGACATATCCAACAAATCAGAGCAGTTCAGCAGTGCTTGGACCAGACCCAAAAAAGACCCTTCCAAAAATGCATACAGAAACCTGATGATGAATAGTCAAAGCATAAATATGAAAACTTGATAAATTAATTTTACCATGTAATTAAATATGTTGAGCAAATACAGAGCTGGTTGCATACAATATATCTTCCAATTCTGTCACCAGAATTATGTGATTCTTTCAGCCAGCACTACATTTTAAGATATGCAATATGAAGTGCAGGAGCAAATTTTGCTGTACAGGAACTATGGCTAAAGAACTTGTGCTTTAAATATTTTAGACTTTCAAATTTTCACTTACACAGTTGCTACAGAAGATAAACAATCATACAAGGTGGCATCAAAAGAAAATCATATACTAAAAAACCATGGGGCCAACTGTTTGTTTCAGGCAGCTAGGATGCCCTGTGTTGAGTAGAGGGCTGTGGATAAAGGATGACCCTTGGAAGTTTTTTGAAAAGTGCATGGAAACAAAGAGGAGAGAGACCAACATATCCATCTGCCAAGAGGGCTTGGTCCATGAGAATGTAGACACTGGTGTGACCAGACCCTGCTGGAAGTCACTTCTGCTCTTAAAGTAGTTTTAAACATTAGCTGAAATTAAAAAGATATTAAAAGCAGCAACAATCTCTGTCCCACTTCATTGTGAATGCTGTTTCTCATTATTTTCCTTTTTAGAATGCAGACATTATTATTCATTCATTCAGAGAGGACAAAATAGCAAGTAAACATTTGAACTTTGAGCTGCACTTCATGCTTTCTCTTTGGAAAATTACATTTTTCACTGTAAAGGTGTGTTTTTCACTTTATTATTGAAACTGCTGTGCATTGCTTTGTTATGCATGTCTTCAATCGTAATTTTCTAACTGCAGCTATACAACTGCTGTCTAATAATGAGGAAAGCTACCTTGAGGGCCCTAAGCCCCTGTAGGCCAAAGAAAAACCTGGAATTATGACATCAAATATAATTAAGTAAATGTACAGTGTTTATTTTGCAAATAAAATAGCAGAAACATATTGGCTTATAAAGGTACCAAGGGAAATTAACAGCTATCTGTGGGCTTGCTTCTGCAAACATGTGGAATTAAGCTTAGCATTAATTATCAGGCTTCTTACACATGAGGAGTATGGATAGCAAAGATACCGTCAAGCATGTAAATAACTTTTTAACAGAGTAAAGGTGTTTGTAAATCAATTACACAGGTGTAAATGAGCTAACAACTCTGCAAAGGAGAAATTATTTCAAATCACAATTTTCTATGCAAACCTATCAAAGGAAGTTTCACAGTCCTTTTACAATCCTATATTCATGTTTGTTAGCAAAGTGTATCTGTGTCTGCTGTATTGCTGATTGAACCTAACTCATTAGACTGACACAATAACTCCTCACAAATTTGTTATTTTACGTTATACCCAGAGCCAAATCTGGACAGCTGTAGCATATCTCACTCTTTTGAGAGACAGCAAATACCCATGAGCCCAGGCTGACATTCTCAGGTTATGAAGAGTTTACAATATGATGTTATAATGCAAAGTACAAGTGTATTCAGTTACAAATAAAATATTTGAGCCAAAGACAAATAGGGATGGGAAGTTAGTTGCTCATGTGCTGTATGAGTTTGATATCCCACACCTAAAATCTCTCCAATTTTGCTGGTTAGTCTCATTAAGGAAATGAAGCACAGTTACTGAACACAGGAAAGAAACATTATGCAGAATACTGGAGAGTCCACTGAGACTTGGGAGCAGGGGCACATAAGAGGAGTCAGCCTGATCACATGCTGTGACCCACCGCCATGCAGAATACCCTCTTACAAAACCAGCACTTCAATCTGTGGATGTGCATGAGGCCAGGCTATGTATCAAAACAGGGCACGAAATGGTTAATCTGGTTTAGTTATCAATGTGAGTCCCTCTCTGAGGGAGTCATGCTGTTTTAATCTTGAGAATAGGACAATGTCGACAAATGAAAGGCTTTCTGGATTACAAACCCCTAAATTTCTGGCCTTTTAAACAAAGTGGAAAGAGAAATTAGGGAGCAGAGGGGAAAAAGAACCATACCTGCGTTCAATTTAAGAGTGATGAACAAACCATCCCGCTTCGCTTTTAGTATTTATTCTTCCCCCCATATTTTTTTGCCTCTGAGAACAGGCCACTGTTACTCAAAAGTTACAAAAGAGTTTATTGGTTAGGCTCAGGCCTTGATTAAATTATTGCTGCCAGTTTCCATAGGCAAGGCAGAGACAACACTGTTGTTGCCTCTTTAGCATTGGCAAGAAGTTCTTATCTATTAATGGCTCAGCTCTTCTGAGTAGGAAGTTGGTACAACATCCTAATCCAAACAATAGCAGGAAAAAATATATTCAAGAATATTGTTCAGACAGAAGATATGAAGGATGAGGAGACAGTAGTGTGGAACACATCACTTTAGAATTGGTTTATGTGAAACTTGATTTAGACATTTGAAAGGTCTCTTCAGCCAGGAATATACTTCACCTACTTTGACCTAACTGTCCTGCATGTTCACCATGGCCAGCAGTAGCGGTTGCCAGGACTTGGAAGGGGGAAGAAAAGCCTGTGATTCCCACCCCACCACACAAGGAAAGCTGCATCACAGGTGAGTCTCTTCCTTACCCTTGCATTGGAGTTGAGTTTATTGTGTGAAGTCAAAAATCTCAGAGTAGTTCAGAAAGCAAAACAACTCCCTGACCAGAACCTAAATGTTATACCTTCCCCACACAGCCTCTCTCCCTGTCCTAGGAGGAAGACATACCATACCTTTAAATATCTCCTAACTCACATGGAAGAAGCAGACCCTTAACTTTTCCAGGGTGCTTTCTTCTCCCTGTCATGGCAGCATCAGTTGAAAGCTGCCACCTGGGAACTGAGAACAGAAGAAGGGCAGAGCCAACTCTACCACCTACTTCAAAGCTGCAGTTCCTCCAGCATCTGGAGACTCTCAGCAGCTGCCAGGCTTTACCTGGGATGGCACAACATGAAGAGAAAAGGAAGAGGAAGCAGGCAGTTCCATGGGCAGGTTGATCTCATGAAGCTGAACTCTAGCTGCTCAGAGAAGTAAAACATAGTAGCTGTCAGTGCATGGATTGTCTATAGATCAGAGTGTGGTTTGCTGCCTGCTTTGATATGAAACAAAACAAGTAACATCTTTAAAGTCCATAGTTGGGCACAATTCCTATTGTGGCAGATGGAGCAGCAATCTCACCCACATTACTCAGATGGGCATTTTCTGGTACAGTCAGGCTCTTCTGCAAGAGTAAAAGGGTGTCACAGAGGCTACAGAAATAGTGTAAGCAACAAGAGGTTAGAGCTGTGCCCTCCTTAACAGCACAGACAAGCTTTTAAGTACAAAACTTGATTTCAAGCACACTTGCTCTCTCTGTAGGGGTGCCAAGAGTCTTGCAGCCAAAGTCACAGCCATAAAACAACCTTTAAGGCAGGCCCCATGAGACACTGTCAGATCACAGGGGCATGGCATGAAAGGGGAGTGAAGAAGGCTGGCATTCCAGCAGCATCTCACATGCTGAAGGCTTGTTTCATAACCTGAAATGCCCCTTGCTTGAAAGGTCAGGGTGCATTACCATAGCAGGACTACTTTGGACAAGTAGCTCTTTGCCTGGAATATTTAGCTTGGCAAGTTGAGAAGGTATTGGCATAGTCTCAAGAGAAGTCCAATGGCTGAGTAATCTTTAAGGAGAAAAATCTGAAAACCAGTCAGATATAAGTAACATTGATTTTCGTGGGAAAAAAAGTGCAAAAATGTATTCCTCTGTGGATAATTTTCTCCTAGCACTCAAAGATTCTCATTGCATTATTGCTGTCCATTGGAGTGGATTCCTCCAATATCTTGGAGGAATCTTTGCCAGAGCCAGAAATAATTAACAGCACTGATTTTCCTTTATATTTATATAGCAAGGAAGAATGAAGAACGGTGAAAGAAGAAAAAGGACAAAAGGACAAGAATCTTCTCCTTTTCTTTGCATTTGTGCAAAGAGTTCTTCAGGATGAAATTTCAAATCTCAGTAAAAACAATTGCATGTTCCTGAAACACTTTTTAGATGAGTTAGGAGAAAAAAAAAGTAACTTTCTCATATAAACAAATGGAAGTGGAAGGAGCTAAAGAAAGAGAACTTTTGTTGAGTTAATTGATATAAAATCAGCTATTTTGGTATTTCTATCAGAAGAGAATATTACAAATGTTCTTGCTTTACCAAAAAAGTGCTACTTTTGGGAGAAGTGGGCTTAATTTGGATATGTTCCCTTGCTTTTGGAATATCACTACCCTGGCACAATTATCCTTCCACAAAGGTCCAGTAACATTTTCTGCTGTTGACACTACTTCACTGCCATCCCCTGCACCTTGACTGGAGGCATTTGTAACATTATGGTGAAGACATGTGATCTCAGTGGGTTTGCACTGTCACTTTATATACTGAGCAGATGGAAGACAGACTTTAGTCCAAACACTTCACTGGATTCCCATGCATTGCAGCAAGAAGAGGCAGAGCTGCTAACACCTGAAGCAGTGTCATAAATAAGGCCCTCAGGATACACATGGAGCCAGAGGAATATTCTCTTGTGCTTTATTTCAAAATACACAATGTAAGTTGAATACCATCATACTTATACAGCACAGAGACTTGTTTCTACTCATCAAATTAGAAAAGGACATCAGCTGAGATGTCTGGAGGATATTGCACTAACATTTCCCTGTCCTGACATGTGACATGACTTAAAAAATACCAGTTAACCATTAGGCCTGGTTTCCAAAACCAGTGTGAAGATTCCAGGCTCTGCAATTTTTCAGTAAAGCTCCTTGTCTGCTGTCATACCATTTCAGTGGCTGAAATGAATACTGAGGCAGAAAATGTAAAAAACCCAAAGAGTTTCTGGTATTTTTTACCATGCAATATCTACAGGGACAAACAAATTCTTTGGGGTGGGAGCAGTTTCAGGCTCAAATGATCGAACACTCGGATTACGTCAACCCCAGTTCATGTCCTTCTCGTGTAGCAACATAACCAGCATGACAGGTAGGCATAATCACTGCCAGCATGCACAGGGTGAAAATCAGACCAAAACAGTGCAGCAAACTTGCAACAGGACAGAAACATAAATTAGCAATACAATTGACTAATTAGTCTTGGAAAAAAACTGTGTGAACTTAATGCCCTGATGAACCATATTTGGTGCAAATCCCACATGTGCTGCATCACAGGCCACCTTCTTTTCATGGGATGCAGGATTTTTTCTAGTTTTTGAATTGATATCCAGGTGTTGGTGTCAGCAGACAGATTTTGTTCACACTCATTAGAGAGAGCACTTCTGCAGAAATGTACTATTGAAAATACCCTGAGGCACCAAATGAGAAGTTTCTTAAGAGGATGGGTTTCTGCACAAGCCACTAAGCCAGGGAGGAAGAAGCTACATGTCCAGAACCTCCCTGCCCTGTCACTCTCTCTGAGGAGACAACGCTGGAAAATCTCCCTCATAGCTCCATCTGGTATTTGGGTCTCCCTTACTCATCTTGCAAAAAACTAGGGGAGTCTGGAGTTCAAGAAATACAAGAATATTCATTGATTCCTAAGAACCACATAAGTGAATCCAAGTCTTTGACTCATCTGATTTGGTGTGAGCTTCCACAGGACTGCTGTACTGCAGTACAGAGTCCCCCTTCCCAGAGGTACTGCTCAATTCCTTCTGGTAAACTGAAAAAGCTCTACTTTGAAAGCTCCATGTTCATTCCACAGTATCTTTGATGAGACAAGTTCTCTTGGGGCCCCCTCAAATGGTGAACTTGCCGTTCCTCTGCTCGCTGATGTACACCAGCCCTTCTTTGGACCTTGCTGCAGGCTGAGTCCACCTGTTCTGGAATATGACCTGGCAGCATACACCGCTTTCTTGATGTCTCACCAGCTGCTTGTACTTTCCTGTCTATCAGGTATCTTCCTCCCTCTTAGAGGGACACTGTGCAATCCTTCCTAACACAGAGGCATTGTCAGGAGGTGGCTACGTGGCTCCTTGACTGTGCTCCAGTGACTTCTGTCTCCCAAACGGATGTCAAGGGAGAGTTCACGGGAGCAGAAGATGTAGAAGGTTCTGTCTCTGCTAAAGCTTGGATTTGCTGCAGTTATAGCATTTCACAGATACTTTATGCATAGTAGTTTGTGGCTGCAATATAAACTATACACTCTTTGCAAGCTGGTCTACCTAAATCACAGTAGTTAAGATGCTCTGGATATAATCCTGAATCTCCATGTCAGCTTCTGTAACAATTTACAAGGACAGCCCTACAAATTTTGTTGGTGCTAGTATTTTTTTTATGCTACCTTTAGGGATCAAGTACCCTAGATTTTCACTGTAAGGACTGTAATTATGGGTTGCTAGCAAAGAGATTTCAGAGGTATTGGGAGAGCATGAGGGACGACAGTAATAGTGTTATTAAATCAGTCCAGCATCTCTACAGCACATTGGAAGAAAATGCATGTCCTGGATCATTTTTAAGACATAACTTTGCCATGTGAATATTTTTGAGAAGATATTCTTCAAAAGAATACAGAATAAGAACAATTCAGATGTGACAAAACAAGACAGTGTCCATACTCTCACAGTCTCCAGGATTTTCAGTACTCTTTCGTTGGTGCTGTGAAGGCAAGCAAGCTTAAGCAGAACATAACCACAGAATAGGCTGTCAGCCCAGTCACCATCCCCTGAGGAAAATGTGGCAAGGCAAAATGATGTCACAGTCTTGGTGGTTTGGCTAAAATGCAGACTAAAGATTTGCTTGGTCTTTGTTTAAAACACAGAAATGAAGCAAAACCAGAAAGCAGTAGTTATCCACGGTATATGGTTGTTCCCCAACAGTTGCTGCATTAGTTGCATTTCTGGGACAGCTAATGCAAAGTTATCTTTTTTGTCCCTTGGATTTTACCGATAAAATCTATGGTGATCCGGTGGCAGGTGCTATACCACATGCATAGCCAACAAAATCAAGTGGCGTCTCTGCAGATGGAGGCTGTTTTCACAGAAGAAAGTCACTAAAGATGGATAACATGAAGAGGAGGAAATGTGTTGTGATTCCTTCCGGTTGAGAGTGCCCCAGGTAAGACATATACTTCCCAATTTCACTGCCAGCAAGCAGACTGTATTTTGTACCAGATGGAAAAACTCACCCTTCACCACATCTGATTATTTCTAAGTATAGACACTGATGGCTCATCACTCAATAACTGTTAGTTCACCAAGACTTATTAACATAGAGACTTCGAACCCAGGAACATTCCCACAAAGGCTGATTAATAACCATGTAACACACCTGCCCTTTTCTAGAACCCTCAGGATCACATTCCTCTCTTGAAAGTTATGACACATTGGCACAAATAGTGTACTGCTTGACCTTAGTCCAACACAAACAAAGTTTGTCTCTCTAGTGTAATCAATCTCTACTTGTGTAAGAGCAAAAGCTGGCTGAAAGTCCTTAAGCATCCAGAAACTCAACCCATCACAGTCTCCTTGAATGTCAGGATAGTAAGAAATACTTTGCACCAATTTTCTGTCCTATTTTTCTGGGCTATTGAGCTCTGATAAAATCCCCAGGAGTTTATACTGTTCATTATTATAAAGGAAAAGAATAGCATAGGTAGATTAAAGTCAGTGGAGCTGCAGAAAAAGTGTTAAAATTACAAATTGGTGCACTATTTATAAATCTATACAGAAGAACACTTGAGTGTATTTTCAACTTCAGCATGTGACCAGTCCCAGGTACTACCGCAGCCTTAATCTGTGCATGTGCCTACAAATTTTGGTGACCTCTCACAAGTTATGATCTCAAATACACATAAGAGTGCTGTGCTGTGCTATGCTGCAACTGTCTTACTACTCTAAACATCTACTCTGAATTAAGCTTCTATAAGACAATAATAATTTCCCATCATAATATGTCACATTTTCCAGCATGCATCAAGGAAGCAGAGTATTGCTTCTTTAAATGTAGTGGATACAAAACTATTTGATCCTATCAACAAGACCAGCTGGAGTAGAAGCTGAAAGTCTATAGTAGAAAGTAGAAGCAATGTGTTATTTGGTTTAAGATTCATGCATGAACAAATTCAATCCCATATCTAGTAAATGTTTTGTGATAAATGTTATAAATTAAAACCTATTTATTCATAACCTCATTCCCTTGACTATGAATCATTCATATTGCCAGCCATCAAGCATTAAATAAACACAAAGATTCTGTCTTGACTGCAAGTAAAATCTAGTTGTGTTCAAACAAAAGAGCTCATTAGGCATATACAGATTCAAACACCTGCATTGTAATACTATGCCAATTCAGTGCCATGAAATACATAAGATGCCTCTGTGGCTGTGGGACATTACCCTAAAAGCCAGTCTCCCAGTCTGAGACACTGCACGCACGTATGTCCCATGGCTAAAGAGATTAGTCCTAGCCAAGGGATAATCCAAATCAATTAGGGCTATTAGCACATAACTCACTCTTGCCCATCCTTAATTACAAAAGAAATATCTCCTCTGGATCAAGAGCATGAGTACAGAACTCTTCTGCTTGGCCCAGGAATGACAGCAGTTTCAATGCCAGAAGGCTGTTCTCATTTGAGCAGAACTCTGCTTCTCCATATTTTGTTTTTTTGAGCAAAGGATTGAGAGGATCCATTATTAAAGACATCTCTGGGAAGGCAAATGAAGAACATTATAATGTTGCAGGGAGCAGGAAAAGTAAAATGGAAATGAGAGAGAGGACAAAAAATAACAGTCCTCTCCCCAGAGATCTGCTTGTGGCACCTCTCCAATGGAAGAAATACACTATGAATAAAATGTCACAAGCAGATCCTGGTCCCTAGTCACCAACTTCCTGCCCATCCCAACAGGAGCTCACAGGCAAGCCAAACTGGGCCTGAAAATTTCCTGCCTCAAAGACCCCTTCCCAGCACCATGTGATGATGGATGAGGTGAAAACACTGTTGTCTGGCAACCTCTGCTGATGTTGTGGTCCCTGAGAAGATTATAGTTTACTCCATCAATTCAGAAAAAACATGAAGTCTTCTAAAATGTAAAAGGAGCAAAAACTGGTCCAGTCAACTTCATAACTTGGGAATGATGAGGGGGCTTACAGTGCTTACTTTTCAATTTCTTCCAAGAGCCCTGGGATAGCTCCAGGCCAAGATCCAGGATACTCTCTTTTCTCGGGGGAGGGTAAGAGCAGGGTGTCATTCTGATTTGTTGTTGGGTTTTGGTTTTTGGTTTGTTTTTAGGGTTTCTTTTGCAATCCTATGCCTGGCACTTTTTGAGTGCGCTCTCTATGAGCTTGGGAACGAACTGTTACTGGTGCAGGAATATGCCCAACTTGAGCCACACTACAGATGTACAGAAAAACCTTTATCCATGCTGCTTCACCACCCCTGCTCTTGATAAGGAAGAAAAGAGAAAGCACAGTTTCTTCAACCCTTTCTCCAAACCAGTAGCAGCAAGGCAGGAGAGATCTGAAGGGCATAATTGCTTTAGAGGCACACATAAACGTGAGCTCTCCTGACCACAGATATTTTGAAGAGAACAAGCTTTGTTTGAAATCTGTGCAGCTCAGTCACTGATGCAAACACATGGATTCTATCTGTATGTGAGCACTGGAGCTTCATGGTGATAAAATTTGACAGTTTGCTCAACCTGGATGCAGCATGAAATGAGTGCCAAATTGTGCACAAATTCAGGTGGTCGGAGGCCCACTGTGCTTGGCACATGACTTCCCATCTCCAACACTGCCAACAGGGCTCTCAGCAGAGCATGTGCACATGGCTGGCTGTGTATGCCAGATGGCAGGGCCAGCTCCTTCATCACAATCCATCCTGGCAATAGCTGGTACTTTGCCAGAAGAGGCCAGATGACATTCCACAGCACTGGAGCACTTGCAAGATTCTAGTCAACCTTTTGACAAAGGACCAATAAATGACATTAAGTTGCTAAATGAGTTTTATAGAGGTTTTCTTTCCTGACCTCACTGGCTGTATCTCGTAGAGAGTAGGGGCATTTGGTCTTGGTTTGCTGAAAATAAGAATGCCATACCATAAAGCAAGCCATAAATCCATAGTTCATCCACAGTGGACAAGTTCCAAGGAATAATTCTGAGAAGTATGCAAGAACTGCTTTCTATTAATCAGGCTTAAGATGGTTGTATAGAATATCTACCTCTGTAGAATTTTTCTTCCTCAGCTCAAAACAGCTTAGCTTTTTTTTTCAAAGGGTCATATAAGGGATATGAACAGAAGGGAGCCCTTCCTACTGAGTTCCTTGGTTTGCAAAGCAGTTATCATGATAGTTAATGAGTTAGAATTAGGGAACTCCTGTTTTCTTTCTCTCACAATTAAATCACAATTTTCTTCTATGATAATTTTCTTCTTCTACAATATCTGGGACAAGGCACAGAAATATGGAATTACCATAGATGTGCTGAGGTTTACGAAAACTTCAATTTTATCAGTTTGACTGACTGGTTATTCTACTATTGCCATTCCTCTGAGTTACAAGATTTGTACTAGGCTTTGTATAAAGTCATAGCAAAAGATCTGTCTGAAAGTAAATCTCACAAGTCAATGATTGTATTTCTGTTTTGCTTTTGCTTGCTAGTAGACAGACTACAGAAAATTAAACCTATATTATGCTTCAGTAGAGAATTTACACAATGTTGTGAATAACAGCAAAAAGCAGAATAGGCCAGAAGA
The DNA here is from genome assembly GCF_024509145.1 of Vidua macroura. Taxonomy (NCBI): domain Eukaryota; kingdom Metazoa; phylum Chordata; class Aves; order Passeriformes; family Viduidae; genus Vidua; species Vidua macroura. The sequence goes on from NC_071571.1 coordinate 88,717,239, forward strand.
GAAAATCTCTGGTCACTTAGGTACCAATTGTGGTTCATCAAAAAGGACTGCTACTGCTTAGGAATTATCAGAAAATGCCTGTTTTTTCAAACTGAATGTGTTACAAAAGAAGTAGTGCTGATTCAATTTTCTCTGTATTTAAAAAATAAATTTTAAAAGGCTTCAATCAGCACTTTGTCAGTGCAGTTTTTAGTGCCTAATTCAGAAATGACATTTTGGTTAGAAACATGAGTTCATTGAAATTAATAACCCAACATTACTTGAAAATGAACCACTATTTAATTTCAAATCGTCCTGATCTTTCTATCTACCCCTCTTACTACTCTCTGACATTCAGTTCAGGATACTTTCCAATACAGGCTTTTGAAAGCAAGATGTAGACAACCAGATTTTACTTTAATCAAAGAAGAAAAAAAAATATTTCCTATCACTTCTGGCAAATAAAAAGAAAATTTACTTGATCTTTTTACTGGTTTTACAAGTTGAGTCATTCAGCCAGTCAAAAAACAGTTCAGAAAGCAGATGTTCCCATTTTCTGCTGAGGCCTGGAGACATTCAATTGAAATTTCACAGAACAGCCAAGCTGTTAGTATCACACTTGTTATCACACTGGAAAAATGTGAATTAGAATTACACATATATCAATTCATTAGATGGCTGGAAAGAAAACAAACACACAATAGTTACTCACTGAAGTCTAAATGCAATTGTCACTAATCACAACGAGGAAGAGAAACTAGGAACTTCACAGCTGCTGAGACAACATAATAGCTTCATCACTGTACTTATTGAGAGCAAATGTAAAAAGATATACCTGGTTTCAGTCTTTGCACAGAAGCTGAGCATTCCTGTAGAATCATTACATCGATTACTGTAGAGTGGAAGAGGAGACTCAGCCAGTACAAAAAGATGATGCTTTATGCTCTATGTCTGAAAAGCACTGTCTATGTATTGTTCACTTTTATTCTTCTTAGGCAGATGTTACACCTGCTTACTGTTGCTCAGAACATGGAACATATTTGCTTTACAAGTAAAGCAATAATCTTAAATAAAAAAGACACTGAGCAAAAATATGATTGAACATATCAGACCTTATTTACAACAACTCACAGGTTATAAAAGCTTTGCTAAAGATTTGCCTTCTCTGCTTGCTGTAGGAGGTAGATGCCAGCTGGTTTAAAATCTGTTTGCTTGCATTTACTTTATTCCTTTCACTTACTCTGATGTTGATTTCAAGCAAAAGAGAAAGCTGCTACTGGCATGGAATTATCTTTTTTTTTTTTTTTTTTTCTGAGGAGGCAGGAGAAAGGGATTTCAGGTAGTTTTCTTCTTATTTTTCTTTTTTTTCCCTTTTTTAAGCTTCAGTAATGTTCATGACCCTCAAGTTTTCTGAACTTCCTAAACACTTCAGAACTTGTGGCAATCTATATCACTTCAGAGGTACTGAGAAAAGCTCTGGAATAAAAATGATTAGTGCACTAATTGCACAAAAAAAGAGAAGCACACAGAGCATCTTGGACTGCCCTGTCTGTGGTGTTTGGCAGATGCTCTCCATCATCAGGGAGCAGACTCCCTGGACCTTGCCTGTCAGTTGGCCTCAGGTCACCATTACTGCAGTCAAGCACATCCTATAACCCCTTCCATAAATTGATCAAACTTTACAGTAATTTCAACAACCATAGTACTTCCTTTTGGAGTACTACTCCAGAAACTACACTGCTTGCAAATATACTTTATCACTCCTACAGTCCTCAGGAGAGCCATCTGTGAAACCCCAGGGTTTCATAGATTATTTGACTTAAAGCTAAGTAATTTTTTTTTTTTTTTTAGGGTTAGTGTTCAGCCCCACTAAGGAAGCTGGAACAGATTAAACCATTCAGGACCCTTCTACGTGTGCAGCTGTGACACCACCACAACCTCAGTCCTCCAGCTACATAGGCATGTCTGGAAATGGCCACTGAACCACCCATCGTACAGGCACAGCACACATCTCACCACTGTGCAACCATCTCACATTAGCTACACAGCATTTTCTGGTTCTATCTCTCTGCAGGCACACGGGTTGTACAGGATCCTCCAGTTGTCTGGGTGTAAATATCTTCTCAAATGAGATCCCATGTGCTCAGGCCTGCTATGGAGTCCAGCCAAAGTCTTAAGTTCCAGGACCAGCTCTGCCTGCATGATCTGGCAGAAACCAGATTTACTGATAGACATTTGCACATTGTATAACTTCTGTGAACATAAAGCAGGTGCATGGAATGCCAGAGAATGGTTAGGACAGCATATGAAAAAGCACAAAAGGTGACAAAAAGTAATTGAACATGGCAGAATCTATCATCTCTCCAGGGAAAAGATTCTGCCCACTTGATCCAAACTGTCTTCTGACTTGACACCTTACCTTCATCTCAAGTTTTTTAAAATGTTAGCCCGTGGACCATTGATTATTTAAAAGCACTGAATTATATGATACGTGCCTGAACTTTTTTCTTTTTAACACCTTTCCCTATTTTTGGAAGCTTTTCTTGCTCATATACACATCATATCCAATTCATTATGGGGTCCACAGGTGCAAAGTCAGCAACGGATTTCACTTTGTGGATCTTTTTTTTTTTTTGAGAATTCACTTTCAATTAGTTAAAGAAATAGAGAAGTGTTGAATCATCTGTCATATATCTACAGAGTGCACCAAGTTGTTCTGCTCAGCATACAGATAACGGGGAAAAATATATTGAGCCAGTGAATTTAAATTCCTTAAAACAGAGGAAAAATAAAAAGTAAATGTAGAAGCTTACAGTTAATCTTTCAGAATTCTCTCGTGTTTCTTCACTGACTGCTTCTATAACGGATGAATGGGAGAAAATCCCTAAATAGCAAATCCCTAAATAGCGGTCAAAGAGTTTTAGGTAATTTAATGAATTTTAAACTAAGATTCAAGGGGCTGTCTCTGAGCCTGACACTCAGTTATCTTGCATGTTAGTAATTCAGCAGTCTGCTTATGAAACTGGCATCCACCAATAAAACCCTGTACTTTGCAGAGCTACATATTAGTCACAAGTCCTATTAATAATTCTTTATGTATTCACCCATTTATCTGGTTGCCCAAAGACTATGATTGTTCTAAAATGTTCTAAGTCCCATCCCTAGTTACTGACATGCCTTATATAACCTAAATGATGCACAGGTAACCTGCATCTGCTTAATTCAAGCTGTGTGCTCCCAGGAGCCTTATGCTGGATGGGCCCTGAGCACTTCCTGCAAATCCCCAGTCAAATGTGTTGTGCTCAGATTGACTGAGCCTTACAGTGCACCCCTTTGCAATGTGTTCTCATCCAGCTGGTGCCCTTTTCTTGCAGCAGAAAAGAATGGTCCTTTGCAATATGAGTAAATTTAGAGTATTTCTTGAGTTCACATGGAACTAGATTTATTGCCTGTTGCTGTAAGTTTTTTGTATTGATGTTGTTTGCCTTACCATTTGCTGTTCTTTGCTTTATCTTAGTTTAATATGGAGTTAAAGGGCATGTACTTGAAACTGGGAATAAATGTGCATTTGACATCCTGCTTGCTGCTATTTATCCTTCTTATTTCTATGTGTAACAGACAAACCGTTTCTTTTTGCAAATTCTTTTGCTCGTAATTGGCCGTTGCATATAAGTTTGAGTGTGCAATTGAGAAGCTGGCTTGGGAAATAGCATTTTTAATATTCCCCTTTGAATCCATTACATACTTACTGCATCCAATTCATCTTATACTAAGAAACTTTATGTTGTTGTTTTTGTGATGAAGATGTAAAAGTAGAAAGGTCCTAATTCTGAAATATATCACTCAGGCTTCAAGAGTCCCATTTTTTCTTCAGTATGTAGTTCACCATAAGTAAAGCATTTATAAATTTGTCTGTGACTGAGCTGTTTTAAAGATCTTGCGGGCATGCAGAGATACTTGATCTATACTTTCAATCAGTTAGATAGTAGATACATGCTAATGTTCTTATCAAATATCAGTCTTGAATTAAATTACAGTCACTCTTGTTTAGAATTCAATGCCAAAAGGACTGGTTATGGAGGTATTAGAGTTGGATATGTTTGCCTGTCACTCTGTTATTTGGCTTACTGCAACCTTGCAAAATTTTCATAAAAATTTAGGAACTAAAACTTAAATTAACTCTTTTTTATTAATATAACAAACATTAAAGGGGAGTGAAATGAAAAGATACATTACTTATTTTGCTCTATTCACTACCTCTTGCTCACTATCTACCATCTACTGAGAGTTTGCAGGGATGTTTAATCACTTCTGTCAAGATACAAAAACTTCTCACAGTTTCCCCCTGAGCTGACTCACTTTTGACCTGGTTACCTTCACTTTATTTCCAAAATAGTAGATGCTAAAGCATAAAATTCTATACACTTTCAGACTAAGTGAGATCCCTTAGGATGAATTAACAGGACTGCATACCCTAGCAATGCTATCACTAAAATAGACATACTTGTTTCCAACACATCCTAAATAAAAAATATCTTGTATTACACTGAAAGCATTTATTTTTCATTTTTTAACTATCATACTGGTAATTTATATCCTTTAAATGTTATATCTCAAGCTTTAAACAGGCAAATAATTTTCTACTTTCTGTTTTCCACCAATAGATGGCAGGTGAAGCTCTAGAAAATTATTCACTTGATGCAGCATGAGATAACTTATAATTTGAAAGTACATAGCCAGCTTTAAATTACTGCTCTCTGATACCTCTTTAGATGTGATCATGACTTAGTCCTAGCCCATCCACCTTACATTACAAACCTTAGTCTAATTTTAGGAATAGCTCCATGTTGTATGTTGCATTCTTATTTCTTTTGTCCCCCTCCATTAGGTCAAACTGAAGTTTGTGCACACCGATTTCTCTCTTGGTCAAGAAGGTACTGTCAGTGTGGTGTAACAGCTGTTACATTCATTCAGTGTCTTAAGACTGAGCTTTCTGTAACTAAGCAAGAAAAGCTCTGCAGTCATACACATGTCAGAAATCACACCGATTATAAGCTGCAACAGAATAGCTTAAAGCTCAGCAATTTCCAGTTCCAGAAAAGCTAGAAACACAAGGAGGGAGTACAGGAGGAGAAAGAGCCTACTACACTGACAAAAGTTATTCTAATATACCTCGTTAAGGATGCTCCTAATGTGTTAAAATAATTCTTCATATATGATGCTGCATTTTTAAAAAGCAATTTGCTTTTTTTGAAACAAAAGCAGGAGGGATTGAATCTTGTTCACATACAAGCTAAAAGGACACAGTGCTAAAAGTCACAATAGAGTGGTAAAAAAAGATGAAGACTCATGTTATAATTGTTTTACAGACAATAAGTAATATGTTGTAGTCAATTAACTGTAGGATCTAATTGAAAAATGAATAGAAGTGTTCATAAACCACAGGGGTTTAGGACTGCAGAGCACAAAAGGATACCTTTCCCTCTAGGCAATCTGCATTAGTAAATGTACATTATTTTTCCTGCAAAATGATTTCCTGAAATCAGTCTGCCTCATAATTGCCCTGCTGTTACTGGCAGTCTAAGTATTGATGACTAAGTGACCATTAGAGCTCAGCTGGTTCTTGTATATATCACAATACCTCCTCCAGGCTGACTGAGTAGACAAATTTGATTACTCTCATCCCTGCATTGCAGCCTTGATGATTTCTATTAATTCACTCCATTCAGTAATCCTTACATTTTTATAAATTAATTTGGTTTTCTGAGCTCCACTTCTAAGTGTAATTCCACTTAGAAGCATATATTCCACTGTGTTTGGCATCTTCCACTGTTTTGCTGGCAACAGCAGCAAAACATGTCTAAAACCCAAGGTCATCAGGAAGCATCAATGGTTAGACACTGAACAGCGAAGATCATGCAGCTCACTCAGTGACTATTAATCACTCTCTAGCAGTAATGTTACAGAAAAGAAGGGAGGATATCTAAAGCTGCTTCAAATGAACAGCTCTCCAGTGAACTGAGGAAGTTTGGCAGCATACATCATGAACAAAACAAATTACAAAACCTAATTTTGGATGACCAATTTAGGTGCCTTCATCTTTCTAGTCCAGACAACAGACAAGAGAGCTGTTTGAATAACCCTCTGCAGAAAAACCTTGACTACACAGGAATCTGAACTTCCGTCTCTATTACCTCAGGCAAATACCCCAAAAAAGACAACATGAATGACCCCTTCAGATACTGTACCTGTCACTGAATGTGAAAAAAATGGGTGCAATTAACAAATTCCCAGGGGCCAGGTCACAGCATGCAAAACCAGCCCATGACCACAGACTTGACAGTAACACGAAGCTAAGCTGTACATCACCTTGACCCTCAAATAACAGACAGCACATTCTATCACAACAGAACTATCAAATAATCAGACTGTCTCAAAGCTACACATTTGCCCTTAGCTTGTCTTTGCTTGGAGGCTCTCTCCCTGAAGAGTAAACTTTTCATTCAAACCTCAACTGAGAGCAGCCTGTAGTCAGTGAAACTGCAGAGAAAGGTCTGTAAACAATACCTGCTCTGTAGAGAACAAGCTGACCTTTATAGATGTTAAACAAAACAAAAAGGGTTGATTGATGCTGGGCAGTACCTGCTCTCCAAAATATTAAAACCAAGAAAGTCAATCAAAGGTTAGTTCATGAACATACAGTGTGATAAATTATGTCAGTGGGTGGTGGGGTAGGGAAGGGGAAAGCATGATTTGGTAAAATATTTAGGGCAAAAAGCCTGTATACTCAGCTGGAAAAGGAAAAATGTGTAATGCTGACTTCTGTTAAATGGAAAAAAAAACCAAAAACAAACCTATGTTATCTAGAACAGGTCAGTTGCTCAAGTCTTCATGACTCATTTTTAAAATTCTGATTAACACAGTAAGACATTGTATGTTTTTTAGAATAAGAAATCTATTTGTAAATTTCCAATGGATAATTACAATTTAGCCACAAATGTGCTACCTCTACAGAGAAGGACAATCTAACCTAGATAGAATCATGGAATCACTTGTGTTGGAAAAGGCCCTCCAGATCATCAAGTCCAACCACAACCCAGCACTGTCAAGTCCCCCCCTTAAACCATGTCCCTCAGGGCAACACCTACAAGTCTTTTAAATACCTCCAGGGCTGATGACTAAACCACTTCCCTGGGCAGCCTGTGCCAATGCTTTATAAACTTTCCAGTGAACAAACTGTTACTAATATGCAATTCAAGGCTGTTTCTTCTTGTCCTTTCACTTCTGACTTGGGAAGAGACCGACACCTATCTTGCTACAACCTTCTTCCTAGTAGTTTTGTTTTCAGTCTGCCTGTGTCTTGTGGATCCCCACAGCTCTCATCCAGTGGTAACAGGACACAAGCAGTTATTTACAGACAACTGCAATACTGTCTCAGAAGCAAAAGACACAACCCCACAGCACCTTTCCAATACTCTAAACTAGGACCTAACCATGTAGTGAAAGCAATGCCCAGGACAGAATTACCTTAACACAAAAACATTTATGCCCAAAATGTAAGGCTGTCCTTGTCACACTTTTTATACGCTTTAATTGTGGTTTCTAGAAGACGGCAAAAATGGGACAGCAGAGGAGCTATCTGGCATTAGAGCTACTTGCAAGGCAGGATGACTTGGAGGAAGTTAAGAATCGTATTATGATTATGCAAGAAATCTGCTGAGAATCTGAGATGAAAGAGTTTAAATCACTGAAGTCAAGATTTAGGTATTTAGATATCAGATTGGCATCTCTACCTGGCTTTTAAGCAAAAATATAAATCATGTAGCTCAAAAAAAAAAAAGTTAATAATCAACACATTTTAGGCAATTTTGTCTAAAGTGAGGAAGAGAACTCTGCTAATGAAACATGAAAGTGCAGGTACATGTCTTGGGACTGGCTATTAGGTAAGCTCTGAACAAAATTGTGGCAAAAAGAAGCAACTTTTCAGACAACTCCCAAAAGCAAAGTTATGATTACATTAGGAATCTGTGTTAAAGGGACAAAGAAGCTTGTGAAATCAGTGCAGCAATGTGTAAAGATAGGAGAGAGAAATAAGTAGTTATCCAACAATAAATGCATTCAGATCAGCCATAACACTTGTTGATGTGGACTGATTTTCTCAGAAATTCTCAGCTGAGTTGGATAGAGGCTCAGGATCACTGAAAATCAAGAAAACTTACTTTATTCCTGCGCACTCTGTAACACACTGCATAGTATCCCATTCATTTTAGCTGCAGACAAATGATTGAAAACTTCTACATTTTCCTGGTTACAAACTAAAACTATTTACCATTGGTGTGGCCTCTGTGAAATCCATCAGGAGGTCACCTGGCTCCAAAGCAAATGTACTCCCAGCATCTGTGGAACTCTAAAAGCAAAAAAGAAACACAGCATTGGAAGAAAGAACCGTTTAGTTTCAATAATTTTGTTGGTTATTTTTGTTGGGTTTTTTTAATTCCTTAAAGCACAAATTGCCAAATGGATTTTAAATTTCCACCATGTTTTTCAGGTATGGCTACTCAGGAAAGATAAAAAACATAATTATGGACCTTTAAAATCCATGTGAGTAATCCTGATCCACTGCCCACTAATGCTGAGGAAAAACTGTTATGGATTTTATCTGAGTCTTGGACCAGACTCGAAATACTTCCTTACACAATAAGTTAAACATATCACTACAACTCTGCATTAAAAACTGCTCTTAAATGTAGAATTATTCCATCTAGGGAAAACCTTTTACTCACAGCTCCCTCCTACCCTTCCTGAACCCTCTCCCAGGGGACAAAAGCTCATCTCTTTGTGTGTTACCTTGCCACCAGGCGAAACCTGTGTTTGTCCTTCCGATGTTTGTGGCGTACACGTTTTCTGCGACCCGGGAGATGCTGAAGACACAGGTGTTGATGCTGCTGCTGCTGCTGCCAGTGCTGGAGGAAGGTCATCTTCATCACTGCCATTGATAAGAACACAGAGATTTTCTCATTAGAAAATGCCATTGGACTTTTGACTGCACTTGTGTCCAAGGAGGTACTGGTAACCTGCATGTCTGCTGTAGTGCTTTGAAGTGAAGCTCCATTTACTCTTCCCTCTGAAATGCAGCTACCTTTTCAAGTAAATTAGATTTTTTTTTTTTTAAGCTTTAAAGATTCCTTAAAAAATGTGTTGGCTAGGTACTTCTCATCTGCAAATGGAAATCTTATGGTTATTAGGTGCAAGTAGCATTTCTATGGATTATGTATATATGCATGAATGAACGGACTAGATATCACTCCACTTTAATGTTTATTCTTTTCTGTGGAGGCTGGCAGCATTGATAAGAACAGATATGGTGACATCCATCCATGGATCTGACTGCTTCATTGACTTCAGACAATGGGAGATTTGACACCCATTATGGAGCTAGTCTATGCTGTTATTTTCAAACTGTATTTAAAGGAATTTGATTGACTCCAAAGAGGATCTCTTTAAGAACATTCTTGTGAGGGTATCTTTTTCCTGTCCCATCTATTCCATTTATAGAGAAAACATTTTATTTAAGATGAGGTTGCATGCTTCCCCTGGGCTTTAGGCCATCAAGCTGAACTCTTTCCATCTCACCTATTGTCACTACTAAATGAAAGCCAGTAAAGAATGTTACACCTTCATTTACTTTTGCAGGACCCCATTGACTACAGATAACTGGAATCAGTCAGCCCCAAGTCAGGATGTTTCCAGTTGTTAATTACAATTGGATGGAGGTAAACAGAGTCATAATTTGGCCTATGGAAGCCTTATTACTGGGAATGATGTGTGAAAAGGAAAGACTACAGACTGACAGCTTAATGCACAGCAAAAAATAATGAGAAAAATTACTGCTGCTCATAAAACAGCACTAATTTTAACTACCAATTAGGTACTCAAAGTGCACAGAAGCCTGCCATGCCAGCTTGACTGCATGTATCTGCCTTGCCAGATACTTCCAGAACAGAACTACGCTTGATTTAGTGCCACTTGAAGGCAGCATGCCTGGACAACACAAAAAACTTCAAAACTACATGACATGCCGGTTACACAACCTTATGCTGGGTTGCCGAGCAATGTTTTTTAATTATGATGTAAAATTTTGGTGATTAATATTGTCTTTTTCAAACTTCATTTTTTATTCCTTCTGGTTAAGGATAGAATTCAGCACCATAGCATGCACAGTACACATGTTTTATGCTGGAAAGAAATTGTGAAATCTTTTGGACTTGTTGAATAGACATTTTATTAATGTAACAAGCCCAGAGCTGGGCTGTTGACCTAGTTAATCTCTCTTTCAAAAACATGTAGATGACATTTTCCCAGTCCTTGCTGTCCACTCTCAGCAGGAATTCACTGGCACCCTCCCCATCCTTTCTGAGTAAAGGTCCTCTGGTGTATAAAAGGAAGTGGAAAAATAAGGGTTAGGGTTGATTTATCAGCCATCAAGCTATCAACACACTAGCTGTAAGACTGAGAAATGGCCTTCACTGTGTTATTTTCACAATGATCCTTCGCAGTTTCTTCACATTTCCCATATTTGCATTCCAGATACAAGATAATTTAAATTGAACAGAATTTCAGTTTACAAAAAGAAAAAAAAAATTGCGGCCCATATTTTTCACTAGGGAGTCTTTGGCCCTACACATGGTCACAGCATAGGTGACACCTGTGGTTAGATGTGTACATCTGCTGCTCCTCGCACCTTATACTGGACAAACACACATCTTATACTGAAAATCTACATGGGAGCAAGACATGTTCAAAACTGTTCATCAATACCTCATCAATCAAAAAGTGATTGTGTGTTTCCACATGCCAGTCTTGGCCTCTTGGACAAATACCTATTTGGCTAATAGCTCATTTTCCTCCTAGCTTCAATTTGACAAAGTTCTTCTGTTTCTTGTCCTAAATAATTTTTCAGTTTTGGTAATGCAGATCGTTACAAAGACAATGTTTTTAACAGTGAAACAAAAATAAACCAACATATTGATATTTATTAGAATCCTTTTGAAGAGACAAAAAATATATTTACTGACATTAGAATGTTGAAATCCAGGATGCACTAACAGTTGCCATTCCACACAGAAAGCATACGTATTTTTTCTTTATTATGGCATTGGTATTCTTGTACTGATAAGTTTATACTGACATTATCGCCTTTCCCCCTAATTTCTGGTGGTCTTCTCTGTCTTTTCATGAGAGGACAAATGAACACTGACTTTCACTTCTGCTCAGTACCTCAAATCTCTAGAGACTTTCAAGTGGAATGAATTACGTGTAAATGGGATGCCAAAGCCCTGTAGGCACAGATCCCTCTTTCCAGGAGTAAGAGAATTTGTTCTGCTGGCTGTAGCTGTAGCAGGCTCACCAATTTCTTCTTGTGACAAATCATAGGGAGGGAGGGTGCGCTCTGTGAGAGGGAATGGCTCACAGCACAGCTTGATGCCCCAACAACTAAAGAATGTTTTCCTCATTTTGCAAATGGGGTTGTAATGAAGCCAACAGAGCAGCTTGTTCCAGCTCACACCAGGTCTTTGACATTTCATGTGGTAAAGAGGTTTTTAATTCCTAACCCATAAGCTTGGGAAAAGGTGGATGGCCTGCAATTCAAAGGGTTAGCCACTGCATAGGAAAGGCAAATTCATTTTGTATTAAAAGCATGAAGATTCTCAGTGATGAAAGGAATGGTATCGGTATAAGTTCATTATCATGTAATTGCACTGATGCCTTTCAGAAGGCACAGCTAGAGCAATAATTAGCATCCCCTTTCATTTTCAGCTGTAGTAGGCAAAACCACAAAGATAATGCTGTATGTTACTCACAAACTGTACTGCCTCGTTAACTTCCTCACACGGGGAGCTTTAACCTCCTGCTTTTCTGTAGGGACAGTTGTTGGTGTAGTTTCAGGTCTCACTGGAGCTGGACTTCTAAAAATAGCAAGAAAAAACATATGTCATACAGGCTCTATTTAAACTACTTCAGGCATATCACCGAAGTTCTAACTCATCAACACTTATTTATCTTGCAAAGTGGCAAGTGCCCATTGAAGTTCATCCTTTTGTTCCATTTATAGTTCATAGGCCAGTGTGTGTGTGTGTGTACAGAAAAAGATGTGTGAACTCACCCTCCTGTGCTGGGCATACCATTTATAGAAGCAGCCACTGGTTACAAACACAGAGCCTATGTGAAAGACCATGTGGAAATGTCACTGTTTCCAAAATACCACATTTTAATAACAGACCAGCAGTTCAGTCACGTCAGAAATATTTTTACAAAACATATGTTTAACAAAAACTATTTTATGAATTAAAAACCTGTTCTGCTTAAAATATTTTTTATTTGAAATTAAACATTATCCTTCCACAGTTGAAAGAGCAGCTCAAGGGAAATGAACTAAGGGATGTGATCCAAGAAAAATGATCAAATTTTTTCCAACTTGCTAGAAAAAAGCAAAACTCAGACATGTTTCAGATGCTCATTAATGTGAGATACATCTGCAGAGCTCTAGCAAAGGAAAGATATAGCAAAGAGGAGGTCCACATGAAAGAATCTTCTCCTTAACCATTTATCAGTAGAATTAACTCAGGCTTCAATTAAAAAATCATAAATACTAAACAAAAGATCCTCATGACCTTGGGAGGAAACCATTTCAACAATGAGCTTGAGGGGCATGAAGACACATTAAACATCTTAAATACTACTTTAAATATTGCTTATATGTGTACTATAAACTTTATAAATATGCCAAATATAAAAAAAAAATTTGAAAGTCCTGATTAACAACTTGTGAAATTATATTCGGCCATCTAATCTGAAGTCAGATTCTAAATTAGTAACTTGAGCAGCCCTGCTGATTGCTGATGGGACTGCACATGCACTGAGGTACAGTTCACAAATGGCAAAAGATTTTCTAGTCTACTTAGATTGTATTAGCCTTCTAAAGCCTTAATAAGATAAGCATGTTTAATTTTCACAGTTGCAGATCCTTTTGATGCCCCTGTGTGTTTTAAGCTTTGTTAACTCTCTTTGATAACTTCTGAACCTGATGTCGAGCTACAACAGAACCTACTGAGATGGCACAGCCTTCAGGTTATATACTCAGTTTTCCTAAATGTTTCTTAGTTTTTGGAGAGATCACAGAGAATAAGATGGAACTGTGAAAAGTATTAAAGTACAAAGGGCATAAATAAATAATAAACCTGATTACTAGTTCCACTTCTCATAAAACAACTTTTGTCAATTATGTACCTGCTATTTGTTCCCATTAATTTCAAGAAGTTAGTATAGACAGCAGCAGATATATTTCCTTTCCCCAGTTCAAATTTCAGTGTCAGTAATTTTTATCACAGATTTCTCAATGACAATAATGCAGAACAAGCCAGCCATATCTGAAGACCTTTTGCTGAATTTCTTAGGCTGGCAAATTAGGGGAAGATAAGCAAAGAGAAATAAAAAAAATGCCCAAATAATCTGTTTTAGTCTTGAAGTCAATATATCTGACCTGAAAATCTGTGAATCAACATCATTATGGAAGCTCCCAAGATTGTTTTGATCAAACCAGACTCCAGGTTGGAAGACAACACTAGCTCTTCTTTTGCTGAAGCAAAGTTAGCTTTGGCTACTGAAAAAAAGTTGCTTGTTCAGTTTACCCAAAGTGATTTCCAGCTGAAGTCTGACATAAGCAGGATAAATATGTCAAGACACAATAAACAATGGATAATCAAATTGTAAAGGGATGTAAAGGAATGTAATTATTTTTAGCTCAAATATATTAGCTGACATTCTTGCTCTGTATGAGTGGTCCTCACAACTTTCCAATAATTTGGAAGAGGATACCTTACAATTTTTAAACCTTTTCACCAACTCAGTGAGAGTGGAAACAAACAGAGTGGTGTAAACTACATGAGTTGAATAACATTTCCTCAAAATGATAGCAAGCGATGAATTAATGAAAGGAAGGCGTTCAAGAAACAGCAAAGTGTAGAATAGGAAAGCTGGTTACAAATCTTTTTCCAGTTCATGGGTGCTTCAAATTTCTCAAGACAATATCATAACCTGTGATGTAAGCCAGTCAGATACTTTCACACAAAGGAAGATTTGAAGTGATAATTTCAGCTCTTTTATTATGTTTCATTTTACAAAGCCTGTGTATCTCCTTTGGAATACCATGGTTTGTAATTTAAAGAAAGCAAAAGAGGAAGAGGTGGAGCTTTTGAAGCAGTTATTTCAACTGTCTCAATCAAATTTTTGTTTGAAAAGATGTAGAGCAATTTTGTAACTAAAGCAGTTTACAATGATTTCAAAGCAAGTTATAAAAGTCACTTATACATATGAAAAATTTTAAAATTCTAAGTCTGAATTAATGATGAAAAAATGTTTAACATGAAAAATTTCACTCAACTGTAAATAAAATGTTTGAGATACAAACAGCACCTACTCTCTAATCCAATAAAAAGATGAAAAAATTATTTTTCTTTGAATGCTGCAGATTTTCAAGTAGGAAAAAAAGTCAAGTAAACATTAAACACACCTACTCCTTTTTCGGTCATTGTAATTGCTCAGATAAACTTTATTTTTGTTTTGTATCACACCAGTAAAGTATTCCACTCACTTATGTTGCAAAATCAATACCATTTTGAAAGCAAAATCTTCTTTCCCATTATGATAACATTTTCCCATAATTTTTGTTAGGGGCTGGCCGCAGCAACTACCTTTCCCCTGATATTTATCAGACCTCTGGGGGAGAGACAAGTACCTTTTATTGCACATTTTGAGAAGCTTCAGGTTAGCTAGGATGTAAACTGAAGTTACCCCTAAATGAAAAGGAGCTGTGGCAATGCCTCTACCCAAAGAGGTCATTAGCACAAGATGAAATGTTGGACTAGTCCTACAAACTGCAGAGCTGGAATTTTGCCCTCATTAAAACCTTGCTAGGTTACCTCTTTCCACACCAGACTAAAAATTCCACAAGAGCTTCTGTTTCATCTCCAAACAGTCTTCCTCAGTCTGAACCTGCTCAAAACTGTTGCTACTCTCTCAACAGCAGCTAGATGCAAGAAGTGCTCAGCTTGATCCACCCAGCACCTGATCTGCGTTTTAAAAATGGCAGGCTTTTAATATCACAGAAACTCTCAAAAAAAATCTCATTGATATTCCAGAAAAAGTAGCAGAATAACTTCTGTGACTGTCCTTTGATTTCTACAGCCAGAATTCTTATATGGAAAGATATGATTTTTGAAGAGAAACCCTGTAAATTATTTAAATAGAGTGATTATGTGTAGACATCACCATTTCAAGTTTATGTCCTATATAAATTACACAGCTATATAAACTACTGTAGTCCCATACAAAGTATACAGCTTGAGGAAAAGTGTTAAAGGATCAGTGGGACTCTAAAATGGAAAAGAAAATGTACAGTGTATTACAGTTCTTTTAGAAGGCTCTTTTCAAATGTCATTAATTCATAAGAAACCTTTTTCCTGTAACAGTACTCAACCACTACTGCATACAAATGAAGGTACTGAACCGAGACAGAGTTACTTAATGACCTGGCACCTTACATAAAAATCTGTCGCTTCCTGGTGAGAATGACAATAACAACCACGAATGTCAGCATGCAGAGGCAGGTCATCAGAAACTGCCTGTGCACTGAGAGCCCCAGCACTCTCCTGAGCCACAGCCAGCACAGTTCTCCTGAACTAGCTTCAGCCTGTTCCACAAACCTGCACAGCAACATAAATACGACCCAGAGAGCGATTCCCCCCCCCCACCCCAAACCCAAGGAATCTGTTTTCTTCTCAGACCGGCAGCCAAGAAGGTGACTGAAACCAAAACTGCTCACAAAAAAAATTACCCTGTGGAACATTTCAAGTGAACACAGATGTATGCTGGTTTACCTTGAACCTTCCTTGGGTGTGGAATGCATGTGCTCATGCTGAGGGACTCAGGGTGTCCCACCTCACCTTGGTTCAGATTGCAAGGCTGAGGCTACACTGCTCCTGCACCACCCATTTGTGTGCTGTGGCTTCCTTGTCCCCTGCTTGGGTGGCTCTGGGCAGACCTCCATGCTTGTTTGAAATGTGGCAATTGGGCTATGTGGGATAAAATGATTATCCATGTCATAAAGTGAATGGGATTAATTAAGTTCTCTTACCTTGGAGGATCCAGTTCAGGATTTTAAAACTAACAAAGTCTGCTAGGGGAACACACCTCCTACACTTGTCTTTAACAGGCTTTATCCTCTTTGCTTCTTTTTCTCTTTGTGTCTATTGTGTCACCTGGAACAATCCCTCTCCCTGTGTCTTCCAAAACTGATGCCAAGAGATAGAGGATAAAAACCCTATGATTACAAGGATACAGCCAGCTGCATGAAAGCTGACCTGCTTTCAGGTGCTGACTCACTGAAAAGACAAAAAAAGAGCCCCAGAGGCTGATTTTGGCTGCAGAATTCCCTTTGAGTGGGAACATGGTAGTGAAAACTAGGGAAGGATAGGCAAGAAAGAAAGGAAGGAAAAGAAAAAATATTTGATAGGTGCATTCTCTTGTATATCAAAGACACAGCCTAACAAGCTAAGCAAACACAGAAAAACACTCAAATCTTTCCTAAGCCTGAGCTCTAAGGATTTCACACATTTCTTTTCCAAAGGTCATCTGAAGTTAAGAAACAATATGTTCTTTTTCATTTTGATAAGGTAGCTTTTCTCAGAAGACAGGCTAGGTCTTCAAAACATTGTTTGGACATTTTAAAGCTACTGCCCGTATCAAATTTTCTAAATAAAGTTTTTTCTTCTTTTTAACTCCCATACCCACCTCCCTATAGATTGTAAATGTACAAACCACGATCCTTGTTACAGCATATGTGCTTTTCTTACTCACAAATTAAGTTCTGTTTCTTGTAAAGGAAAACATTCCACCCCCTCTATTGCCCTTACAATGAAAATTATGTGCAGTCTAGACAAAAGTATGGTGCCCCTGTGGTCCAACAGATAGATAATGATGATACAGGAACTGCTTTTCTCTCACAGCTTGGGGTAAGGTAGGAGGTCAACACCTGTAATCTAAGGTCAAATTGAGCTACCCCTCCTCACAGCAACCAGGACAGCCATTATGAATTATGTGCTTTCCAAGGAGCCTAGGCACAGTTTAGGGGACACATGACAGAGCCAAAGAAATGCACCTTGAGTGGTGTATTTCATTAGCTTGACCTCATCTGAAAGGTCTGAGTACTGCTCCTTTTTCTGTAGTTTGGAGGTTAAGAATACAATTACAAATAATTCATCAGCATTTGGCTTCAGGCAGCAGGCCAAAGAGGTCTTTAAGACTCAGAATGAAGTCAAAGAACATACCTAGGTGTGCTATCTGCAATCTTTAATGCAGACTGGCATGCAAAGGCTATTCAAGAGTTCAGCTTGAAGTTATGACTTTGATGCAGAAATTACTGTGTGAGGTTCCTGCAAAAAGCTAGAGCAGTACATCCATTAACCTGTCTCTGGACTGAGGCCAGGATGATGCATATTTAGATATTTACTTTATTTTTGGAAATGTTGGTTGAAATTTTTTTCAGTTGGAGAATGATTCTTTATTATCATTTTTTTAAGGTAAAGACTGAATGAGAAAAGGAGCTTTTTAAAAGCAATTCAAATTTCTTAGGAAGAAGCCAGCATAGATAATGATTTTAGTTTACCTAGAATATTTCACAATATATTTAGAAGAAGATATTTAAATGCAATATTTCAGATTCTGCCTCACAGAGTTAACTCCATTCTGAGTTTAAGAAAATTCAAGCCTGCTTGAATTCACTGAAGTTCATGCTATGTAAGGCTAAGCACATAAGTCTTCATCAGCTTCAGTTCTGAACTTCCTGAAAGTTCTTTAGGATACATCTAGTTTTCCAGGGAACTGAAGTCTTCAACTTGGGGAAACCAGCTGCCCATAATCATGCAGGTGACATAACAGGTAGCATGAAAGCTACTCTGACCTTCATTGGAAGTATAGTATAAAAACAGATACTGAGATGTTAGTTTCACATTGAATTGTCTACAGATTAGGCAAACATCACTATGCTTTGCACCTTGCTTATTCAGTCATATTTTGAGAGCACCTGCAGAGAGCCAGAGTTCTCTGAAAAACATGGTTCAGGTCCAGACTGAGGTATGACAGCAGGATGTTAGCTCAGAGAGCAAAATATGACAATTTAAATATTAACATAGTTTATGCAGGTGAGAATGGAGAGGCAAAAGCACAAGAGTGAAGACCTTACTTTGAGAGACACTTCTTCCTTGATGATAGACGGAAGTTATATTTTAGAAGTATCACCTGGTCACAAAAGGTGTCGGAAATTTTCCCATAAATTGAAAGGCAGGCAGACTCACAGCCCAATGCACCTCAGAGGCACAAGCCACAGCAGGTTAATCACATTCTGACAATCTGTATGAGCAAAGCTTACTCTGCAGTAGGCATTCAGAAGAGCGTCTGAGATTACTTCTCCTGATTCATCTGCACCCTGTAAAACTTGATATCATTTAATGTTTTCCACCCTTCTTTTCTGGTGTGCAGCGTCATCAAGCTCTACGAGATAACATTTAATTTTACGTTACGTGTTGAGCAGCTCCTAATGTAATTAGTCTCAATGTAATGGCGTAATTTGGTTTTGGATGGGAAGATTTATAAAGAAAATTAGAATAAATGAATGCACAAAGCACCAGCTGGTGCTTATACCTACTCCCACATAAGAAGAATATTGCTATTTGCAATCCTATGAAAGATGAGATAATTTGGATAACAAGGATCAACAAAGGGTGATGCAGCAGTTGGTCTAAACAGAAAGAAATCCACAGACAAATCCTGAACCATGTGGGATATAAAGCCTGCCAAAGCTGGCAGCAACCCAAAAGCATTTTTTAAGGGAAATAAATATTGCAGTGCATAAATGCAACACATGGTGCATGACAGCAAATCGTAACAGCAACAAGAACAGTAATAACTGACCAGCCAACTTGAGGGCTTCAGCTGAAGAGGGCTCCTGACAACTGAACTTATATTTACACTTTTGATCACTGTTTTGAGTAAGAGGCTGTCTAATCTACATCCTGTATTTGGAGGTTTTCAAAATTCAGATAGACAAACCCATGGCTGACTTGATTTAGAGTTGGTGACTGTTCTGCCTTGAACCCTCATAAAGTTAGTCATGAAGACTAACATGTAGGAGATTAAGAAGTTATTAGTGTTTACATGTACCAAACATATCGTATCTAAGCTTTCCTGAGCAGCATGTGAACATGAAGAAAAGTGTATATTATCAGCAAATCCTGTTGCTAGGTAATTCCTGTCTTACAAATTTTACTTCAGTTTCTTACCCAACTTGTTTAACTTTGGGCATTTTTATTAACATTTCTACTGTTGGACTTATCCCAAAATGAAAATTTACTTTGTCAAACAGGCTATGCCCAAAGACAGACAGTATTTTGCTTTGTCCTAAGTATTACCAATGCTTAACATATGAACTATTTTGGTGTAATTCTTAACTCCGGAATTCCTTAAGCCAGTACAGCAGAATTATACCTGGGCTTGCATTCAGACATGTTTGAAGAAGAAAACAAAATAAGAAATAAGCAGACCTTTATCTTAAATACAGTCCAAATCTGTACGTGTGAACCTGCATGCACATGCACACAGGTATCCATGCTATAGGATTATCCAGGTGGTCATAGCCAGAAAGAAAACATACTTCAAAGAGTTTTCAGGAGAAATTCATGCATAAGCACTGGGAAATTGTACAGCTGGTGCTTCTGTCTGGCAAAGCTTTGAATAAGAAAACAAATTCTCTTGATAGGGTTCTGTGGTTAGCAATATATTCCTTATATTTAATAAATTAAGCAGGCTGGCAATTAGGCAATAAATTTCTGCAAATAAAGTTCACGAGTTTATCTTTCTAGCATCCATCCCCTTACTGAGAGATAGGTGAGGTTTATAAAAAGGTGACAAGGTGACTTTGCAATTCACATTCCCTTGATGTGCTGCAGGAGAGAAACCTCTACTTCCCAAATCAGAAGGCAGGACATGCCCCTGATCAAGAGGAAAGCATGACCAGAGAGGAAAGCTGCTGACTACATTTTTCATTTTTTCTATTTTGCACAACACTTTACTTCCTTCACCATACTTCCTTCATTGTTTCTGGCAGTCAGCTGGAACCCTGATCTCTCAAGGTTAAAAGAATCAAATACAAAAAACCCTAGGTGGCAGAGGCAGGGGATGAGAGGCTTATGAAAACAATAAGAACATTCAGTGATCTCAAATGTGAATTAAATTAGATATCTAATCAGCAAATTCTCCCACAACACTTCTCCCTCAACACTTCCATCTGGACACAGAGACAGCTACCTGAGTGTAAGGAATTCTCTAACATATGGGAAAATACCTCTGCTGCTTCTTCATAATCCCTTCTGGATCATTTGCCACCATGAGAGGTTCTTTTACAATACTAAAGAAGAAACTGATCTGTTGGAAAGGCTTTTCTAGCTCTATTGTAAGATTAATTCCTCTTGTTGGGCTTTAAAAGAGCTGACACGATCACTTCTTCCCTTGTACACTTGGGGTCTACATCCCAAAAGAAGTACTACTAAAAATCCTGGCAAAATGACTGCCATTACAAATGGCCATACAAACACATTTTTCCTACATGCCTTAACAAAGCATGCCTCGACAAAGCATGCCTCACGATGTGAAGGGGTAACTGCAAACTAACTGTATCTCTTCTTGATTCAACACAGGCAGTATAAAAAGAAAAAAAATTTTAAAAGCAAAGCAAAAAAGTAAAAAAAAAAAACAACAACCAAAAAAAACCAAAAAAAAACAACCCATAAATAACACTTTTTCCCCCCGGGTATTTCTTCTTCCAGAAACCAATGTTTTCTTCTGCCTTGTCCAAAATGTATACAGCCCAGCTATATAGTTACTAGTATATAGGTATAGAGTGCATACTACTTTGGTGTTGAAGAAAGTGTGTGTGCTTTCAGATCTGTTACAACAGAGTTGTTATAAAGAAAGGTCTGACTCATCTTCAGAGGATTTCTGTGTCTTATCAAGGTAACTCATGGCTCTCCTATTTAACCTGCTAGAGAAATTTCCTTCCTGTTAGCTGCTCTCATTTGACTTTGTTTGGCTGAGAACTCTGTCACATGCAGCCCAGGTGGATCCAGCTGAGGCAACTATCCAACTTCCCTATAGCCATTGTCCAGAGCTGCAGCTGTGTTACAGGTTATCAGCAAAGCAGCAGGGTCACCAAGGGGAACGTATGACTATGTTCCAACTCATAGTGCCCTCCATCAGTCTTAACTGGGGATTAAAGAGGATGTAAGCTAGAATGCTGCAGTATGTATTAGGTTACTGAGTCACCAGCTTTTTCATCATTTAATATTGGAACAAGCACTTGAAACAGTCTGGAAGGAAAAAAAAAATCCCATCCAGAGGAGGAAAACTTGTAGAAACATGCAAGACGACTCTCCAGAAGCAGAGAGCAAGAGAGGTCTGCTGTGATCCCACATCCTCCTGCAGCTTAATCCAGTGTGTAGAGGTTACCTATTAACAGCAAGATCAGGAGATGACCTTGCAATTCCAGCCTGTGCACCAAATGACAGAGCAAATTTAACAAGGTTTCCCCTCCTGAAAACCAAAAAATTAGTGCTATTTCAGCTTCAGCTCTGATTCCCCCTTCCTCATGTTTAAAATTACTTACATAAAGAAGTGTTTGGAGTTTGCCAGAAGACATGGAAAACAGGTGGATAAACTGTCTGATACATGACAACTTTGCATAAGTACAACATTATCCTGGGGCTATGCCTAAGAAAATGACTGGAGACTGACTCGTAGGAAAAGTGGCTATACCACACAGACATATGAGTAATTACTAGTTGAACCAGAACTAATTCTACAAAGAGCTATAGCAATTGTTAGCCAAATTGAGTCTGTCGTGGCAGATGCTAAAATAATTGCTATGGGAGATTACAGGCCATATCCAAGCAGTTAATTCATTAAAAGTGCAATATTCAGAATGGCAATGGAAGAACAGACAAAATGGTAGCAAAGAGAGCACAGTTTTTTTAATCAAACAAGCACTATTGCCCTCCTCTGTCACCCTCTAGTTCCCTATTAATATGAGCAATTTATGCTTCAGTTACTGCTCAAAACTACATATGTTTGCTTATTGGCAGGCCTGAACGAATTTCCCTATGTCTTGGGTTTGGAAAAAACAAAGAATTTTGTAGTGTTTTGTACAGTTATCAGTGTGAAAAATACACAAAGTCATTGTCCCTGCTATAAATCCCTCGCATGAAAAGAGTGGAGTATTGTTAAAAAGCTGTGACAGCTACATGTTTCAACAGGCAAGATATTTCATCAATAAGAGTCCCCAAAGATTCACAGAGGTGTTGTTTACATAAATGTCTCCATGAATACTTGCAAGGAAAAAATATATATTCTACATGGAAGGGTTTTTTACCAAGGCTTGTTTTGCTTGCCTTCACTAAAGAGAAGAGAAAAGCTCCCAGACAATTTGTCTCCCAGTATGAACTAACCCTTGGCTCTACTCAGATGCAATTCCTAGCAGAGCAAAGGCTCATTTACGTCCATCAAATTCCACAAGATAGAGGTTATAGAGAATGTTATTGGCAAATAGATCACATGGTGGCTGGCTGCAAAGGTGCATATAGCCCTGCAGAAAGGGTAGCTGCTTGAAGGAGAAAGAAAATGGTTAGACACTGGATTTATTTTGCATTTTTCTCTGAGTTTTGAATGTAGGCTGTTAAAATTGGTCTGTCCCTGAGCATTGATTACTTGTATATGTGCACCTTGAGGACACAGCAATAAAAGAATACCATTTAATTTGGTACAACTCACTGTAGAGGAAATGATGCTTGACATAACACAGATAAAAATAAATATTAGATAAATATACACCAGAACGCTGCATACCAAGAACTCCAAAGTGACTTTTACAATTTTATAAGCTTGGATGCGTGTGAAAGAAACCAGTGAAATCTGCTTTGCAGCCAGGTTACCAACCTGACCTCATGCTGAATAGTACTTTACTAAAAAGCACTTTACAAAGCACACCACTCATTTACAGTTCAACATGATGCAGCAGGAGAGGACCTATTCCAAAATGTGAAGTAAAAAGGCTTTTCTATGGATGTTATGCAGAAGTTCAGCAGAAGTGATTAAGGAAAACAAGTCTGTAGCCACATTCGCAGTCACACAGGGATATACAAATTAGGTCCTCCTGAACTGCTTCTGGAAGTGACAGCAAACCAACAAAGTGCTGTGGCAGAGACAACATATGAAACCCTTTTCAATTAAACAAAGAAATAGGTGACTGTGCAATGTATGTAATGAGTTTTCTTAAGAAAGGAAAGAATTTCTCAAGAAAGTTTTGTTCAGGTCTAAGAAGAGCAACGGCACAGAGGAAAAATGGGTGATTCTAAATATCAAACAGATTTTACAGCCTCTTGGACAAACAAATGAGAAAATCATGGCCTATCAGGTGAGACATTTCAGCTCCTCAGGGTATCCCAAGATAAGAGACTGGGAAACTGGGAATAACAGCTGCACTGCAAGCAAGCCAGGAGTTGCCATGGGAGGCAATAGCATTGCCTCTCGTGTCTCCTCCTGCCTCAGCACCACCAACCATCCCCACCATTCTTCTCTAGGTAGCTGCTTTCATTAAGCAAACACAGCAACTCTGCTAGCCCAGTCTGGTCAGAAAGGAATTTCTGAATGAAGTGGTTTTTGAAGGCTAGTGCAGATTCCCTACATTGTAGGGAAAAGACACATTTGAAAAAAAAGGTTGACAAATTTTCCCAACTATAACCGCTAATTTTTGAGTTCAGAATGACTTAGTTTTTCAAATATAACTCAACTAGATTTTCCTATAAGGTGATTGAAGGTCTGTTTTCTATTGCAAGAATCACCACCCAAAAGTTATAAAATAAAATCATGAGATCATTAGTACTCCATATACATATGTATATTTCATATACATGAACATATAAAAAACAGATACACTGGTATAATTAGCTGATTAACAGCCGTGCTGTGAATCCACAATATTTTTCCCTCAAACTCTCCCCTCAGATTTCAACACTGAAGATGTCCAAAGTGATGGAACTACCAGACAAATAGAGGCAGGCGATTTCCAAATGCTCCTGCTGTAGCCTCTTCTCTAATCACCTGCTGGAAGACAGCATACTGTGCCACTCAAATAACATTTACAATTAATATGCCTCTTCAAAATGGCCACTCCAATAAAGAAAGACTATTATCCTCTATCAACAGAAGAAAAGTACAATCAAAAGTAGTCACTACTGTCAGCAAATGAGCCATTTTTCTGAAGACTGTATACTAAATGCATCTTCTTCTGGAAAGAAAAGACCTTGCACAAATCAGGAAAATGCAGACACAGGAATATTCCAGTTTGGATACCTAGCATGTTTCTGATAGAAAAGTTATGAAAACTGACTTATTTTTATATAAGCTTTTCTAAGATTGTCACTAGACCTGATTTCTTACCCAGAGCTTTTGTCATTTATTCAAATAGATACACTCAGTCTGATCTTTAAAGCTGAGTTTTTATCAATTCTTAAAATGTATCTGATATGTATGCATAAAATAAGCACTGTTCTGACAGCCACCTTCTCCTCAGGTCATTGCATGGTGAACTTTACACAGCAACCTGGAGATGAGCAAATTGAACTGTAACAACAAATTGAAATAATGTTGGGGAAATGCCTCATTACATCATACATAAATTTTTTGCTTCCCCTACAGACAAGAAGCAACAGACCTTACATTAGGGTCCTGCAGACTGGAGGTCTTACTGGGATTTACAAAAGAGGTCTCTTCTTTCACAGCCTGTTAAAAGAAGGAGCCAAAGTTTAGTACAAAGTCCATGCACTTAGGATAATACAACTGTTTATTAAAAAAATATTCCTGTAAGCACCTCAGAACACTGCAATACCCAAAATGCCTATTCTGTCCAGATTTAAAAGACATGATCTTTTTGGGTTTTCATCTCCTACAGCTAAGATTCACTGTGATGATCAACAATGTACAATGTGCAGGGAAATAATGTAAGGAAGAGATTGGTACTGGAGGAAAAAGAAAAGAACACTGACATTTATAGCTCCTCCAGAAAGCACCTGAGCAGAAATCATATAAAATCTACACAGACAAGCATACTGTAATTGAGTTGTCCTTTCAACTGGAGTAGAATAAATATTTATTCTGAAATAATGATGCCAACTTTTCATTCAGTTTTTGGAAACCTAACTGAAAAATGTGATCCCCTTCATATATTCACACTGTATGCACAATTCACAGAAAATCTCACCCACTACTGCTCTCTGCTAAATTACAGAGTCCTGTCTCTCATATGCCATTCTCATCTGTCGATTTGAAAATACTAGTATTGCAAAATAACATACATGGAAATTGCTTAATTACCTAGGAGATGCCCAATCTGGGCAGGTGTTGATACTATTCATCTGAGATACAGAATTCCCAATCCATGTGTAAATGCCAGTATAAAGATACTACAAAAAAAAAAAACCCGACTACAGAGACAAGAGTATTTCCAAATCAGTCAGGGACTTCTCAGACTGTGACATTTGCACCCGCTACATGAACAGAAAGGTACTGAAATAGTCCCATAACAGAGTAGTTTTTCAGTGTTCAGTATCTGAACCACAGTAATTTGAGGCCATAGGTCCAGATCAAATTAAATTAAATGTGTCAGTCTAATCCTCTTAAAAAAGGATGAAAAAGATTTCTTCAAATCCATCAAATCCAAATCAAAGGATTTTACAGACATGTAAAAATGTTGTAATATTACATAAGACCTTCCATTCAATAAAAATTGATATATTCCATTTGTGGATACTCATAAGAAAAGGAAACAAAATCAAAGCTGAGTTTCTTCTATACCTTAGTGATGAACTAAAATAAAAATATCAGAAGGGATACTCAGTGCTTGGGGAAATCATCCAAGCTGTTTGTTTTCCCCTTGTGCTAGAGGGAACAGAACCCTCATTGCCACTTCCTAGATCTTTATATACCAGATCATCAGCCATGGTGGGAAGGAACTGTTACAGCTTATACACAATTAACTGTATGGGCAATTAAACTGCAACCACTGGGAGCCTGACAGAAAGTGAACTCTGTTCTGCGTCTTCTCCAGCCCAGGCAAGTACCTGAAGTGATGGTTTAGAGGGCATTTTGATACAAGTCCTTTAGTAGGACGTTCATCCCTTCCTATTGGAATTGTTGAACTTTGTATGTTGATACCAAAGCCCCCATCTGCAGAGAGGGGGCCCTCTGACCCTCATCAGCAGGTTTATCCCTCTCCTAGGGGGCTAGTTTACACAGAGGAAGATGGTTTACAGCTAGAGTACTTGGAGGAGAACAGGATCAACAGTAGCTACTGGAGAAGCTCCACTCCAATGTAGTGCCCTTACATATTTGGGGTTAATCTCCCTCAGGCAGAGGTTTCTTCAGTCCTGCACAAACACTCCAGAAATTAAGGAATCAGATAAATGTGGGACATAATCACAACACCGCCATAATTGTAACTCAGCCACCAAATGTTTTGCTGCTAAGGTTTTCAGTGAATTAGTGTCACATCATAAACCATTTGGGGACCAGGAGTGCAATTTTAAAATTTTAATAAACTTGTAGCTTTAAGAAATTCAGCTCAGCTTTAGAAAACATTTTTTACTAGTCTTCTAGTAGCTGTGTCTAGCATAATGTTTATTTAAAATCTATTGATTTCTTGAAAGAAAAGAAAAAAAAATAAGGACTTGAGAGAAAGCATTGAAAATCATTCTTTGTTGGCATAGATGAGCAGTGGAAGTAATATTTCTTTGTTCTGCAGAAATTACAATGCTTTTTATAAAGCTGTTTGGTTTCTGAAATCTGTAAATATGGATCCATCTGTCAGAAACCTAATACAAGGTCTCTTCTTCCACACTGATGTCTTAGCAACATTTTATTGTTAAGACTGTCAAGCTAGCTGCTTATTATGTGTCAAATTGGTTACTTTTTAAAACTATAAATTTTATTTCATTCCATTTTCACCAAATTAATTGATCTGCATTTTAAGATGTACTTGAACACAACAATAGAAAAGAGATTACAGATATCAAGAATGTAATGCAGGGGTTGTGACCAGCAATGAAATTATTAAAATTCCACCTACTTAAATGCAATAAGCCATGGATCTCATTAGCCAGCTGAGAGGGCTTTACTGTGTTAGACCCTTGGTTGCTTCTCAGCTCTGTGACTACATTATTTCTCTCTTTTGTCTTCTCTCCATTGGAAGGCTAAGCCTGCATCTCAGGAAGTCATATGTTCCTAAGCAGTATGACCAGCATCCTCCATTAATGAGGAATTTCTTTTGGTACTAATTTTTCTCCATTATTACTCATGTTTTAGAGATCAGAAAATACTCCTGTACCCACAAATAAGCACTGCAGACCAGCAAGCAAGTAATCCCATTCTAAATTGTAAGGAGAGAGGGAGTATGCAAAGAACTGGGGAGCCTGAACAGCCTCAGGTGATGACACCTGCCCTCAGGGTGCCATGGGTGTGCATTGGCAGGTACAGATTAACAAGGATGGGCTCATTCTTCTTACCTTATGCCTCTCCTCCCTGTCTGTGGATGAACAGACATAGGAAAATGTTATACTTGCAAACCCTTCTGCAAAGGGCTTCAGCTGTCAGAAAGTGTACCACCCCTGCTTCACTTGGGGGCTTATTGGCTTTTGGGTTGTTTGTTTCAGAACGAGGTCAGTAAGTCATCAACTGGCAGCCTGTTGCTTTTATTTTTCTTCTTAACACCGCAAATCACATTCACTAATCACAGAAGGGCTTTCTCAGCCTTACTGAAAAGACATGACTGGAGAACAAGGGTTCTGCTTGTTGATAGCCCTTGCAATGTAATTCCCAGATGGTTTGCCTTCATTTGAAAACAAGTGCACCTGCTGGGGCCAGGATTTGGGTTTCCATTGCAAGATGCC
Organism: Vidua macroura; assembly: GCF_024509145.1. Taxonomy (NCBI): domain Eukaryota; kingdom Metazoa; phylum Chordata; class Aves; order Passeriformes; family Viduidae; genus Vidua; species Vidua macroura. Next base: position 88,745,321 of record NC_071571.1, read on the forward strand.
TTCCAGCAATGGAGAAAGGGGGTTTAGCCAAGGGTAGCAGGAGGTGCCTGGTAGGGAATGTATACATAGAGCTGGGCAGAGGCTCTCACCCACTGAAAGCCCAGCACTGAGCTGTGTAAAAAAGACAGAGGCAGAAGTAAACATGGAGCTGCTTAGATCATAACTAAGGCAGATTCTCTCCTCCCACAGAGGCTGCTACTCTGAGGGAGAGATTTCAGGGCATAGCCGACCTGGAAGCCCAATTTATACAGAAGCAGATTCATTTAATAATTACCCAAAAAGAAACAAGCTAGTCTTCTGGCTACCAGACTGCAAACCAAATTAAAAGTTGATCCATATAATCCATCCACACAATGCCATGCTCTTTTTTTATCTGCATCAGGCCCAGAGGAAAAGAAAAATCATTAATGTTCTGTTTTCTTATGCCATAAACTTTCTGGATGATATTAGAAACAAAGAATTACTTTATCATTTTAAGCATTACTTTATACTATTTAGGGACAAGAAACATAACTGGGCAGCAATGCCACTGTACAGGCTCTCTTCACAGATGATTGCTAAGAAACAGTTTCACCAAAGGATGAAAAGGGGAGAAAAGTAACTAAATTTTGCCCACAGCTCACTGAGCCATCTATCTATGGGCATCTGGGAGTTTTCAGACTGCTTTTCAGTCAACTCCTGGGCAGTGCTAATCCCTGCTGCTGTCTTGACAGCCAGGTCCTTTGGAGCCTTAGAGAGGGAGTGGATGCTCCAGGGATGCTACACCAGCTGAGCTTTCTAGAGGAGGTGGGAACACTTTCTGGCCCATGAGAGTAATCCCATGCATGAATTCATAAGCCCTGGTGGCTGGATTTGCCTAGTGAACAGCAGCTCCTTTGATTTTCCTCTGAAGAAAGAGTTAGCGCCAGGGTAATGGAAGACAGAACCTTAAAATGGGAATTGGTTGCACCAAGCATGTACCAAGAGGGAAAATACAGTAAAGACAGAAGTTTGGGAGCAGCTTTCTGTGATTTTTGCCAGTGGGGCACTGTGCAAGGCACAGTGTTCTTCATACCTCAAGCAAGCACCATGGGGAGCTAGTGTCATCTGTGTCCCTCCTCCTTCACAAGGGGAATTGCTGCGGCTCTCACCTCTACTGATCCAAAATAGGAGCACCTTGGATAAGCAAAAAAATTGCATGAAGAATCAGATCACTGCAGCCGAGGGAGAGTGCCAGGTTCTCATCTGACAAGGGCCTAGAAAGACAAGGGTCTAGAAGGTTCATAGGAATCCAATGATGGCTTTTATTTGGCAATTTCACAAAGTTCTCAGTTGCAGAAAGGAAGGGAGAGCAACACAGCTTTCACATGTTTGGAGATCTTCAAAGGTAAGGAAGGAATGACTCTCACTGCAGTGGCCTAGAAATACTTCTCTATCTTGGCTCTTTCTGAATCTGTAATGATGGTAAGGAGGCCTGAATCATATTTGATTTTTCAGCTCTTTATCAACAATTTAATCTTTTGTCAGCTATGCCAAATGTTGGCTGATTTCATTAGATAATACAGGCTAAGGAACATGTCATCAGGAAGAATGTTCTGCCAAGGTAAACCTACCTTGGTGATTTAATATGTCAAATGCAACTTTTCAGGCAGAAAAGCATGATGTTTATGTCTCTTGGGAACAGACTACTCTAGTTTTTTTCCCTTCTGAACAAGGCCTGGCACCATGGGCTATGGCGGGGCTCTTACACACCAAAGCAATTAACAGTACTTGTCTCATCATGTCCTGGCACGTGGAGTCATGCCACAGAGGAGACAGAACTAATATATCCATGGCTCTGGGAGTCTTGTGACACCACTGCCACATTTCCCTCCACTATCCCAGGGAATAAACTGAAGATCTCATCAGTTCCCATATTCTGTTTATATAAATCTTCATTCCCCTTCTGTACCTCCAGCAAGGCTGCCACATTACTTCCTCAATTCCTTCCCTGATATTGAGGTATCATTGCTGACACACTTCCAATGAGCTGCCATGTATCATATATTTGTCATACACAATCAAAATCTTGTATTCTTATACCTGTGGAACCATCAAATTCCTGTAGCCTCACTTTTTAAATTGAGCAAACCTGTTTCGACATAGCAACTGAACACAGAGAATTTGAAGCTGAGCCATTTTTAAATTCCATTGTTATGAACAATTATAACTGATGCGATGTTGCACTTGCTGCTGTTCCAGTTGAGAGTCCCAGAGCAGTTGCTTCTTTTTACCTAGCCTGAAACTTGACAGTGAGGTTATTGCTCATCCAAGTGGGTGACTAACAGCAACAGCTTTAGCAAGGAAGGCACAGTGTACATAAGGAGCTGTGGAAGCTTCCCCCACAGCCTGAACACCTCAGCTGTGACCTGTTAGGCTCACATAATTTCAGTTGTGATCTCTGTGCAAAGACTGTCAAATTGTGCAGTAGCTTGGTGCTGTGAATAAGGACGGATGGAGAGAGGGAGGAAAGGAGGAGAGGGAAGCAAACAGCAACTAATTCATGATGGAAGGAGCCTGAAATGTTGGAAAAGCTGATCCTTTCAAGGTACTTAAGTCAACATCTAGTGAAAGCTGAGAATTCCTCTGGGTATCCAGAAGGATTTGTTTAAGTCCTATTATAAGAAAGATCGCATATGATTATAAATCCTCAAGTGTCTTCCCCTCACCTACTCTATTTTCATTCATGACCTGATTAGGGCTTGAATCCAGATCTCCTTAAGTGAATAAAGCTCCAAAGACCCAGCTTACATAAAGACAGGGAATTTCTTTCTAGAAATACATGGCAAAAGCAACTGGACTTTGAAGATGACAAGTCCTTACACTTGACTCTTTCCTTAAAGGAGGCACAACACTAAAAGTGAAAAAGAATCATCAAAAATGTAGCCAAGACAGACTGGCACTTATGCACCTTTTCTATCATAAATAATGCATAGATGCCAGTCTCATTTACATTGCAGCCATGGCTTGCATCTATGTAGAGAGCACAGGATGACACCGGTATCCTGCATGACCTGAGGTATTTTCTGTACTACAGACCTGTCCTTTCCTCAAGACAACTCTAAACAACACAGACAACCTGCACTTATTTGTGCACATATTTGCAATACTTAAGGCAAAACTACATGATATTTAGCCTGTACTTGTTTCTAGGAAAGGGAGAAAAAAGAGAGATGGCTATCGACCTGGCCTAAAAATTTACATGTGTATAGGCTTGTCAAGAAAGTTAGAGTATGAAAGGAGTTAGAGGACTGAACGTCCCTTTGTTCAGCCTAAATGTCTCTTTGTTTACTGAGAACCAAGGCAGGGGAATCAGTGGCTTGAGAACCCAAACCTGGCTGATTGAAGATACCTCTCCCTGGCCAAGACTTTCCATTGGGGTTGAAAAGGGAGAAATAAATAGGATTTTGTATGCTCTTTTGTAAGGACCCTGCAGCTCCAAATCACCTTTTCTCACCACTTTTTTTTTTTTCTCAGCAAACTGAGAAAAATGTAGCTCAGTAGTAATGTTACCTCCATTTGTCTTCTATGAGCTGCACTGCAAAAATGTACCTGCAGAATGAGCTTGGCCTTCCCTTGTCTGCAGATAAGAGGAAGATGTGAGTGATGCAAAAATCAGCTGCAGTAGAAATCTGTGAGAAAAGGGATCCTTCCCTGTGCTAACCTGCTGGACACACATCAACCCAAGGATTCAGGAAAGCCTGGGTAACAGGTGCAGAATACAGACACCACTTGTGGATGACAAACTGCTAGAACACTGCCTGCCAAAATAAAAAGCCCTGCTGAGATAGCTGTACATTTGCTCAGGACCCTGTGCTTAATTTTAAGGATAATTAGGATTTGGCCAAAGCCAAAATGGATAGAAATAGCAACTGAAACCTTCAAGTGTCTTTCCTTCATCACTTAGGCCGTGAACTTTTTGGCAAAAGGGACTCTGTGATACCAGCAAGTCATGTCTGCTCAATCACAGCATATCAGCACTGATTCATGCAAGCTGCAAAGGGGTTTTAAATGCTAGGGAGAGCTGGTCTTTTGTATTCTGACAGCTCCTTACTGCTGCTTTATACGAGTACCTCTCAAATGAAGAGCCTGGAATATATGCAAAAAAAAAAAAATTATATGTCAGTTGCTTCACAGTGTTTAGGGCTCCCCTGGAGCTTAATTATGTGGGAACTGTGACATGTAGTCTGTCAGCTAAAAGGTGGCAGATCCCTGTGACACAGTTTGAGTGGTGTGTTGTGAAACATTACTCATTTGCTCTCGCCCTACAGGTAACTGTATGGCATGCCCTGTGCAAACCACAGGTTCCCCCAGCTGCGGTGTCCATGGCAGTAAGCTCCTAGATCCAGCTTCCAGCATCCCTGTGCACACTGCAGTTTGATTCTGCATTTAGATGAGTAGCACATAAATATTCCCGTCTTCACCAAATAAAAAAAAAAAACAACCCTCACTCATGTTAGTTTTCTTCTGCTCTATAACTCTAAACCATAAGGAGGTCTAAGTGATCAGCACCATAACCTTACAATTTTTTTGTCTCTAACTCAGGGCTATAACTGTGGGAGATGTATTGTCCCCTAGGAATGTGATAAGCTCTTCGGCACAATTCTGAAATGAAAAAGCACAGAGATCATATTCCAGGATATATTTTCAAATGTCTAGCAACATTTCCCCTGGTTTCATTTTTTAAATCGTAAGCACTGGAATCATTCACTTCTAAGGCTCTCTTGTGTTGGTGCCTTGTTGCCATAAAAAAAAAATCTGTCCCAACTTTTATTTTCCATTTACAAACATTTACTCCATTCTCCGAATCAACAGGGAACAGCTTCTTCTTCTACTACATGCAGAAGGTGCTTTCATAAACTTGTCACATCCTGAGGTTAGTAGCATATGGTATTGAAAATATTCCTACTGGTTGAAGGGAGAGCTGTTACAAATACTTCAAGCAACAGTTTGTTAATTTTGGATACAATCCTACAGTGCACCAATATTATTCTCATGCTTTTAAACCTAACCATATAATGAAGATGCTTCATGAAGTTTCAAAAAGAACGAATTAGACCATTTGGGGCCCTTAGAAGAACATTTCCTTTCAAACACCAATGTGCATAAGACAGAGTGTTTCTTTTTTCTTCCTTTTACAAACTAGAGGAGCAAATCCTCCTTTTTTTTCCCCTTCTTCTTTTTTTATTTTTTGTGCTATTATGAAATATGGGAATAACTGTGCTCTACATGAGGAAAAAGAAGGCTGCCTTGCTTTACAACTCGAGGAATACAGGCTGTGCCATACAGACCCTAGATATACCTCTTGCTCTGGCTGCCTAGTAAATTGAAATATGACAGTACAAAAAAGAAGAGATGAGAAAGTGGAGTGTTAAGAATAAGGCCAGCAGGCAAGACTTCTCAGGGATATAATATGGAACTGGTATCAAAAGATAGAATTGGGCAAAGGATAACATCATTAGTCCTCCAGATACACTGAGCAGCAAGATATGTCAGATGTGGTCAAAGAGGGGCAGGATCACAACCCTAGGGGAATATATGGAGTTAAATAGTTGTCTTCCATGAACAAAATGATTCCTTATCTGCTCCCTCGAAAAAGAATGCTGTGTCTCTCAGCAGTGTAATTCCATCCCAGCTCACTTTTCCCAGAAGATGACTGAACTGCCACGGGGAAATGGCTTAGCTATTGGTATTCAGCTAGTTGTCAGGGGGGTTGGGGGCAGGTAGAGAAGATAACCTGTGGGTTTATGGTATCTAATACAGTGGTTTATCAGGTCCTCCTGTAGCTGCCTTCCCTTCTCACACATTCTAGATGACAAATGTTGTGTTTCCACCAGTTCCTTCACCATGACCATTTTCCCTACCCTTTTCAGTGCTTGTGTAGCTACAGCTTCTTACTGCAACAGCTCATCACTGCCTGCTCTCTGCCTGCTTATTTTTGCAATGTATCTGATTTTTTATAATTGACAGGAGGGGAGCTCAAGTGCAGAAGAACTCATCCCTAGTTACACAGGCAATTTTGTGGCTAAGCAGATAGTAGAATGAGGATTTCTAAGTTTAAGGTGACTTCCTATTTTACTGGCTATAAATCTTAAGCCACACTTTTGTTAGCAGTGAAAGTTTCAGGGATTTCAAACTGAACCTTATGCCATTATTTTTCCACAATAAATGCTATATTGCAACAGTCTTCTTTACCTTCCTTCCTCTGAAATAGGAAGATTTTCTCACTGAGGCCAAGTCCACAGACATCTAAATCCAATTTCATTTTTAAAGCCTTGTGAAAAACAACACAGGCAAGAAGGAAAAGAGGAATGCTCAATTTGCTTTGAAAGTTATTTACAACACAGCAACAGTTAAAGAATATGGTTATGGCAGAAAAAGCAACTCAGGATGCTTTCTCTTGGAAAGCCTCAGACTGAAAAATTAAGGCAGAGCAGGTCAATTGAGAGATGCATACGTTAAGCACATTTCCTATCTTGCCTTAATAATGTATTCTGAATGCAGCAGCACACACTGCTTCCAGCCTTTAACTATCCAGTCAAACATGACCATTAAGCATATTCAAGAGAAAATACAAATATGAGAAGTATACCATGACATCCTGTAGAAAAAACACACAGGAAAAACAGACGGTAAACCCAAGGGCAAAAATATGCTGCATAAAATACAGTTGATACCACACAGAGTTCAGAGAGGTCAACTGCTTTAAGCAAAAACGAAAAGAAAAAAAATCACCCAAACAACTCCTTTCTCCTTATGCTGCCAGGTTTCTGCTATTGAAATCTAAGGCAGTCACAATAACCAAATTTTGATGCTTCCTTAGATCTAACTAGACCAGATGTAATGTAGCTCTCAAATGAAAGATCTGCCAGGGAACAACAAATACACACAGCTAATTGTTAACAAAGTCCTTTGCAGGGCAAGTCGACCTGGTGAAAAGAAACAAAGCAATGGAAATACCAACATAATTTGTATTCAAAGAGAATAGTGTGCTCAAGGATACCACAGGAACTTGGGCTAACATTATAACAATCTTTCTACCTCTATTTTTCTTCCTAAAACCTTGTATTTGGCTTTATTTTGTGGCACCGATGGCATTATCTTTTGTCCACAAAATCACACGTTTTAGATTCCAACTTCTGACCAGGAAAATAACTTTTTACAGTCATGCTATTTAGCATCAGTTTTCAGTTGTATGGCAATATTAAAAGAGTATTTTTGAAACAGGATATACCTAATGTAAACATTAACCAAACAGTGAAAATAGAAGCTTAAAACTTAGTTAAAAGCACACAAACAAGTAGGAAAGCAAAAGACTAGCTAATATTTCACACTCAGGCATCTAAAGCTCATCCCCTGAAATAAAGGTTGAATTTGTATATATAGATATTATCATTAGAACAATCTTAACCCCAGTTTCCATGAGTAGTGGGTAGCCTCAGAAAACTCCAGAGGTCACTCTTTCTAAGCTACAAAGTAACTAAAAGTTACAGTGACAAAACAGAGATTTCCTGAGGCCATCTTTCCTATTTTCTCAGCCTCTCCTGGCTGTATTAATCATGTCAGTTAGGATAAATTTCCTACTTCCACCATATCAATCATTTTGAGTTACCTGAAGAGAATGCTAGAATAGCTAGAGAATGCTATGTCACTGTGCATACTTGACTAAAAAATTAGGGGCTTCCTCAGGAGGAACAATGGGATTTTTGAAAACTGGTGAAAGCTATGCAAAAACTAAAAGAGCAGAGTATTAAACACAGATTACCTGGGCACCTACTCTAAAAGCAGCTTCCACCTGAGCTTTGAGGATGTTGCACTTCAAATGGTCAGGTACAGATGAAGGTGACACAGGGGCATGAAGAGTCTTTTCCGATACCTTCTTGTCTTCAGCCTGTATTTATTAAAAAAACAGTGACATACATTAGAAAGATAAGTTCATAAAATTATCAAAGGTTAAATTTTTACTTGTAATAATTTGATTCAGCAATACTGGCTAAAACTTCCATATTCATACCCTGATAGATACATCTTAGAAGTTTTTTAAATATTTAATGATTTGATACTATGTTCAATACAAGAATAGCCCCAGGGAAGCCTGAGCAATAGAAGCAAGAAAATGATGTGGAATGAAGATACATTAAAAAAGCCCAGCCAGGCCTTGGAGTGGTTATTCAAACCCGTAATCACACTGAGAAAACAAAACATTGTCTCAAAATATCCCACAGAAGGCAGAAGAGCAAAGAGCACAACTATAGTGAACACTGGCTTTTTACACCACCCTTAAAATGCAAAGCTCTGCAAGTTTAACCAGAGAAATGTGAAGGAATCTCCACTTAATTGCAAGCCAAGCAAAATCTCCTTCATCAGAAGGAAAAGAAACATCAAAAAACTTTAAACATTGCTGATGCCGTTTCCACCTGATATCAATCCTTTACCTACGCAGTGATCTGAATCAGAAATTTTGGCCGCAGGATAGCTAGTGTAGTGCCCTGGTCAAACATGACCTAAAGGTTTTGTACCTTGAACAAACTACATCCAGCAGAAATGCCAGAAATGCCACATGAATAAACTTCCCATGCAGAAAAGGAAAACAAAAAGAAAGACAATGTAAGACTAATGTATCAACAAAGAGAGTATGATGAGACCAGGATTGCAAACATGAACTCTTCAACAATCAAGCTGTAATATGCCACATATTTTAGAGAATAATTGGGCAATGGCATAACAGCCATTGTAAACTTCTCTATTCTTCCTGGAAGTGACACCTGAATTACAGATGAGTAAGAGCCTAGATTGTGCATTCATTTTCTGCTGTCATGGCTGAGAAGGGTGAATGGTTGTATACACCCAGACAGAACAGATATGCAGTGCTGTCATTCAGATTTCAGCCAAAACAGGTACAATGCATCAGAACACCAGCTCCAGTGATCCTTGAAGTTCACCTCTGCCAAGTGTTTAAAGACAGAACCAATCATTTTTTTTTTTTGCTACTGAAATTACCATATGATTATCCCTTTAACTTCAAAATCTGTCTCCTTTATCCTTCATTCTGCCCTCCTTCATGGCATGCCACTGATGGTAACTACAATCTTACTGACTCTTTTCTCAGGTCCTCAAGCAAGCACAGACAAATGGGAATATCAAGATTCGGGGAACGCTTTCTGCAAGTGGAGCAAGTCACTCCAAAAGCAATTGTGTTGCCTGAGGAAACTGTTCAGCAAACACTGGGGAGGAAAAGAGCCAGACCTTAGCAGAACTCTGTTGAGTCTGCAAGACATTTATGTAGAAGCAAGGTTGGTCTAGCAACCTTCTGCATCCAAAATTCCATAGCTCCAGGGTGTGATTTTGAAAAACTGTCTGTTAAAGGACTGCTTGTCATGAGATTTTTTTTTTTCTCCGCCAAATTCCTAATAATTCTTACATGTTTATTTGTCAAGCTACATTCACTTTTTTTAGAGGAAGATATATTTGGACTTCCCATTCTTCCCAGTCTTCTCCTAAGGGAAAAAGAAAATACATAAAATGAAAAGTGACAGTGTCTAGCTGGAGCAACTTATGGAACTGTAGTCATCTATTCAGTCTTGATTAAAATAGTAGTTTAGCAAGTATATGAAAAAAAAAACAAACCACCAAACCCAAACATGAAATATTTGATTGCCATAGGTGTCTTTTCTGGGATACTAGTGAAGCTGAGAAGTGGAGATAATCAAAAGGACAAAATTATTTGTAAAGAAAGCACAGCTTTTACTTCACCAATATTCTTGGTAGACAAAGTGAACCCATTTTAAAAGGCTGTTATTACTGCCAACGTTCATGTGTATTGATTTCTAACAGCAGAAAAAACAACACATTAAGCAGTGGCATTTCTAAAGGCCATGCAAACTCTCACCTTTGTTTTAACACTATATACCAATTAAATAACATTTCAGTCAAGCAAGATTAAACAATTGTATTTTACTTGCTATAGCAAGACAATTGAGGCTTGTTTAGGAGACAAGCTTGTTTCATAACAAGAAATGTTCCCAAGTTCCATCCCTCTGTTATTCAGATGGATATAAATATTTTTCAGTCCTATTGCTCTTCTTCCACTGCCCAATTTTCCCACATTGACCAAGAGAAAGAGAAAAAGACCCAGGGCTGCCCTATAGCTGGGAATATTCAAAATATCTAAATCTCCTGCTGTATTTAGTATTGTGCAGATGACTCCATTTAATGGAGATCCTCAGTGTGAGATCTGATGTGCAAGTCCCACACTGAGATTCTTGAGAGGTCCAAATACTGATGGTAGCTGACCTGGCTGAAAGAGAAAGAGAAAGCTGCTGCTAGAAGGTGCACACTTCTCAGAAGCCAGTGCTAGGCATTCAGTTCAGCTTTAGTCCATGTTTGGGTCACACTTTAAGGGTTTCACCTTCAAGGAAGCAAAACTTGCTTTGCTTGCACTGCAACAGGAGCAGCAGCACCTTTAGTGACTGGTCAGACATGAAGAGCAGACATTGCTGCAATTGCTGCTCAGCCTTGTCCTGCTCAGCAGCTGCTGAGCCAGCAGCCAAAGGCCACCACGTCCCCCTTCCCCAGTGGAAATGCCAACTGCACACAAACCACACACAGGGCATGGGAATGCTTGGACTGACTCAGGCCTTCTTTAGCTTCTGGACACATGTCAAAGGCTTCTTTGCCTGCCTGCCTTGGCAGTGGCAGTCTTTTCTGCCACACACTAGCACATCCCAAATCACTGCTGAATTCTGCTCTCCCACAGCTGATTAGCTGAGACTATTACACACAGAGTCAGTGGCACTGAGGATCCAGATGAAAAGTAAACTTTAATCAGAGAACAAAGCAGCACCTCCTTATTGCAGACTATTAGTACTTCTAAACATCTATATAAGTTCCTATTTTTCCCTAATGCCACTAATCTTTACATACAAGCTTGCTCATCTCCCAGTTTAACTCCTAAAGTATAACTGTCATCAAGAAAAAGAAAATAAAATATTTCATGGCTACAAAAGCACATGCAGAATCTTCTGTGGTTCATTTCACTAGTTTGTAAGAAAATCAAAGATCTGTCTGCATTAGGAATGTCCACATACTATTGCTAAAAGAATGAAAGCTGTATTCTTCTTTATTTTGCTGTATAATAAAGAAATTTTATATTTCCAGAATCTTCACTGTTTGCAGCATAAAGAGAGCAGCTAGGCATTCATTTGTTGAGCCAGGCTGGCAGTTATTAACATTTTGTTTTAATTTATACACTCAGAGTATTCTACTTGGAAATGATTACAATGCTAAGCATGGCAGGACATTAATGAAATTTCCTATTTTATAAGTTTTTAGACAGAAGTCAAAAGAATCTTAGATGCCTTTTTCAAGTGAAAGTCCTAGAATCAAACTTGCATTTGAAAGAGATTATCTTCTTGCTTAGCATTTCAATTTAAACTCATCCTAAAAGGTTTAGAAATTAAGAAAAAACCCATTAGGATTCCTGAAAACACTCCAGTTTTCCATGTCCAATTCTGCTGATCTCAATAACAGCAATGTGTTTACTTTTTTTCACCATCAATGCAGAATTTCATTTTTCCATGGAAGAAGAACACTGGAGAATTGCATTTAAATGGAAAAAGTCAAACAAGCTCAAATATATACACATATAAAATTAGAGGCATTTTTTTCTTTTTGTTACTGTAGTCTTACATTTGCTTTTTCTCCTCCCAAACATTTACTTTAAATTCAATTACATTTGCTGATACTAGAACTGAAGGCAGATTTGTAGAGTGTTAGGTAACGATGACAGTGACTTTGGTTTGCAAAGCTAAGTGAATATTAAGTACACATACAGAATATAAAAATAGTTGCATGAAACACAGTAATACCACTCCTGTAGATAACATTTCCAAGTCCTGCTTTAAAAGGTTCATGCTTTGTTCCACATCAAACTTTGCACCAAGAGCAAAATTCATGATCTTGTGCCTCTGTGAATTTACTGATAGCCTCTTCTTAGACAAACAGCATGTTTAAAACATGTGTTTGAATGGAGAGAACTGAAGAATATAATGAATATTTTCTTTAGGAATGCAGGTCTATTTTTGTCGCTAGTCATCACTACTAGTAGGAGGCAAAATTTAACAAAGACAACACAAATATATAGGTTCTGAAAGCACATTAGGTAAGTGAGGTTTCCTGGGACCCAACTACATCTGCAAATGTGCATGGAAATCTACAGACTCTTTTGCCCCTTTTTCACCAGGAAATTTATTGCTTTTAACCATGTGACAGCTAACACCAATTATGAACAGATACCACAATGATAAGACCTGTACAATTATGTCTTATTCTTATTTGAGGCAAAGTTTACAAGCAGAAACTGCATCTTTTTTATTGGAAAAAAAAATACAATTGAAAAAACAAACAAACAAACCCCTCATTAAGCTGTCAGACACAGAATATTTTCCTCAGGTTAGCTATTAATTGGTCTAACGAAAAATATAACTCCCCATAAATCTTGATATGCTTATATCCTTGTAGTAAACCTCTTTAATTTTGCTATCAAATTTATTTTATAAAATGCTACTGCTCAATATCATTAAATCCTACCTCTGTCACTCTGAGCTTTATGACAGTCTTAGAGGACCATGGTAGCTGTGTTTCCTGGGATATACCCTCTAATCTGTGTATCACACAGAAGAGTCTCAGGTACATCAAAAAGGTGGGTTCATTTTGTGGGTTTTCTTAAACTACAAATGATTTTTGGAACCCCAGTGGCTTTGGGCATTGCTGTTATGCAGGGAGCAGGTAGTTCCACAGATTTTTGCAGGTGGTGTCATTTGGAAGCAGACAACCTGTGTAGCAGGGCAGTCCTATAATATAGGGCAGGGCAGTCCTATAATATAGTTTTGCCCTGCTAGGAAAAGGCCTTAAGTTCTGAGCAGAGTTTGCAAAAATGTTAAGGCTCATCTAGGTGCCTCTGTCTGAACCTTTCTCAATTTGCCTGCAGGTTTGTTCTATTAAGTTTAGCTGTGGAAGCAATAATTTTATATAGAAAGCAGTAGCACCAGTATTCTTTGTAGAATTAGGTATTTATGACTCTAGCACAAACATGTAGTTTAAAGCAATGTAGGGCTGATATGAAAACAGGGGCTTTGAGAAGGGAAAACACAGAACATGGTCTAGAAGAGCTGATATGGAGTGACAGCACAAAGACCACAGTCTGGCACTGGGGACCCACGGCTATAAACAACTCACCAATGGCCAGTTAAAGTGCAGACCTGAACATGGACAAATTTGGGTTTAGGGGCAATAAAGAGAGTGAAGACATAATATATAGCATATATATATAAAAGCCACCACATACAGTAAATTTGGGTGGAATGAGAAGATGTGTAGACCAGTGAAGAAAGAGCAAGATGTAAAGGCTTGTTTGAAAACACACAAAAGGACCTAAAGTATATTGTAGAGTGAGGAAAAAGAAGAAAACATGGACATGGCTGGAGAGAACATTGGCACAGGCTGCCCAGGGGAGTGGTTGAGTTACCATCCCTGGAGGTATTTAAAAGATGTGTAGATGTGGCACTGAGGGACATGGTTTAGTGCTGGACTTGGCATTGCTGGCTTAACAGTTGGACACGATGGTCTGAAAGGTCTTTTCCAACTTAAATGGTTCCATGATTTTATGACCATCATAATTCTCTGACCCCACCAAAATGAAATCACCAACCTTATGACCCACAGGTGTAGGGAAAGGGCGAACATAACATCAGGAAAAGAGGTAGAAACAATTTGAAATGTATTATTATTCTTTACTTTTATGCAATAATTACAGCTGGGCTACCAATTACTAGACTCACAAGATTTCAGAAGTGCTAACAATACATTCTTGGCTTTATGTCATACACACAACACACACACAGAAACACACACACACACACACATATATGTACAAAGTAATGGGGGATGGGAGAACGTATTTTTTAATGAAAGGCTTCCAAGAAGAAAATCAGAAATACATTCACAGCTACAACACTTAGGATTGTCTGTCTTGGAGATTAAGGAGTCTGCTAGCACCAAAGGGCATGAAACACAAGTTGAAACAGACTTTCATCATTCAGTAGGTGGACAGACACGTACACCATACCAAACAGCTCTGGAAAAGAGGCTGGACACAGCCATTAATCATTCCCATGAGACAAAGTTTGCTGTAGCAGACAATCAAATTAATTAACTGCAGAATCTAATTTACCCAATTTCTTGCTAATTCTCCTATGGGTCGATTATTAAGCCTGACAAATTCCAGCCTGAAAGCACTTTGCTTGAAAAAAATAACAATTAGCAACAGGAAGGGAGGGAGTAAAAATTGGAATTCCACAACAGATGTGGAAATGGTTCCTATTTTTTTTTTTAATCAAAAACAGAGTAAATGAAACAGCTTTGTAACAGCTTCACTGGTTTTATTTAAGCATAATATTTTGGAGAATGCAAGAGCAGGCCATAAAAAGCCCTTAGTAGACCAGAAATCAATGGAGTGGTGCAGGAGAGGAGTTAACACTTCATTTTTTTGCCAGAAACTAGACACATTGAACACTCATTGAAATTTGTTTGCTGCTGGACCGAGTAGCTAGTTAACTACCATAACCAAAGGAACTTTAAAGGCCCCACTTTCAGTTAAACATTCTGGTCACAGTTTGGGGTTGTTCAATCTGGTCTAACCTGCCTTGTTACCTTTCTGCTGGGCAGTGCTCTATGGCATTTCAGCCCAGGGTTAGCTCAATATTTGCAGCATGTCTCTCTCTTTCACTGGAGAATTCATCTACTGAGGCAACTCCAGGCTCTGCTCAGAGCTCAGAGACTTGTTGTTTATTTGTTTTAGCTTTGTGAGCTCTGTATACACATTTCACCAGAATCTAGGTCAGACAATGGTGCTTGAAGAAGAAACCACAAGTGAAAGGCCAAAAGAACTTCAGAATGATTTGTTGGTCACAACCCGTAGCCTGTAATGTAAGGTCTGGATCACTGAAATGCTTTCCAGTGGTGACTCTGGGCCAGTTTCAAGAGTATGTATAATTTTCAGATTACTAAAAACAGTAATTTTAATAAATTTTGAAGGGCTGGCCTCTTTTGCATTCACATAGTAGCTGCTGTTCATGGGAATGCTGCCCAGTTCTTAAACCCAAATCTCTCTATGACTGCCAGGGGAGGGTTTTCATTAGACAGCCCATGTCTCTAGCCTTGCCTTTTGCTGAGCTTCTGCCAGAAACAGAAGCATTTAGCAGCTCTTGGTGCTCATTACAAGACTTTTTCATCATCTAAACTTTGACTGATGGCAGACTCATCATAGCAGACACAGGCTGCATTTACTGTGCAGCTGCATTTATTGTGAAGCTCTGACTTGTTATGATACTGGGTTCTGCTAATTAGTCCTTAAATAAATAATCCATCTGACTGTGGACAAGATTCTAGAGCTGTCAGGACAAGCCAAAGAAAACCTCTAATTATAAAAGAGCTGAGTCCTCCCTCCACAGACTTGCAGTGAATATGGACGAGCGAGAGGATCAGAGATCAGGCAGAAGCTGCAGGTACAATATTTGGATTACTTGCACAGTATGGTGGGATACAGGACCAAAGTGTTTCAAGCTTTCAGTTTAAGAAAGAAGACAGACCATAAATCTACTCATTTTGAAATCACAGGGGTACCATTAAGATCACATCTTTCAACCTTTTGTGCAGCACAGGTCAGATTGGTTTGCCCAATTGCGCACTGTGGTCAGTGTGGAGGGAGACCTCTCACATCTTCACTTTTGCCCTTTAAATATGCCAAACTCAGCTCTCAGTGAGCTCAAATAGTGTAGGACACTCCTTTAAAGCATGTTTTGGACATTGCACCTGAGCAAATGCTCTCCACTGGGGTTCAGATAGCGTATCAGTAATCACATCTGAACTACACAAGTCCTCTCACAAGACCTGGATATTCATTGGATGAGTCTGAGATGGAGAATTTTCCTTTGGCAAACTATGTCAGTGCTTAACAAGCTTTGCCTATAAAAAGCTGTACTTATTACCAGTTGAGAATATTTCTAGAAGATGAACTTGAGAAATGCACATAGGAATGAAAGGTGACTACTTTCCCATTCCACCTCAGTTTGTTGACTTTATAATTTATCTTTTTAATTCCCACTTGAGCTAGACAAAATTAGAACTCCTCACAGGTGAAAACCAAATAGATTTGGGAGAAAGTCTAAAATATTCCACCCTCCTCTGTTCATTGAGAAATCCCCAAAAATCATGACACAGGTCATTACTTCATGACTACATTAATAAGGCATAAGGACTGCAGTCCATATCTGAACTACACCACAATCCTATGACAAACACTGAACATGGTTCAAGGAATCTTAATGATAGGAAATCCCCTGCATTATAGAATAAATTCAATTAATTGTAATGTTGAAAAAAAAATCCAATATTTAATTTTCACATTAGAAACACCTGGCTCACTGATTTTTAGCCTTGACTTCCATCTCCTGGAATTTCTCATTCAGAGAAGAGACAGATTCTGCTATATAGATATATAGTCCCTTTGTGCTTGTATTTTTGGTACACTTGGTCGTGTTCCCTTGGATTTTAATTTCTCTAACACTTTTTGAAGTAATATCAATAACAAAAGGCTGTTTGTAAAAGCAAGGTAAAATAATTTAGTTGAGTTCTTCCTTGAGCAGACAAAAAAATTCTCAAAACACCACTTTTCTTTTAAAAGGTCTGTACAGAGTCACTGCGGGCCAGGACCCACCTCTTTTGAAGACAGTGGCAATGCTCTCATTGACTTCACAGGGTCCAGCTCAGGACCTGTGTGGTTGTAAACCAGAGATCCTGATCCAGATTCAGAACAAGGGATCCCAGTTCAGGCACAGTGGATTTAGCCTCACGTGGATATGAGGAGCCACATGGACTTGCTGATCTCTGGCAGAAACAGCAGGACATGGCTGTTTGGCCACCCCTGCAAAAACTGTCTCATAAAACACCCACTAACATCAGATGCCAGGGGGAGTTAATGGCATAACATGGACTCCTCATGTAGAAAAACAAGATTTTTTTTTATCACTTAAAGTGTTGTTATTTTTTTACAGCTCTAGGCTGCCTAGATGACTAACTCTTCACAACTAAACTAAAACTATAGCATAACATTGTTGCAGCAGCTTCTGAAATTTTAAAAGGCAAAGCTGATTGAAATGCTAAATCTAAAAACCAAATCCCAGTCCCATAAGAAGATGGTGAGAGGTGATTAAAAAGCAAGCCAGTTGAAGATGAATGTTGATTTGAATTGGAGGTGAAAAAGCAGCAGCTTTTGAATATGAAGTGACAAAGGTGCTCTGGCATATATATGTAAAAGTATATATGTATATGCTATACCTTGTTCATGCTGACGTGCAGGGCTGGCCATGGTCCAACTACCTTCATACTCTCCGTTTCTATTTTCTTCAGATGAGAAGTTTCATCATAAAGAAGGGGAAGTCCTGAGCTCAGTTCTAAAAGGATGCCCAAAAGAAAGAAAGAAAAAGACACAGTCTGAAGGGAAGCTACAGAGAACTTCAGAGCAAGATACTCAACTGCATTTGAAGAGACGGCGGTCGGCAAAGCGTCTTCTCTGTAAGACCCTCTAAAATGTTTCATAATTATGCCTGTTGGGTCATTTTGCCTTTTTCTATTTAGCAAACAATTCCTCCCCCTCCTCCTTCTCACCCATCCTTTCATTTCAGCAGAGCTTTTGCCAGCTTTGGGCTAGATATTTTCTCTTTACCTCCCCACCGCCTCTACTCCCTCTATATTCTAAAACTTAGTTGACACCAGAGGGATTATTTATGCAGCCAAGGTGCCACTCTTGAAACATGTGATGCGTAAAGAGATCAGAGTATAGCTTTTGGCTTCTCTCAGACATTTTTATTTATATGCCAGCCTCTTTAAGACTGTTGTCAGGAATTTGCTGTGCTTTGTCAACAGAGATTTTGAGCAAGCCACTGACACAGAAAGACAAGGAAAAAAAAATTTTCAAACAGCCCTAAATGGTCTCTGTCATCATCTTGGGGATGCTGTGGCTTATATATACGTATTTGCAAGTACTCTGAGAAAAATAAACATCATACGATGATTTAACACATCTCTGTGTCCTCCTGTATTTCTTCTTGCCATGGATTCTAGATAATAACAGTTGGGAACAATCCAGTTCTGTGGAGTCTGATTCAAAGCCTACTGAAATCAATAAAAACCTTGCACTGACTGCAGTTTGGTTTGGATCAGGTTGTTAAGCTGTCCTAAGAATATTAAATATTACTCACTCAAGATCTAATTCTACAGCTGTTTAAATATACATTAAGGGCTTTGCTGACTAGAGACAAATTGCTAAAACCAGCTTATAGGGATATAACCAAAAAGCTGTTTTTTGGCATTAGTGAAACATTATCAGACCCTGAGGTAATAATACCCTAGAAAGGGTTATACTATCAGCATTGACCTCCTCTTGGTGGTCTTTCATCAGAAGTTAATGTTGCCGGAGTTCAGCATTTCTCACATCACAGCTACTTCTGTGCATATGAGACTGTGAAACTGCCTGATACCCTGGGAATAAATTACCGCAGCCATAAAATCAGACATGATGATGGGCAGTTTTTTTGAAGAAACATAATCATTCTAATTTCCTCCTAAGAAAGAAAATAAAGGGGGGGGGGGGGGGAGTAGTGCCGTATTTAAATTATTCAAGTTTGCTATTAATTAAAACAGATTTTTAAGCTGGGGGGGTGGGGGTTTGGTTGTTTAAATGGAGAGCTCTGGAAGACAAGCAGGCCAGTTTAACCTTTTAACCCAGCCTCAAAAACAAACAAAAGAAAAGGCAAAAAAATGAATTCCTACAAAAGGCATACATTTCCTATGTCAGCATTAAGTCTTTGCAAACCCAGGCTTTCATTCCAAGAAAGGATCTGGCAGCACCATGGTTTTTCCAAGCTCAGTTTTCAGTTTGAAACTCAGTCTGTTAGACCATTCTCTGCTCAGGGTTATGCAAGGTCTTTTGTAGCAAGCTGCTCAGGAATAAAGGATGCCTTTTTTTGAAGTGATAACCTGCAAGCTCAGCCCAGAGTTCAAGAGGGAACCTGGGTCCCCTCTTCCCATTGCTCATTTTCTGTCATAAAAATTCTGTGAGCTGCACTGCATACGTGTTGGCATCTGCTCCCAGGGATAGCCCCAGCTGCTGCCGGTGAATCTGCTCATGTGCACCTGGTAATCCATGCACGACCTTGCCATGCCAATTAGGCTCAGCAAGCAGCTCACCCTCTCTTCCCTGTAAGGCCAACTGCTGTTGCACAGAGTGGGACTGGGGTTCTGGGATACACTGGGGGAAGATGTGCTGCACCAATAGATGTGATCTGTGTACATTAGCTTTGATGTGAAGAGTAGCATTGTGAGTACAAGAATCAGGCTGAATGCAGGAAAACAACATCTTCTGCTGAGCTGAACAGCTTCATAAACACACACATCAGATTTGTTTCACTGGATTTCACTTCCTCCAGTAATTGAAGCAGACAAATTACTTGGAATGTGAAAAATCAGGCAGGTCTGGCCCCGGTTTGTTTTCTGTTTGTTTCTGTAACAAAGTCCTGTGCTGTGTGTTTGCTGGGAAACATGCACTAGTATTTAAAGGAAACCTGGCTGGGCACATTGTTGTTTCCTTCTCTCCTGCCCATGTCCCGCTAATTGCACTGGAATTTTAATATTTCTCAGAATAGATGTAAGTGGAAGAAAGGCAGATCTTTTCTCCCTCTCAGTCTGATGGTGGGTACATATCAGTGGGTCACTCCATGTTCCACTTCAGATGAATTCAAAACCACCTCAGAGCTCAGTGATGAGTCCAGTCCATAGGAACTGGAACAAGTCACAAAACACCTGTGGTCCCATGGAAAAGCACAAGGTAGGTTAAGTGCTGGTGTCCCCTCTATCAGCCTTATGGGGAAGTTTCTGTTAGGATAGCATATTTGCCCCATGAGATCTTTTTGCTCTTCAGGCATTTCCACTTGAGATATTTTGGTCACAAGCACCCTCTTTCCTGAGAGCATCCCCAGTTTAGTGACCACTTACTTCCTAGAAACACTTTCCCAGCACTGGCCTTTCCACACAGCCTGGAGTCAGACATCAGTCCCCCATGTCCTCACGTTCCTGAGGCAGACTGCTGATAGTGTTTCCTCTCTGCTTGATTTTTTCTTGTCCCACACACTGTGCCATGTCCTCCATAAACGGCCAAAGGCCAGTATGCTCCTAACCATTTCAGTATATGCACTGTGAACCTTTCCCACATGCTGTTTACAAGAGTTTTCTCAGCTGAAATAGCCTGAGCAGCATTTTAATGAAACCATTAAAAACAAACCAACCCTAGTCCCCTGAGCACCAACCTTGAAAAGGCACTTAAACCCATCACCCCAAGCTGCAAATGAGTAAGTCTGATTATGTTTTAAGGGAAGTGCTCCTACCCAGACTGCCACTGCTCTCACAGCATAAACATGCCAGATATAACCATGGACTGTCTTCTCAAGGGAAATCAGCTTTGCACCTCCAGCCGGATGCACAGGTGCCACAGTGGATCAGCAATGGTTTGCAGTGGGGCAGCACGGCAGCATTAAGACACACGGCATGCACAGCTGCCTAAACAGCTCAGCTGGGAGCAGTCAGCATGGCTGCACCACAGCCTCCCCTTGGAGGAGCTCCATCCCTTCCCACTCCCTTAGAGAAACTGGGAATCGGCACTCGGTGCTAATGGCTTTGGGCAGGAACCAGCACTGATTCTCCTGCATCAAGCAGTGTGGAGCAGTCTTCAGCAGACAAAGTGAAGAGAAAGGTGAACCTGTCTCCAGCAACAGCTGCCATCCATACCTGCCATGGCTTCTGAAGTCCGCTTCAGAGCACGGCAGACAGGCCAGGGAGGCTGCTCCTCACCACCAGCGCCAGTTTGGGGGAGAGGGCTCACTCTCCCCATGTCTGAGGGAGGACATGGAGCCTCCTGGGCCATGTTTCCTCTCACAGGTAACACTCGCTGGGCACAGAGAACTGCCCCGGATGTTTGCCCTCGTGCTCTTCTAGGCTTTTCCTAAGGTTATTTCTGAAATAAGGAGAAGCAGGGAAGCTGTGTGACCTGAGAGGAGACAGAGTGCTGGAGTAAACACCCTGTGCTGTGTGGCTTTTGCTGTTCCTTTAATTACCTCCTGTCCCGCAGGTGGGCCCACGGCAGGGCGGTGGGGAGCTGGAGACCAGCAGCACTGCGGGGACTGAAGCGGGGCACCGGGAGGGGACTCTGACACGGAGCTGTGGGCTGGATGGGAGCCCCGAGGAGGGGGTCGGGGGAAGCAGGGCCAGCAGTGCCTTCTGGGTCGGGACACTCAGCAGCAGCATAGCTGGCCCTGAATGAATTTCCTGGCATGCTTCAGCTCTAATTTGGGAAAGGAAAATATGGGCTGGCACACCACCCCAGAAAGGTCACCGCCTCCCACGGTGCCAGGCTGATAGCCGGGAGAGGTTTTCCAGCACAGCCTTGCCAGCATGCCCCCAGCACCTGTGGCCAGGCCGGCATTGCAGGGCGGCCCGGCGACCGCCTGGCCGCGGCCCGGCCCGCGCAGGGCCAGGGCAGCCGCCCCGCAGCGGCGCAGCCTGCGCTCCCCTGCCGGGGGTGCCGCTGGCTGCAGAGCAGGGCCGAGATGCAAATACCTCAAAACTATCGCACTCTCCTGGGGAAAGAAAGTGAAAGAAAATGTTTCTGATCTTCTGAAGCAAAGTCTGATTAAAGTGCTTGTCCAGGTAGATGCCTGTGCAATACTGCTGAGGTGGGACG
The DNA here is from genome assembly GCF_024509145.1 of Vidua macroura. Taxonomy (NCBI): domain Eukaryota; kingdom Metazoa; phylum Chordata; class Aves; order Passeriformes; family Viduidae; genus Vidua; species Vidua macroura. Next base: position 88,767,189 of record NC_071571.1, read on the forward strand.
GCTTACAGTCAGGGTCACCCAGTACAGTCCAAGACCCTGGTTTCAGGAATTTGAAAATTTTCAGATTAACTGACCGGGGTGAAAGATTCCATAATGGATAGCTATCTCAGGGTCATTTACAGTTATGAAGGCAAAAACTGGGCAAAGGAAGAACTCAACGTTTCCTAGAGACAAGGAATATAATAGATCATATCTTGTTTTGCCCATCATCTGATATTCTTATACAGCTTCAGCGTCTGACACACTTCACAGTGCAGAGATTGTAAATCTGGAGAGCAGGAAGGAGGACTGCTCAGTGACAGGGATGTTTCTCTTCCATTTCCTGTGTAAAATATTTGGCCAAGCTCCGTACCCTTAAAAATGCCTGTAGACGTTCAGCAGCAAAGACTTCCACCCAAACTCCCCAAGACTGTATCAGAAATGGATAGGCTTCTCTCCTCACTGCTTTCTACAAGCCAAGAATTTCTCCATTAAGGAAGCGAGAATATTCCAGTCTTGGTAGCTAAAGCTTGCAATTATTCCAATTACCCAAACTAAGAGCTAGATGCTGTATGTCCAGGGCTCCAGAATTTCTGCTGCCTGTGCCCAGACACAAAAACAAGATCCAAACAATGAGGACTGAGGGCCAGCTGGACAGATCAGCAAAAGACAATAGCAGATGAGGGCAGGTTTGTGAAACTACACAAACAAATAGTAACAATGAAAAAGGAGCCTGTGCCAAGTGGTTAGAGAGTCAGTATCTGTGACTAATGGGGTATTTGTTCAGCTATAGAACACCCACCTAACACCAAATCCCGCAACCCTGTAGCAAACCAAGGAAACTGCAAATCTTGTCTCATTTGCACATGCTACAAAGCTAGCAAATAATAACAGGAAGCACATTCTTCAAGGAGTAAAACCGAAATGCACACTGTTTTCCTTTCCTTTGCCTCCGTGCCCGAGACAAACCTGAAAGCAGCACAATCACTGAAATAACAATCACTGCACTGGACTTACTGGTTGGATTTGGAACTGCAGAAACAATATCCTTGCTTTCTGGAGCAAGGGCACCATAATTGGCGTGGTGGTGGAGATGGCGATGGTGGTGGTGGTGCCTTGCAGCCATTTTTGTGGTGTATGGAGTTCCACCATTCTCCTCAATGTTGAACGGATGCAGATCGCTGTTGTTCAACGGATAGCTACAAAATAAATCCAGTTCAAATTAGAGCAGTAAACAGTAGCACCAATTGTACATTTAGAGAGAGAGAGTGAAAACTTTCTTGGGAAAAAATGCACAGCATTTTTGTAAATAAATTTTTTTTTTAATCCCAAATCTTTACAGTTTTCTATCTCCACAAGATTTATGTGATGAGAAAAAAGCATGCCTCTGCTTGTTTGTATGACTTTAAGATCAGAACTATTTTTGATTTTACACAGTACATAATCTCTGCTAGAATCTTTCCTGGGATAGGAAAGTCATCAAGCAGAAAACAATAACTCTTTTAAAGTGAAATTGTCTGAAGAGCAGACCAAGGAACAGTCTCAGAGTAAGACTACATTCCTGAGAATATTCAAATTTATGATGCAAAAATAGCTATATAAAAAAATTCTGACTTAGGGAAAGTATTAGGAAATAAAACATTTTACAGATAACAACATACAAAATAGCACTTGGTCAAAAAGGAATTCTACTGGTACTGGTACAACTAGTTTGGGTCTTGGTGAGAGTTTTTTTGCATGTGTTTAGTTAGGAGTGTAACTATCGTCAGTCTGCAATAGCTGGCAAATGGGGACACATTGACATTTTAACTCATCATCTCTAACTGAGAGGTGACAAATTACAGTGCTGCTTTTCTTTGTTAGCTTTAACTGATACTGTTTCAGTTTATTGTTTGAAATTACGATGAATTTCTAGAAGTGATATTTTCTCTTCATTCCAGCAACCAAAGAAGATTGAGATAATTCTACGTAGATATTGCAAATTACTTGAATGTTCTTTCCTCAGAGGCGTGCTTAAAATTTTTATAGGGTTTTAACTTATTCTATAGTAGTGCATTAGACAGTAGTTGCAGTAAATCAATCCATTTCAACAAAAGATGAATCCCCTGCCTATTTGAAATATGCTAAAGAAATTATATCTTCAGCTGCATGGGTTTTCAGTTTGCTCTTATTAATAACAGCAGCCAAAAACCTGACAACATGAAATGAAGGCAAACCGAATAATTAAAGGAACAATGAATAAATGATACCTAAGATACTTGCTACATATGTTTTCTGCAGATTACTTAGTGATTCAAAGCAAAATTAACCAGTCATCTGTAAATAAACACATCTGTATCATTTCCAAAGTTCTACTGAAACACGCAGCTTGGTACATCATTAATAACCACTGTCTTCTTAGTAACAACTTCAGACAACATGATGTTTCTGACTGGGTACTGATAGAAAAATACTTTTATGCTGGTTACTTTTTGAAAGCAGGAGGCGGAGAGAGGAATGTTGTGTATATTAATCTTGGCAGGTTCCTGACATGAAGCAACCACTGCCAATAACGGCACTTCTGATGGCTTTTTGCCTTAAGGAAACAATAGAAATAGGTGTCCCACAGGGGACAGCTTTTGTGAGCTCAAATAATATAGGACTGGTCTGTCTTTTCAAACTGCACTATATCTTTACTGCTATAATCAAATCAAGCAAGTGCCTACAGGGGGGAAATGGTACAGGCTAATGAGATTGCACACTAATTGTAGCAGCTCTCCTGCATTTTCCCTTCAAGGGCCTTGGATTGGCATGACATTTTTTGACTGAGAGGATAGGTGGTTTTGTTCACATGGTTAAAACCCTGCTGGGAAATGAGTTTGGGGCTGGAGCCTCAGCACATCTTTTTTTTTTTTTTTTCATCTGATTCAGTTTTTTTCAAGATACAAAACCCAACGTGCTGGGAGTTTCATTTCACCCACTGGCAGGCTGGTTTAGCAGATTTTCAATTGGTCTTCACACCAAATCCTTACACTGACTCCTCATACTGCTATGGTCCCAAGATATCTTCCATGATGAAATGAGAAGGAGCTGAGCAACTGAACGAGCCAACTGAATTGACCTCTGGCATGAGGACAAATGTGCACCAAATTCTCTAGATGTATTTCTTGACTTTCCAGAGAGGGGAGTAACATGTAAAATGTAAAATGCAGGGAGACCTTTACATCAAAGAAGTAAAGAGCTAGCCCAGCGAAGCTGATGTTCAGCTATGCACTGAAATCCTTGAGGACAGAAGATCACAAAACTCCAGACAGGGTGTCACTACCCAGGCAGCACTGTCCAATGTGAAATCACATGTTCAAACTGCCGGCCATGTAAAAGCGTGTGGTCATCTGCACTCTTCAGGGCAAGAGGCCTTGCAGCAGCCCCAGAGCCTACCAACTAGAAAAGCTGACAGTACCCAAACAAAAATATCTTAAGTAGTCCAAGTCCCTTTTCTATGTACTCTCTCATATATATTTTAGGGGTATATTAGGTATCTTACTGTAGTTTCTACAAGGTGACATCATTATTATTATCTCATATCACATGTTTTTCACTTTTCAATTCTTCAATTGTCTTAAATACAGAGACTTGACACTTTTCCACTGAATGCATCCTTTTGTCGCTAACTTTGCTTTCTATTGCTTGCTTCTATCTGGCTTACCTGAATAGAAAAGATACTCATGTATCCTTCTCAATCTATTGATGTAAATAAATCACTACTTTCAGTGAACCAACTTTTTGACCATATTCTAAAGTGTTCATATCCTGCCCTCCAGGAATTTATACTTGCTTCCCAGACATCAAGTAATGCTCTTAGACTTATGTGCATTATGTGGACAGGTAGTAGTTTTCATCCTTTCTCTTGCACCTGCCTTCTGGCCATCCTAGTATGCCAATATCACATCTTTGGTTTACTTTTTAAACATCAATTGGCTGTCCTGCAGGTTTCCTCTTTCTCTGCTGTTTTTTTCTTGTGTGGCTTTCTCAACAAGCTCCACCTCTTTTCTATGCAGACCGCTCCTGTCCTTCAAGGAAAATGAGGCAGGGCCCTACAGGTAAGTGTGCAAAGGAAGCAAACATTTCTTTCCTCTTTGTCCCTCACTCAAGAAAAGACACTCCTGAGGATTCAGTTTCTGCAGGCTGAACCTTCAAAAAGGTCACTCAGTGTTCACAAGAAGGTTAGTGATGCCTTTAGCCTCAAATTCACAATAATTACTTCCTTCTGACCAAAAAGGCATCCCATTGAGGAACAAGGCAAATATCACGTATCTACTAATTTCCTTTTCTATTTTACAGTTTTCATTTACATTACTAGACCTCTGTCTCAGTTTTACACTCCTCACACTTTACCCAAAAAGCTGTTTTCAGTTGGCATTCTTAGATTTCATGTGCTCCAGTCACCTACTGCTTTACCAAACTATGTGTCTAGTATAGAATCCACACACACAACAGTCTTAAGAGGCTATAGGAAAACAGGGAACAGAAAAGTTTTTGAAGGCCTTCAAAACCAAAGTACGTGGGCCTGTTTTACCTGAACTGAAACTTCAAGACCTTCACTAGCAGAGACTCCATGACCCTCTTGCGCTATCAATTTCAGTGTCTCAGCATGTCTACACTTATTTCTTTGTTTATTCTGTCTCCTTTACTGCAATTTAAGCCACTATTTTATCTCCCATCCACCACAGACACACTAAGAATTCTGTGTTAAGAATTCAATTATTTCTTGCTACAGAAGCCTGTGTTTTTGAAAATGGCCCTTTACACCTCCCATCAGGATCTGAAGAACTCTGAATTCCTCAGTTGCCCCTCACAGGTTGCACATTCCATACAGCTCTGAGACATCTTGCCATCCCTGTCCACCCAGCTGCCCCCTGCTCTGCTTCCAAAATGTGGTGCTAAGAACTGGGCACCACATTCCAGCTGAGGCCTTGAAAACATGTTTCAAAGAGGAAGGGTTGCTTCCATGTCCTACAGGATCTACTCCTGTTTATACACTGGAACATGACATTTTTTAATACAGTCTGGGATTGTTGACTCATGTTTAACATGTGATGCTCAAGAACATCAGATCTTTTCCTAAACTGGCCAGGTTTCCAGCCCCACAACCTCAGCTGTGACACATTACTCCTACCTAACAGCACAAACATTCTTCCTGAGCTGTGCCCTAATCTTTCTGATGTGCTAAGGTCAATACTTTTCTCTCATCCATGACAGGCCCGGTATGCAAGGACTCCCATTTTGGCGTAACCTGTGAGTGACAAGGGTTTTTTTAAAAAAACAATTGCTTTTCCATGCCATCCTCCCAGCTACCAGCCTCAGTCTCCTGTAGAACATAGCTGTGTAGCCCTGCAGAAACATCTTCCACCTGTGTCCCAAAGCAGGCTTACTCCTGCACCCCGCCCATGCCCCCTTTCCCCACTCTTCCTCTAGTCATCTTCCACCTGTCTGAAGTTACACTTGGAGAGCAAATGGTGGGGCTTTCTTCTCTCCTCTCCATGGGGATGCTGGAGGGGCAATAGCAGAAAGCAGGCTCAAACTATTGTGCCTCATGGATGACTCTAAGAATTTAGACCTTCCATACCATAGCTGAACAGTGGTATAAAAAAATCCCAGGCTTCTAGGTCTGGTTGTGATGAATAACCTTCAACAATTACCGCACCCACCTCTATTTGCTTTGAACATTCTTCCTGCACCAAACCACTGCAAATTTCCAGTATTTAAAAATCCCCAAACTTTCCACAAACATCTTCAGAACCGCTCTCAGTCCTCCCCCATCTGTAGCTCAGAGCAAGACTGGTAGTGATTTGCACAGGTTTTGGCAGCAAAAATTCACACTGCTAGTGTTGTACTGAATGTGCTGGGAGATGTATCACCCATCGCTGTATCATTACAATACCTTCTCCAACATCAAAATGAGCTTTAGATGTGCTCCCAAATGGCAGCCAGGGGAAGTGTTGCAGTGCCTGTTAATATATATGTGTATTAATGTGTATGTAATGAAAGCAGCCACTGTGTGTGAAACTTCAGTGTGGCAGCCAGGGGGAGGAGACTTAACAGCTATGCTAAGCCAAACATTCATTTTTGGGTTTAGTATCTCCCTTTTTTGCGAGGAAGGGTAGACTCTGGGTTAATTCCCTGTCCATGCTTCAAAAGCAGTTAAAAAAACCCCAAACAAATAAACCCAGCATTACATGAGAAAAGAACACAGACCACAGCAGGATGACTCCAATAACAAGAGAGAAGGTGAACTTTCATTTTGCAGCCAAGGACTGGGACATATAAAAGCAATGAGTAATTTGTAAGTAAAGGAAAACTGGGATCACTAAAACCAAACCAATGTAATTTTTTCTTCCTGCACCATGTAACCAAGATATCTTTGCTGGCCAGAACTGGGTTCCTGAGCTGTGTGAAGTGTAACTAAAGCTAACATTGTGGTTACACTTCCATGCTCTGCTCTGACACCGCAACATCACAGCTGGCCCATTTGCTTCCTTCAGGGAAGGCATGGAAAATTGTGTTGCAGATTTCTTTCCCTGCTGCCAGGGATGATCCACAGTCCTCATCCAATCCTAGGGACACCTCAGAAAGCAGAGCAGGCAGCCAGCAACCTTCTCCCAGACAACCTTGAAATTAAAGAGAAAATTATAATAGGGAAAAAATATAATAATAAATGGTGATGGAAGCCTGCTGTAGGACAGATGCTGAACTAAGTTTTGAAGCAAAACTAATCTGGAATTCTTCATCAGAATAAAGCCTGCAGCAAAGCATGCACATGGTATAAAATACCAAGGAACAAATCTTGACTCAATAAAGATGTAGTCCTCAAAGATTTCACCTTATCTGCATAAAGATCATTTAAAAAATACTGTCTTGCAAAACTGTCATGCAAAATATGCCCACTGGGGAACTAACCATGCTTTTCTTCATTTACAAATGCTTTTAATTAACACTAACAATAGCTAATGATATTTAATCACCTGTCAAAAAAAATTCATTGTCCCAGATGTCCTTGTAGATGAGAAAACTCTGAAAAGCAGACATAAAAATCTCTAAGACCAAGAAGAACCTCCCTCAAGTCTGCTGCCTTCCCCTTTCAGACAGAGGCAAAGGCATATGTCCTTGTCCTTAGGAAATAGAACAACTTGGGGTGGCTAATCCAAGCAAGTTAGCTCAGGTTAAAACAGGAGCAAAGCCAAGCAAGGATCTGTGGTCTCTGAGGTAGCCTGCAGCTGATCTCAGACTGCTAGCCATGGTGCAGCTTTTCCCACCACTTAACTCATTAAATAACTCAGGCCCTGTGAGCTAAGCACATCCCTGCCTCATCTCCATTGTGCTCAGTGGTTGCTGCCAAAGGATGCAGAGAGAAGCAGGCAGAGGCTTGAGGCTTAGGTAAGAGAGGAGAACACAAGAAATCACAGGATGCGACAGAAGTTGTTGGACATAAAAGATAAAGGCAAAAGCAGCTAAAAAATGCTATAAAGCATGCCCAGAAGGATTGCTGGAATTCACAAGTACTTATGGTAGGGATACATGAGCAATGGCCAAACATCCCAGAGCTCTAAAGGAGAAGTATTAGAGTCTCTTGGGTGAGAACAACCTTGCAAGGCCAACACTGGCTAAGAAACTATATCAATAACTCTGTGTAAGGTCCAAACTACGCTGGTGGCCTTTGGACCTTTGAGTATGGACTTAGTAAAACCAGAAGCAATGCAAGGAAAAAGCAGAGGTACCTGTGAGGAAACAAAAGAAAGGAAAGAGGTGAATTCATGTGCAGGATGAATTTCATTCAGGATGCACATGAGAAATGTGAGAAAAGTGACCAGCCCCATGTAAGCAAGCTGCTGGTCAGCTTGGCTGGTCAAGCTCTGATCACCACAGTTCAGGGCATCTTCTCAACTGTAGTCCTATTTTCTGTGGAGGTGTTTGCATCAAGGATGGAGCTCTCTGTGCTGCCCCAGATTTGTGAGCTGCTGTTTGTGTATGCAGGTGCTGCTCAAGGTACTGCCCTTCTCCTCTGCTCCCTGGCAAGGTGGCTGAGTGGGTGCTCAGTGAGCATTTACATCTCTGGAATGAATGCTCAGCATCTCATCCTGGGCTATGAAGCCAGGAACTACAGCAGCCTTGCATCTGGCAGATTATAAAGGTGTAATCCCTTTAGCCTTGAAGCCAATCCACTGGATTTATCTTCCCTTAACAATATGCTCCCATCTTACAAAATCTCCTTTCTGTCTCCATTCTAACTAAGCTGAAATTCCTTGGGAAAAAAAAAAAAACTTGTTTTAAAAGAAATTAATCAAATTGTGTAATTTTCATGCTTCAAAACTATTCTGATTCTGAATACTGCTAATGCTTTACAAAAAATATACTGTCTTGTGAATTTTCAGTAATTTGCCATAACTTTGAAGTCTAGCATGAACACAGCCGACTCCATTGCCACACAAATGACTTCTTTTTAGGTTATAGATTTTTGCTCTTTTTAAAACACAGTGTTAACAGATAAAAGTAGTACAAAATCAATCACTCAGCATAGCAAGACCTCTCTTAATTACATACTTGCAACCTCTGCCCTATCTCTGGGCAGGTTCTCACTTCAATACTTGGGCAACCCATCTGACTTACAGCAGGAAACTGTTCATTTTATCTTTAAAGACATTTTCACAGTTATTTTTTTTAAGTCAGAAATAGAGAATGAGACACAAACATTAAATGCAGCCATTGAAACTAAAAATGAGTAATAACAAACAAAGGCCTCCTGGGCTCAAAATTTTGATACAGAAGCAGCATCCAATTTTACATTCAAGTTCCTTGAAGTTTGCTTCAAATCAGCATTGCTACTGATTCAGAAAGCCCCAGGTACTCAAGACACAGATGCTGAAATCACAAAGCTCCCTTGCTGCTTTCATTCCTCTTCTCCATTCTCAGAGTTTCTAGCAGAATCCATTGCTTTTCATTTTCTAGTTCCTTTCTTTTGCACATTAACACTGTAAAACTCTGCTTCGCCTAAACTCTTTACTTGAGCTTTTTGTTTGCCTGACCCATTTTTTTCCTGAGCTCTTCCTTCCTGTTTGACTCCTATATTCCTACTGATGAGAAAGACTCGGCTCAGAGGCACCATGATGTTGGCTCTGCTGCTTGCCAGCAAGGCCTTAATATTCAGGGCCTTGGCCCCTGGAGATGAAAAAAAGCAGCCACTGACATCTTTTAGGTACTGAGTTTAGGTTTAGGTACTGAGTTCATTACTGTGCAATTACAGAATTTAGAGAGCACTGGAGATTCATTAATGATTTGTATTTCTACTTCTCTAAGGAAGACAAAATTGCAGAAATTGGTAATGGCAGGTAAGCTACTGTGATTATAACTCCAGCACAGATTGTTATGGGTTTAGGGAGGAAAAAGTAACTTATAAATAATCAGCTTCTTATCCGGAGTATAATTGCATTAGATCAGTACTTCCTACTTCTAATTAGGTGTGGCTAATTCTTTCATTTTTGTTGTGACTCGGAAAGTAGATGATGTTTTTCATTGCCTCAGTTAAAAAAAAGAAATAGCAATTTTCATAATCCATCAACATAAGACATTGGTAAGCCAGGAACTAGAGTTTTCCAAACTGTTCTTGTATGAAACATCTGTTCTTGTGTAATCCAAAACATCGTTTTTCGTGTGATGAGCTGCAGATTTTTCTGTTTGATAGTTTTAAAGATAAAGGTCATACTACTAGTGCTATGAAAGGAAAATGAAGAGGAAAGGGATCAAGAAAAGAAAGATGAAAATGGAAAAGAAAAAATAATCAAGCACATTACAAAGATAGTACTTTCATGGTGGAAATATAATTGTGGTGGCAATTTGAAAACAGAACCCTAGGGACACTTCCACTGGTTCCCATAGCCACAGCTCAACATTTATCTTAATTTTAAATTGGCAGATCATCAGTTCTGAGAGGGCGTGATGATTAAGGCAGTCATCATAACTGCTTCTTCTGCTAGTGACAAACTAGATTGCTTCTGAAGAGACACAGGCAACAGATCATAGAAGATAAGGTGCCACCAAACCCAAAGGAGTATCCCACAGCCATTAGAAAGCTATTATGTAAAAAACAACAAAACAAAGAAGTAACATTGGGTCCGGCTGGTGGAACTTCTTATCTCCACTAATCCGTGTGCCAAGTCTGCCAAGTTTCTAACTGAAGGGGGAAAAAAATCATCTTCAGAAAAGCTGTATGGAAGAGAAAGGTTTTTGGTGGTTTTTAAATCTCTTCTTCCTGTTCAAAACTGAAGGTATAGTGCATGCATAAATTAAATTCAGTATGCAAGTTATTACAGACATGCTTGTACTTTCCATAGCAAGCTACTCATATCTGCAGGGGACAGCACACAGGGAGGCCTGACACGTGAACTTTACAATTAAATTCAGATTAACACTTGTGAAGTCAGCTCTGTGAAAGTAAGTTGTTTTGCTTTACAGCACAGTCATGAAACAGTCAGTAAGTGCTTGAGAACAGCATTTACTCTGTAGCTTTATTACGGGAAATGATTCATACTAATGGAAAAACTCCAACTGAATTATCTGTTGGGTTTTTTTTTTTTTTTTTGAGTTTTTTGTTTGTTTATTGTGGTTTCTTTTGGTGATGCAATGGCAAAAAGGGCAACAGCACATGTCCTGAGGAAGGGAAACTCTTCAGCCAGTCACTTCAAGGTACAACAGTAGCTAGAAAACAAGGAAAGCCGAACAATGTCTTCATGATTATCACACACTGCTTTGCTATGTACTGAAGGAGGTAGACAGAAAAGTGTGGCCCACCTCTTTACATGTTTTTTTTTCTGATCTGATTTGACTAGGATTGGTTTTTTTTCCAAAAGCTGCATCCTTCTGTGTGCCTGCTGAGAAGGAGAACTGATTTTCCTGCAGGCTCTTTGACACGAAAATTTGGGAGCAGCATAAGAGCACTGTGATTTTCTAACCATGTGCAGTTTGACTGTAACACAGGAAAAATGTATTTATTCTGAAACAGTTCAAAACCTCCATCCTCACAATGTAGCAAGAGTTTAGTTAGGGTGCAAACAGTTAGTTCAAGCTGGCTCTCAAGGTTCACTTGAAACTTCTGTCTTAACAAAAGAAGCCAGGGTCCTGGTGGATCCCCTTCAAAGCACAACACACAGAGTCTTGAGGTCAATTTAAAAAATTACATTTCCTAATATATGTCCATTAATGCTGCTCTGTAGCAGCTCTGGCACCAGCAGTCTCTAGCTGCCATTAGCAACGCTGCAATGACAGCATTTGCCCTACAAGTCTGTTTTCCTTGGTTCCCTGTTGCCAAGTAATAGGAAAACCTCCCACTGCCAACAGAAAACTGCAGTGTCAGGTTACATGGATGTGCATCAAAACTTCTCTCCTTTGAGGTAGGTAGAAGCTTGCCTGCTTGATACACAAACTGAAAAGATTTCTCCTCTCAAAAGAGATGATTGCAGTGCTGAACTGTCTCTCTCAGAGAGCCCCATCTCACCAACTTTGAGTCCTGAGAAGCAGGTGATATACTTGGTTTCATTTTTCTCCTGCTGCCTTTGATGTTCCCCAGCTCATTTCTTGCCTGCACCTGAAGTTCCATTTTCAAAATTACTTGCAAGCTCTGCCACTCTTTCTCTTGCAAGCTGAAAAGACATCTTCTGCAGTGCTCATTCAGAGGAATAGAAAATCACATTTTACATCACCAGGCCATAATACATGCCTTGTTGCCGTCCATAATGTGAGAAAACAATCCTTCTCTTGGTCAGTTTTCACATGGGTTCAATGATAACAGGGTCCAGAAAGACTTAATTCTTTCCTTTAAGTATGCAAGCCCCTGACTGCCAGCTTTAGAAATGCATTATAAAACCTGATCCCTTTGTTCACTTTGCCTGTGACTCACATCAACTGGAGAAAAATAGCTGAAAATGAAAGTTTGATGAAAAAGCCCACACTAAAACAATATATTCAAAGTGACAACAGTTTCAGTATTGCATTTCAGGTATCATATTTCAGTATTCAATATTAGTCATTAGTTTGCATGCCAGGGCCTGGCTGAGGGTGAAAAGTGATATATTTCAGCTTGTGTTACAGATGTGGTGTCTCAGAGTCACCAGCTTTTCAATTCCCCCAGCAGCTCCTAGGGGAGAGGACATGGGATTATGGTTATTACAAGGCCAAAGATAATCCCTCTGCAAATCCAAATACACAGAGCATAGAGCCAGGCCTAAGCTCTGCTAGGAAGACCTGGTTTCCAGCTTTATTAAGCACAGGAGGAAGGTGTGCAGAGAGATGATCAAAAGATACCCGCAGCCAGGTTGCATCAATTGATTCTCCAGCACATGGAAGAAGCGATTCCATGTTGGACTTCAGATCAGTGTAATTTCTGCAAGACCTATTGCTATACTCAGACTTCCCCTCCATCCCCCCAGCCAAGCTGACCCAAGGATAGTGTTTATCACCTGTAATCAAATTACAGAAGGTTCTAAGTGTATGCTGGACTTGTAAAAAGAAGAATTGAGACAGCAAACACACTTCAGAATAGGGTGGAGAAAGTTTGCACATGCAGTTCAATGGGTACCCCCGAGAACATGTTTCATTTGGATTTAGGTGTTACCTCCTTTTAGCAATCTTCAAGACTTTTTAAAAAAAGAAAAAAAAACAAACTTCCCTGTGTATATTTAGAACACATTTAAAATGTGTTGACTTAGAATGGCTGTGTAACATGCTTTTTGGTAAAAACTGTGCAGCATTTCCTCATGAGGAACTCCTAGGTAAAGTAATTCAGTCATTCAGTGTATAAACACTGACATACCAGGACCATCAAGCTCCTATATTGAGTTTGTGCCTATAAACTACCAGAGGATTCCTGAAGCAGCACAAAGTTAAGATGGAGTATTGATTTTTTTGACAGAACTTTCCCAATATTTTAAATAAAAATTGCTGCTGCATTTAACAACAGACTTAACCAAACATTTTCCACTTTTCTTCTTTCTTCCCTTTCTACATGTAATCTGCTTTCAGCTCCGGTGTTTTGTGTTGCTTCAAACAAAAAATCTTAGCATCACAAGAGCTCTATGACTTGTTAAAAACAAACTGTTGTGAGTTACGACTGTTCTAATTTTAGGAAAAAAATATTAATGTGCTTTTTAATATTTAAAGCAACTCTTTAATACTACCCTGTTCAGGCAGATACCACCCGTATTGACCTTTGTTCGGGTGGTGTAAGCTGCACAGGTGAAGAGCAGTACTGGGGTCAGAGAGGAATCAGGCAGATATGCTCCCTCTTCCCAACTGCATCCCAGCCCATTTGCTACAGGAAGCCAGCTATATCTAGAGGAAGGAAGGACAGAGACACTGAGCTCTTCTTACCTAGCTGATTGCTCCGTGACTTGGCTGGTTCAGATTTCTGCAGGCAGCAGGGAGGATGAGGGATGAACAAGTGAAAAGTGAGTGCAGAATGTGTGGGCTCCTTCTCCAGAGGAGCAGAATGAGAAGTGCTTCCTGCGAGGCAACACACACAAACTGCAGAGTACACAAGGCCTACAGGTTATTCTTCACCAGTGTGCCTGAGGCTTTTTAACACTTACAGGACCAGCTGGGCCTTGAGCTGTCTTTTCTTGCAGTCTGTCAGGGAATGGATCCCCCGTTCCGCGCACCTTCAGCAACAAACCAAACCACACATAGCAACATAGGATGAGGTGGAACACTGGCAACAAAGCACACGGAAACTGACAAGATTATATGACAAGAATGATACTGTATTATGAATGTAGGTGTGTAAATAATAAAGCACCATTGCCCCACACTTCAATGTGAGTATTCAAAGAACCATCCTCCAGAGTGCTTTCAGAGCAGCAGCTAAACTAGACTTTTGCTCCAGTGGCTCCGACAAAGTTTCCCTTCCTTTCTTAAACAAAATGCTGCTGAACTAGAGGAAGACTAGTCTGGAGAAACCAAAGTCAGCCTCTGTGATTACACACCTTAGGCTTACTCTGGCATTTTCACATCTCAGTGCACAATTGCTTTATTGTCTTCCCCTCTCTACAGATTGTACTGGAAACATTGATCCATCACAGCATTAGTAACTACAGGGGAAATCAGGTACAAGCATATCTACCCACCCTCCCCCAAAATCTTTCAAAAATAAATAATGCATCATAACCAGATCAACAAGATTGACATTTTTTATTTGTACTTAGCACATACAGGAAAGATCAAAACAAATAATAAAAGATAGCATTTGTAAACAAATGTATTTCACAAAAAGTTATAAACTATCAAATTTGCTCTGAAAAAATTCACTATAGCCATTTATAAATGTGTATTTATCAAAATCAAGTTAAAAACTACTTCATTTTGAAAACATCCCAAATGAAGATTCATCCATTCCAACAACTTCAGAGAGACCAGAGATGTAAGGCCTAACTAAAACAAATGCACAAGTGAAAATGGCACTGTGATTTTTGGTTTGAAGATAACAAAAAAGTCTGCAAGTGATCAAAATACCATCCAGTCCAATTCAAAGTCCTAGGTCTGCAAAATATACATTCAACTTGACAAATGTCTAACTTTAAAAAAATAGAGCTATTCCACTGGAATGTCCTCATTTTTAATGTACTGATTATATGTTGTGTTTTTGAGCCCATTCAGAGAAAAGTTAGCAGTAGGTAGTTTTATGTAATTATAAAGTTCACTTCTATAATCACATTAAAAATAAGATTACAGCAGCACCCTTTTAGCAAGGATTAATTTTTAACATTCTTGCCTTTATAGCAGCAAGTATGGTTTTGGGGAATGCTATCAATATAAGAAGTACAAAAGATATACATACTCTGTGAAATTTATTACAGTGTTCTTTCCCTATACTTGTCTTCAAAGTTAGGTAAGCACCTCTATTTTCTTCTGCAGAACACAAAACTAGGAACAAATGACATCCAAACATATGACTGCCTCAGTAGCCTCCCTTTGTTGGTGGCCCACAAGCCAATTTGATTGCCAGTATGAATTCTGTTTTTTTCCTCCCTCCAAGCTCCTATTTGCTTGCCACTAAAAAACAAAGTTCTCGGTTTATTAATTTGTCTCAAAAGAAACAAGGTAATAAAAATAACTAAGGCACAAATGTCTGATCTTTAACAGCAGGCAGAGGGTCACAGATTTGAAACTAGCGTAGAATGAAAACCCCCAGAAATATTTCTGGTCTCAGGGCACTGAAAATTCTTACCAGAATTCAAAAAAGGTTTTTAAAGATTTTTTTTAAACGAAGATATGGAAAACACTTTTCCCAAGAATGTCCACGAACACTAAACAAGGATGGATGTACATACAAAGACACACACTTTATGCACAATACACTTTGAACATACTGCAGACAGACAAGGACCATGGAATGCAATGATGTCTAAGATGGCAGGTGAAATGAAGATGGCTCTTTTTCAGAGAGTCGTCATGAGTTTATCTTGGTACACCATGCTTTGGACTCCTCCTAAATTCTTCTGGTTCTGTTCCTGGATATACCGTAAATTGCTGTCCTCTCCACTTGTGGGGGGTTTCCAATAGGGCCTGTCATCATGATAGGGTGGCCTGTACCATTTGCACAGTTATTGGTTAGTGAGGAATGGAAGTCAACTTAGGAGTGCTACACAGTAACACGAGCTCATCCTGCAAGTGCTAAGCATGCGCATGGAGCTACAGCATGGGAAGGCAATGGGGACAGACCGATAGGTCTGAAGCTGAAGCTGCTGAAGCAACTGGAAATCTTCTAGCTGATTTCAAAAGGCTTTCAACCAGAGCTCAATCATTGAAAACCCTCTCTGATTGCAATGTTACAGACAAGCACAGTGCATCAATGCTCCGGAATTCCAAAGTGGGGGGGGTGGGGAAGGAGGAGGAGGCTACAGGAGAACTAAATTTGTACAACAAACCGGTAAAATAAAACATATCATGCAAAATGCTGAGCTCATGAAAATACATCCTTGAAGTGCAAAGGGTTAAGAAAGGCAATCCTATTATGAATGAAAATTGCTCTTCTGTAGTTGCTGCCAATCCTTTGGCACTGGTGCAGTTAATTAACACTAGAGCAGCCTGTAATTTACAGAGTTGCATTTTCTTAAGAACACCCCCAGTCGAGTTAGTACAGGTAATTCTCTGAGACTTGCAAAAGTACTACAAGGAAAATATCTTTTTCCTTACTTGTTCATTACTTATTGCTGCTTAGAGATACTAACTTCAACCATTCCTACAGTGTCCCCTGAATCATTGCAGCAGAGTGGGGAATAAATAAAACAACAATTTTGAACACTATGTAGGAAACCACGACATTTAACATTACCTTATTACCAAATTGAAGCTGCAATTATTATATATACGGAAGAAATTCTTTTCTGTGAGGGTGGTGAGGCACTGAAACAGGTTGCACAGAGAAGCTGTGGATGCTCCATTCCTGGAAGTGTTCAAAGCCAGGTTGGATGGGGCTTTGGGCCACCTGGTCTAGTGGAAGGTGTCCCTGGCCAAGGCAGGGGGTTGGAACCAGATGATCTTTAAGGTCTCTTCCAACCCAAGACATTCTATGATTCTGGTAAGTATTTTTTATAGTAGCAGAAACACAGGCAAGGTTTAGATTTTACCTTTTTTTAAGATATATTCTAAAGTTATATAATGACAGCTGTTAATTGGAATTCTTTTTTCTGAAGGTTAAATATTAAGCTAACTGCAAACAATTTCACTGAAAGAATTTTACTAAGAAAACTGAGACACAATTCCACATACTATTTCACAAATTATTCAACGGAAGCTCCATATATAACACGTCATAACACAGGTCATTTCATTTCAGCCCATGCCTATTCCAGACTTTCATGCACAGCAGAAAGAATTTTATGCATCTGTAGTTGTGATCTCTAGTTTGCAATCGAATGGAATAAGATTTTTCAAATCAAGCTGTCCAAGATCTTAAATATCCAGTTATTTCACTTTGACTCCAAGTTAGAATAACTTGAAACTTCCACTTTAACCACACTTTTAAATGCTTCTACCTGAATGGGACAAAAATTCTGAGCACCTTTTCTACCAAGCTTCTATGACTGAGCTTTTAAGTATGGGTTGTGTTTTTTCATCCTTACAAGCCTTGCTATAAAAAAGCCATTGTTCATATTTCACTGACCTTAGTCTTTGCCCAGGGAGTGGAGGGGCTGAAGGGGGAGGTTATCTACACACACTACAATACATTATTGTGCTTATTTCAATATCACTCTGCTCCAGGGTGAACTGTTTGGCTTTAAAATGTCATGGACTGGTATAGTAAGTGATGAAATCTTAAGAAAAATTTCAGCAAAACCTCAAATGATTTATAAAATCATTAGGCTCTCTTGACAGCCACTCTTTCATAATGTGGAATTGTACATTTTAAAGTGCTCATAATAAACTGGATAAAGAAACCCTAAAACCAGGAAGACTCCTGAGCCTGAAATACAGGCAAAGTTCATTACACAACTTCAAGTCTCCTGTTTCTAACACAAATTTAATATCTGCTTTACTGCTGTGCACTAGGAATTTTGAGATGATAATGCCTGTCTGCTTCTCTGCCTAGTATTTCTAATAATATATTTGCCCTTTTCCTGCATTCTCAGACTCAAACTCATACCAAATTGTCTTTTCATCCATTTTAAACTCAGCCTCATCCCCAGAGTCTGCCCACACTAAAACCAAAGTCTACCTATTGTGATGTAAGAATATAAATGTTAGATAAGGAGAAACAAAGATTAGGGTATTGGTATTTTTCACTGAAGACAATTATTTGTCTAAACAACTGAGTAATCTAAAAAGGTTACTTTTTATTAGGATAAAAAAGTGGCTGGTTTTTATCATGTGTACACATCTAGACACATATCCACCAGCAGATGCATGCCTTCACCATGCATTCCACCAAGTGTGTTTTAATTGGACTGAATTTCTTCCAAAATTTCTTTTCACTCAATGTCTCTCATCACTAGCTACAAACAAAGAAGTATGCGAGAAGATAGCACAACAGCACATGCAGGAATGTTTTTGTGAAACAGTTCTCAAAAACTCAGTGCTATAATTTTACTCATTATCTGTAATGTTCCTGATAAATTGTTCCATGTACTTGTCATTTTTTCATATACATTTCTGCAAAAGATGAAAAACAGTGCTCCACTGCAAGAATATAATTATTAATAACTTAACTTTACACTAAAATGAGTTTCTTCTCTGTCTTAGGAAATTAAATACAAACAAATACTGATCAATTTGCGATTAAGCTACAGAGCAGCTCCCTATCCAACATACTCCCTGCACGAGACCACTAACATTCTATTTTGAATTAGAAATCAACTAGAAAAAAATTTAGAAGCTATTTAACACTGTCTCTATATCCCATACTTCTAACTTCCGTTTACTTTTCACGTGCAGAGAACTGCTCAACAGGGCCACCAAAGCTTCATACTGAATAACATAAAGAAAAAGTAATCATCTTTTCTTCACAAAGGGAAGATTGCTTACCTTACATTCACAGGTGTGTGTGGATGCCAGTGCGGCTGAGCAGGATGTATATTGGGATGATACTGGGGCTGCAAATGGAAACATTGAACCTGGTTAATGAAATCATGTTAAAGCTCCCTATTAACTTTTATTTTCCTGGGGTCATGAGGAATACGTTCCTGTTGAACCCTAGAAACCCTAATGCTTCCAACCTCCTCCCATGTCATTAGCACATACGTGAAGCTTCTTGGTGATGACCCTGCTCATTAGGACAAACTCATGGGACAATGCAAAGAAAACTCCTCTCCTGTTTGACAGACAACCTGGCACATCTAGTGCTTCTCGTAGAAAGCACATCAAAAAACGTCAACTTTGATCAAAGGTGGAGAGTAAGAAAGGTTATAAAGAGCAGGCTTCAGGAGGTCTCATGTCTTTGGTGACAGGATTTCCTTCTCATGTCCATAAGATCTTAAAGAGAAACAGTAAAACAAAATCAATGCTCAGAGTTGTAATAAAAAGTGTTAAGACTAAGTTCTCATGTATATACAGAGTTTGGAAGCTTGTTTTTTCTCAGTACCCACTGTCTGTCAGTAGCACAGATGAAAACCAGGTAATGTTTTCCCTGGAGTGTATAAAAAAAAACCCCAACAAGCATTTGACCAGCAGGGAACTCTCTAAGTGTTGTGATGAGGGAGGTAATTGCAACTTTGAAATTGTCACGATCGCCTACTGTGAGAGGCTGCTCTAGACAAAAGCTTGCTCATACAGCAGTCTCCTGGGGCCCATCACATCCCAAAGGCTTTAACTTTCACAGAAAGAAAAGGAAGGGAAAGAAGATGACAAATGGAGTGTACTCAGCTTGCAGAGCATCCAAGAACACGGGGAAAAAAGAGAAAATTCCTTAACCCCAATATGGTGCAGTTTATTTCTAACCCATCAGAAAATCTTACCCCAGAGTAAGGAAAGGGGAGCAAAACAGTTGTATAAACTATAAAGAGTAAAAATATTTACCATAAAATATGGAAATGACTACATTTTCCTCTGTAACTGGTATGCTCTTACCTGGTAGTTATGGACTTCAGGACTTTTAGCACTAAGAGAGAAAAAAAATTGCTCTTATGTAATCAATACATCTACATCACAATGTTTTTTAGTTCAGGGAAGTACTACAGAGAAAATTCATATTCTTAAAGACATCATTATTTTATTCAAGATATACACCACAGCAGTTAACATGTGAAAGAGGGGTGTAAACTTTTTTCTTTGCTTTAGATTTAAAAAACATGAACAAATTATGCTTGATAAGCTAGCATAAGAGCAGTGAGCAAAAAAAGTACATTTTACTTTAGCCTGATTTCATATATAAAAATAATAAAGGAAATGGATTAAACAGTGGAAGCAGACAGCCCCAGGAAGAATCTGGAGATGCGTAATAAGACATGCCAAACCAATTCATCCCACACCAGAGAATCTGTGTCTACAAATCCTAAAGCAGATATTGTCTTCAGAATCCTTTTAGCCCGAGAACAGCAACTGAGAGGTAGAGAGAAGTTGAGCAGTCACTTACCACAGTGGTGCTGCTTTCACAGGATTGTTTGCTTAAAAAGAAACAAACACAAAATCTTAAGACAAGTGAAGTATCAGCCATTTTGCAGCTCTTGTTGTTGGGCTGTTACACTATGGCTAAAGGGAATCCTCATACAGACATATTTGCACAGAAGTGTCTGAATTTCAAGTGCAGCCCTGTGCTTTCTAGTAATCCTGTGCAACATAATAAAGTATGAGGCAGACACATACTTTCACAGAGTGAAAGCCCTTTAGAGATGACAGCAGACAAGCATATTCTTCCCAAATGCCACAATAGGACTTTTGGCAGAGTATGTTCTGCACAACCAGAGCACTTTTTTTCTTATCTTACTGTACTACCATTCCAATACCATCAAGTCCATTGAAAATCAGAAGCTACCCTTGCAGAAATTTTCACTATCTTACAGAAACCAGAGTATACACAAAGCTGGTAATGGCCTGTGTCTTACTGCAGGGAACAATGGTAGCCAAAATAGCCCATCAGTTGGGAATCCTGGGAGGCACTGAGTAATCTTGAGGAACAAGGTCTTGGCCTCTGCTTTGGACACGCTGGAAAGAATGATGAAGGTGGCAGCTGAGTAACTGGGGTGTATAATCTCTTTTTCATGACTGTGTGTGTTTCGAGAGAACTGAAAAACTTCTCAAAGTGAAAATCCAACTGACTGCTGAATGCAGGAAGTTAATGGCACACTGTAGAAGTCTCAAAAGCGACAGAGCTAGGAGAGAATCCAACCCTCGTGGGCTGCATTTAGGTACAGGGCTTAATGGCCAAAAGATGCACGGAAGACAACAACCTACAGGGAGTTTTTGCACTAACTTAGCACTGTTCAGCTCTCTAGAAGGCAATCACTTGGGTGTGAAAGAAGTTCTGACTGGCTGCAATGGACATAATTAAGCATAAGCCACACTTTGTCTCTTCTGCCTCTATCTCACAGACAAAAGTACAGAAGCATTGAGACTCAAGGCAGAACCTGCAGGTCTGTTAGATCCTGTTATGGCAAGAATTAAATTTAAAGAATTTCTTCTTCCAGTTATAAAATAAGCCGCACTATGTAGTTGACTCTCATGTCTCAGATAACAGCATCTCACAGATTTATTAAATTTGCATTTCAGTTAAACAAACTCCTTCCATGTACTAAGGAAGGAAGCAGGGGAAAGAGTTACAGCCTCTAGAAAGCATGCATGCTTGTCACCCTTTTTCCTCCCACTGTAAATGAGACAAAAATGTCCCCATAATACCACAAGGGCTGCTCATGGAACTTTGAGTTATATTCTGGGAATGCAAACGAGTGCAAAGACATTCTTAGGGAATGTCATCTCACCCTACTGTGTACAGCAGCCTTGCTCCATATGGCAACTATACCTGCAGGCTCAAGTAATACAGAATTTGGAGAGGGTTATCTTGCAGGGCTCCTTCCTAGGTTTTTCTACATGGAACAAAAAGCTCATTTTTTTAAGGACAAATTACAAAACCACAAGGGAAATGAATTCCTTGTCATTCCATTTAGATTCAGCACATCTCAATTCCCAGGGCAAGCTAGTTAAGGTCAGAGTCTGGACAGGTGAATAACGTCATTACAGTCAGGAAAGCCACAACAACTGTATAATGAGACTGTCCAATAACCCTAAAATTGTCTGGCTAGATAAGCAAGTCAGCGAGGCTTTTAGACACTGTTCCACCCCACATGACACAAGCAATTCTTCAAAAAAACATTACACGCTTTGCCTTAGTGGATTTTCTGCAACTTTTCTTTCCTCCTCAGTAGAGCAACAAAAGAAAGCATAGGTACCTCCTCCATAGAAGGGGGTGGAAGAATTAATTGTACATAGAGATTAAAAACAGAAGAGGGAAACAACGAACTCTGGCAAAAAAAGCTCCATGCACATTTTGATTTTTTAGGCGATCTGACATACTCCTCTTTTTATAATGTGGTACAGATGTCATGATTGTATTGCGACATTTCTAGGATTTAACGGGACACCTGCATGCCCTGTTCAGTGCACAGATGTCTACAAACACTTACCCTTGTAAGTGGAATGCCTCCGAGAAGGGTATCTCTTGCTGGGCCTCCTTTCAAATGTACTAGTTCTGCGTAATCTCGTCCCGTGTGTTGCTTGATATTCTGTCCTCCCACTTAAAACACAGAAATAAACAAAGTAAACTGCTGCCTTCTGCTGGAAGCTGTACCTGCTCCTTTGTATAAATATATTGCTGTTACTTCACTAAATACCTGAATCTGAAGCGTGATCCCAGCCTTATGAAGTCGGATCTACTAGATTTACTATTTGCTGGGGCTCGCAATCTGAAGAAAGCATGGTGCTCCACCGCACACTTCCACAAATGTTTGCACGTTTTGGCACTGTCTAACCGGAAAACAAATGTGTGCTCTTGCTCTCTGCCCTAAATGCAGAAACAAAAGCTTTGGAAGTTGGCATGCATGATATTCGTTATTGTCCTTGGTAGGAGAAACACAGCCTGGGCCAACAGTGTGCTGAGCCTCCCTTGTGTTCTTACCAGCCTGAGCACACACCACACTTTGTTGGATCAGGCCCAAGTAAGGGAAAGAAGTTACCTGTTCATCATCTTCTACAACCACGAGCGTTAGTTTGCTCTTTTTAAAGTCCATTTTTGTGATTTTAGGCCTAAACACGAGAATCAAAAAGAAGAAAATTAAAATAATATTAAAATAATTTTATTTCTACAGCTATTTCATATATGAGAGTGAGAGTGGTACTTCTAACCAGGCTAATCCACCTTCAGATTTAACCTTCAGATTTTAAACTTTGTAGATTCAAGTATAAATTACAAGTCAAGATCCCATTATGCAAAGGAGAAAGATTTCAGCATTTTAACTAAAAGGAATATAACACAAAAGCAGATTACCAAAAGAATAGGCCTATTTTGTTGGCTCCTTCAAAGATCAATATGCCTGTTGGTGTCAGTCCAAGAGCATATTCACAACCATCTCTTCCCTGCAAGCAAGTACAGAATAAATAATCAATCTGCCATGAGCAGTGTAAACCTTAATACAGTAATATTGTAAAATCCATAGGTCTTAAACTAAACAATAAAGTTGCCGTATTTTTTTAACATTACAGAGCAGAAGAATATGCATCTGTATTTGAGTGCAAAGTGGCATATTTTGGCAACAGGAGGCTGCAAGTTGCCCTTTGTGGGAGGAGGCCATGTGCTGCTCAAAGTGGCTCTGAGATCCATAGAGATCCACACCATCCATGGGCTGTATCCAGGGCAGCCCATACCTCACCTCACCTGTTTAAGAGCAGGCAGTTCCTGCCAGGGGAAGGAAACACAATAGGAAGAAACTGAGGGACACAGGAAAAGGCATGTGGAAAGGGGTGCTGTGGGAGCACAGAGAAGCACCCTTGGGAGGAGTACTGCAGGTGGCAATGACTTCTGAGGGACCATGGCCCATGGGACAACCCAGACCATAACAAGGACACTCCTCAGGGACTGACCCACACCAGGGCAGGGACTTGACACTGATAAAATGAAACATCACATGGATCTTACCTTAACTACATGCATATCTACACCATACATTTCTAGCCATTTAGCCTTGTTCAAGTAGCACAATTCAGCCTGCGCTGGGCTCTTTCCCCTATGAACATAAAATTCATACTTTATGGTAAAAAATTCTTGTCCACTTTAAATGCTCTCAGATTCATTCCCCTAACCCTGTTCTTTGTGTCCCGAATCTTAATGACACTAAATGGTATTTCAAGCTTAGCTTATGTTTTTACCCTCTTCCCTCCAAATGAAAATAAAACAGAGGACTGAAAATGCAAAAAGGTTTAAAACTAACAATAAGGATGAAAGTTCAGGTAACGAAGCATCAATAAAATGAAACATATTTATTAATAAAAGACAGGAAAATGAGTTTGCTACCACCCTGAACATAAAATTTATGTTTGAATGAGAGAAGGGGAGAAAGGGAGAGAAAGAGATTTATTTCCAACATAAACAGGAAAAATACTGTCTCCTTAAATTATTACAAAATAATCTAAAGAAAAACCATTAAAAAATTAAAACTTGCCCCACCAACCTTCCCTAAATTACTGCCTGCCACTTCTAGGGAAGGAGAAGGCTCAAAGCCTTTTTACAATACTTCTCCACTGACAAACATAATCCCCATTTCATGCCTGTTGAAAGGATTTGACTTTAGAAGAGAAAAAAACTGTTGCTAGAGACCCCACTCCCACACAGGTACTCTACCTGCACTCTTTCCATTTCTGAAAAATGTCAAATTCCATTGCTTCAGTCTGGTTTGGTGCAAACCTGAATTCAGACACGAGCTCTGGTGTGTGCTCAGGGTGCTCACACTCTCCCAACTCAGCTGAAATCAATCAATTGAGAAATTAAAAATATAAAGATCTTGGAATGACCAGAAATATTTCATTCCATTATCCCTACAAAGACAAGGATAGTTTGCAAGTTCCTAAGCATGTTGCAGAATGCACTTGTGTCAATGCTTTAAGTTAACATCCCAGCCCCCCACTCCTGGCCCCAGTAAATTCAAACCAGACTTTACAGCAGAAATCAGATAAATGCATTTGCAGGAGCAGAGTAAGGTTGTGGTACAGAATTCTGACCTTCAGGAATGTTATGACTGAACCAGTTCAACTAAAGCTGATTCTCTGGATTTAAAAGCACTTACAGGAAATAAAGTTTCTATTAAAAACAATCATCAATGCATCTTCTGTTTTAGAAGTGGTTACTTTGAAACTTCCTCTCGTTGCATACTTTTCACTCCCTAACACTTCCCATTCTATTGCATGCTTTGTTATTTTTCCTGGTTTAGGACAAATTTAGGAGTTATGTTTCTGTTCATGTAAAAACATGAAGGGAATACCTAATCTCATTAAACCAGTGATAAAGCTGTGTGGCTTTTAAAATCACAGTGGTGGTGTAATATTCAGATCAATAATTTTTAAGGAAAATTTCTGAAACATTAACGTAATTAAGGTGTCACTTTCTACTTATATGCTTAGGCTCTGGTGTTTTCTGTTCTAGGAGCAGAACACTTTCCAACTCCACTGAGCTCAGCAGGAGATGCAAGTGCTGAGCATTTCAGTGCCTGACACCATTAACTGCCTTGTGTCTGTGACAGCTTTGCTCCTGGAGCCTCTCAGCTGTACTAAGAGGCTGCAGCGTCACTGCCTTGGGACTGTGTGGCAAGCATCAGTGGAAAACACACTCTTCAGCAATACCATGTGTCACCTGACATATGATGTGATTCCCAACCAGGCCTTTGTCAGTCAGCATTTCTTAACTGTTTACTACTCTTACTACTACTACCAAAATAAAAATAAAAATGAAAAAGCATTGAGGGAAACTAAATCCCTTGAAGAAAACAGTTTTAGTCCTTCAGGGCACTTTTACACTTAACAGCTGCAAAAATTTCAGTCACAGCCAGACTTCAAAAATACTTAACAGGATCCATCAGTAGATAGGAAGTTACATTCAAAATCCAGTCTGTTGGCTGATAACACCTACTAGATGGTTTTGAGAACTTGAGCTTTGCTGAAACATTTAGCAGTCCTGAGGATATTAAAGAGATTGAGTTCATTGGTCTGCATTTTTAATTACTGTCTCACACACACATTTTACTCTCAACAGTAATCTTCCATAGTGAGTTACAGTATTCTTATCTCTGTTAAAGAAAAGGACATACAGATATCTCAGCTCTGTGGCTGTTTCAGCAAAGCTGGAAGCCTATTTAACCAGATAGTAAGAATTACTGGCAGTCCCATCTCCAGTATACAAGAGGGAGCCACAGCAAACACATTAGCAAGGAGGAATTCAAGGGGATAGAAAAAGGTATGGATCTGAAGTTTGATGTGTTGCCAACCATCCAGGAACAACATGGGAGATTTCTCTACTACTTAACTGAGAGAGAAGGCAGGGAACGAAGGCTGACTGTGCTGTAAAGAAGATGTGTAGGGATGAGAAGAATCATGAGTTTGTAGGACAGAAAACACACAGAGAGGCTCAGCAGCACTAATATTTTGAGAAGTAAGGGCACAGCACAACACCCATCTCTCTTCATTTTTGTCTTCATGACATCCTTTCGCATGCCCCTTTTCAGCCCTTTTTCTGGGGGAGGGTGGAAGGTGGGGCAGGTGTTATACAACACATGTATATACATTATCAGTGTTCTTTAAAAAAATAACCTAAGGGACATTTTCAAAAGGATGTTTCCTACAAAGTTTTTGAAAACTCCAAAAATATATTTATTTTTAAATATATAGCTTATTCTATAAGCTATATAAGTTATATAGAGGGAAAAAAGTTTGCAGTATTCCATGAAGATGTCTTATGATTAGAACTGAAAACTGGAGATGTGACAAAATGTTTTCCTTTTCAATAAAATTAGCAGCTTCAAAAGTATATCTGGTTAAAGACTAAGACCATACAACACTAATGATTCAGTTAAAAACCAACTGTAACATTGAGAACTCAAGTTTGATGACAACATTTCCACAGATAATCCCTAAGTGAAGCATAATATTACCTATCTGCTTCATATGTTACCCCATACTACAAATCAATGTTACTTGCTACAGAATTTCCTTCATGGGACTGGCAACAAATCAACACTTTATGTTTGAAAGATGATTCACACCAAAAAAAAAAAAAAAAAATCAACCTTGGAAATTGCTATTGGAAACCAAGAATTACTTTAACAGAAAACTCCCTTGATAAAAAGACATGTATGAAATTTAAAGCTTATCTGTGAAAATACTCTTCTTTCAGAGGGCTCAGACTACTGATGCCTAAATAGCAATTCATTGCTTTTTCCTCACTCTTAGGAAAGGCAGACTAAGGAGCAAGACTGCATTTTACAAAGAAAATGTAACCCACTGAGGAGGGAATAATTGAAATTTCTTTATACTTTTCTGCTTAATTATGTTTCCAATATCAATAAAATGTAGCAATCTTTACACCAAAAATGCTTATTATTATGTATGTCAGCAAAGAGAATGAATTAGTTGCAATAATGAAATAATTTTGGACAAGCTTATTGCAATGATGTCAAAATAATGGAAAACTGAAACAAAAAAAAAAGACATAAAAAAAGTATAAATGCATGTTCCCACAGACAGCATCACAGAGTATTAGTTTTGGTAGATAGCTGGAGACATCATAAACATGATGGGCAGCTATTGTATTGCATTTACACAGTAATCACAGGTGTCAGCTGCTACCCAAAATGTTGAGGCATCAACCTATTATTCCTTGCTTGGTCCTCCTTGCTTAGACCAGATGTGAGGCTATCAGAGTTTTTATCTGTGGAAACGTAAGCAACAAATCAAATTTGGGTTCTGCATTTCTTCCACCTCAAAAAGACAAACAGAGTCTGCCTGCAGCAGTTCTTTGCACACGTGACAATCACAGTTGTGCCAACTGGTGCAGTAAAACAATGCCTTAAGATTTACACCTGTTGCTGCTTGGAACTGAATTCCCAGTTTTGCCTGTCAAGTCCATCTAGAATCACTTAGTTACTTCCATTGCTATATTAAACTAAGCAACTCTGCCTAAGCTCTCTGTGTGCTTTGGCCCAACCACCAGTGAAACAAGAAGAGAATTTTTCCATTTCAATTAAAGTTGCTGCTGATTTGCTTAGAATGCTCCAGCTCACTGAACTTTCTTTTAGAAAAAAATGAACTAGATTTGTGCTTCATTACAAAAATTTCCTCCCCATCTGCAAAACAAATTGCTTGAAATGGAACAAATATTTGTATTAACATGCTTGCAGCAACAAAAAACCCGCGTTATCCTACAATAACGTAATGAAATCCAGTGTACTGGAATTGCTTTTACATTGTGAAATCCGTGCTCCTGCCACAGAAGTGATCTTAGTTCTTACCCTCCCATGTAATTCTCTCCTCTCTAGTACCTGCTGCCACTCCCTCCCTCCTGCCCTGTAACCATCTCCTGAGTCATCCACGGTGGAGGCTTCCTCTCGCAGGCACTGTTCAGGCAGCAGGAAGCCCAGATTCACAGGCACCCACCTCCCACAAACTGTGTGAAGGGCCAGCTGGCTCTTCAACCTCAAGTGGTAACACTTGTGCACACACCACAGCTTCTCCCTCAGTAGGGAGCTATTTTGGGTCCTTCTCCCCTGATCAGCCCTGGGTTTCCATGAAGCTTTTGTCTAGCCATGCTTTAGAGTGTCCTTCCCCATATCAGGTGTGCTGATATTGGCTAATGTAGTTCAGAAGCTATGAATAGACACAAGTCAAGAAAGCGATCTCTCTATAATTCTTCTCCTTGGGTAAAAGAATGGCATTTATATATGATATGTAAGAATGCATTAGTAACAAAAGAAAAGAAACTAGTAGGTGAGTTTTTTAATGAATTAGGACAAACCACTTTCAAAGGATTGCATACCTTGAAGACACAGAGCTGCTAGTTCAACTGCAGTTTCATATGGGCATTTCAGTCTTAAAAACAAAACAAAAAACAAAACTATAAAAATCACGTCTCTTGTCAGTGAATTCCTCTTGCAGTAAAGCTAAAAAGAAGCCTTACACGAAAACTGGAAACATTAACTTCCCCAAATTACTAATGCTATGAAACATCAACAATTAATTGTTACTTGTATATGATTATTTCCTAAATTGGTACATTCTGATTAGCATTAAACATGATACTATTCACCATAAGACAAGAACTAGCAGAGAAAACACTAAATCAACTAAGGAACCATTTTTACTTTAACACTCTATTTTAGAATATATGGGTTTGCAGTTTTTTGTTTCTGTAATTAAAAAAAAAATAGTGCAGGTGTGAATGAATATTGGTCAGGGTAAGACTATAAAAACACAAAGTATTTTTTCAGAGTTGACCTGAACAAAAAGTGTTGTACCTCAACTTTCTCATCCTCTATTTCACCCACCACACTGAAAAAATGTGGCATGCCCATGTTACATTTTCAAGTCATAAAACCCAGGACTGTTTTCACTCTCTTTAAACATTTCCATCCCCTGATCAATCCATCAAAATCTTTACCCATTCTATTTGTCAGTAATATAGACATGATACACATGAAGTCGTATATGTCTGTATTCTAAAAAAACCCAAAATGCACTAGGAGATTAACTATTAAAAATTCTTTAAATTACAGCTGCAAGTGTAAAAAGGTACTTACTTCCCTGAAAGAATGTCTTGCCGGAGCTGTAATACAAACAGGTACCTGACAAATAAAAAATTCAGAAAGTCAAAATTAATTACAGTGGCGTCCTGCTAGTTCAGCTGGCTGGAAGAATATCCCAATTCATTGAGTAGTAACAGCAATTTAATAACTTGCTCTTTACAAAAAAAAAGGGCCTTTGGGATCACACAGATACACCCTGCAAGCTTCAAAGCTCCCATATCTTTCACTAGAATCAAAGAGAAGAACATTTTTTGTCCACTGGTTGTGTTCAGGACATTGTCCAAAGTCTTGCTGTTTAGGATGTGCACAGCAACCTAAATGTTACTAACGCTCCAGTGTTCTCCTAAACTTGGGTCTTACCTAATTCAGGCAGGAATTGAACTACAGTATCTAGAAACAAAACACAGATAAAGGCATGTAGGCTTCAGAGCTGCCTTCTCAAACACAAATACAGAACATGGAAAAAATCCAAACTGGGCAAAAGGAAGGGTTCATACCAAAATGTCACTTAATAGCAGAGACGTTCTGAATAAAAGCTCCATAGAGCTCACACATTTATTTAATATGCCAAGTAGGAATTTACAGCCTTCAAACTGCTGTAGTATTTTAAGCTGTTGCTTTGCTAATCTTTAGTTCTAGGCACGCTTCACTGACACCACTCAGAGCTGGGCTCTGAGGCATGTACAAGTGCCCTGTGTCATGCAAGGGGTGTGTTGAGGACAGGAAGGCAGAGGGAGGCTCTGCACTGCTCTGGACACTATGGGGTGAGGCTTGCAAAGATGAGTGACTCAAGAGAAGAAAGCATGAAGCACTCCTGAGAGCCCAGTAAATGCAAACACAGACCTCTCCTGTCTTTACAAAGGATGCTGGAAAGAAAATGGGTTTTTTTTCCATCACAGAGGATGTGCAGTGAATGTGGCGAAGGAAAAATAATTGGAATTAGACAGGGAAAACAGAAATGAAAAGGAAGATTAAGATTTCTCATGATAACACTAGAGCAGAATCAGATTTATCCATTTTAGCTCTTTGGTACATCTCTGATTCACATACTTGGCCAATACCTGACTGCCAATCAAATCTGGCTATTTGCATGTGTAGATTAAGGGTAGACAAGTATACATCCTTATATGTTCTTATTGATAGCCCAGATGATTCACAACCCCATGAACTCTTCTAAATTTGCAAGAAGACTCTGGGCAGTGCACTTCTGAGTTTCAGGGGGCTTGTGCAGTGCTGCAGCCCTGCTCTGATGGGTATGGCTTACCCTTGTTCCTTTTCTGTGTGCAGGCTGACAAACACTGTCATCTCAATCGTTGCTACTCCAAATCAGCAAGATACCTTAGAAAATTCTCCAGAACACAAAGTACAAACACATTCCCCTGTTGCTCTTCTAACTAAACTAACTAATCTCACACAAGTGACAGAAGATGTCTTCCAAAATGCACTGTATTTAAACTGTGTTTTTAAACTGAAAAAATGACAGAGCAGGTGAAAGGTTTTGATGCTTTGTGTTAATTATGAGAATATGATGTTTGTAGCTTCACTAGAAATTGAAGTCTACTAGAAAGAAGATCTCCAGAAGGAATTTTGAACACCCCCTACCAGTTCACAGTTACTGTTAATGGTGATTTTTCTTCTACTTGGAATGATTTTGAGTATACAGTTATTAATCTTCACTTTTTCACTCAACATGCTACATGGAAAATGTGATCCAACAAGCATAAAGACTCTTAAAAAAGCCTTGATAAATTAAAATAATTAAAAATTTAAGAAGTATAAAATTCTTAAATTCAAAATTACTTTCCCCAACAAAAAAGGAAGAAAAAAGAAGAAGAAAAAAGGCACCCCAATTTTTCTTACACAGTTTCACAGTGGTCTTCTGTCAAGCTTATAATTAAAGGAAATTGTTCACAACACTGAATATTTAGCTGACTAAAGTGTTTTTCTAATTAAAATAGTCTTCTGAAATGTCACCTTTCAGCAGTAATTAGATCACAAGGCATCAGAGGTTAATACTTTCAGACAAAATGTCATACTTGATCACAGCAATGATCACATAGCTCAGAAACCCAATCTCACTGTGACTAGGATCATATGCTTCAGAGCACTAAGCAAGAAATCTTGTGGTAGACAGTAATGCCATAATTTGACCACAGGGGAAATGTAATACTTGTCAGACATGCATCCTGATGTATGAAGACTTAGATCAATTTCCAGAAAACACATATTATTCCTACTAATTTAACTGCATTTTCTCTTATGAGAAAATGCATGGATGATTTATGATGATGTCCATAAATGCATCCATGATTTATGGATGATGTCCATAAATCATCCAGATTTTTGGATTCTCTTAAGATCTTACACTCAGCTACAAAAGTGGCAGGGATTTCTATAAGTTAATTATACATCCTATAGGAATATGCCCTTTTATTGAATTATGACTGCTGGACTAAATTGATAATGGATATTGAAGACCCTATGTCTGTATCATGAGGTGGTGACAATTAGCCCTTTAATCTTGTCTCAGGCAGTGAAAAAACCCCATGGTCGGCACAGCAGACAGCGAGAGAGACAGTAATCATTTGCCTGCAGGCATAAGTTTAATGTAAACATCACATGCACCTGAACTACAACAATCAACCATCTTTAAACACCTTAGGCTGATTAGGAGTACACTGATCATTGCCAAGCAAATTAGAAGACACAGAAAGAGCCCTACGGTGAGAAGCAGAACAAAAGAAAAGATAAAATAACATTAAGATAGATGACTACTTTACAGAGAAGACACAAAGTAAGCAGATACAAAAGATAAGTAAACCCTTTCCTACAGCTGCTCCTTTCCCAGCTTTCAGAATATCCTCTGAACCAAGGTGCTACGGATCCAGCAAGCTACAGATCCACAAAAAATAGCCCAGCAGATTAAAACAAAAGACTTCCAGATATTTGTAGAGTGAGTTTATACAATGCAAGCTTTTGCTTCACAGAGAACCATGGGGAAGCAGAAGTGATTAAATCAACTCTCAACCCAGAGATCAAGCTGGCTATTCCCACACTTCTCTACCCTTGGAACCATTATTACATCACCCCCAAGTCTCAGGCCAGGAGGAACAAAGCAGGGCACTGGCATTTTAGCTGGACATAATGGAAACCTCTCTCAGAGAATGGCAGGTATCAAGAGCAGGTGTCTCCCAGCTGCAGCTTTCCTCACCCAACACTGCCTTTCTTTGCCAGCTTCCAAGCACCAGAACACAGCATCTCCTACACACCAACACACTTGGAGAGGCCCATAAATGCTTTCTGGCAGCAAATAAAAACCATGATGTTTCTCTGACAGTAGGAAAACACCTAAGAAGGCAGACAAAATGAGCACTCTTAATCAGAAAGCTCGAATCACCTGCTTGCAGTACTCCTACGTGCCTTAGATGTCGTAAATCCCCCATCAGCCACGCGCAGTTCCTACCTTGTAAACTCTTCGTGAAGGTTGTTTGGTTCTGACGAGTAGTACTTAATTCGAAAATGCAACGTGTACGGAGGTCCAACTGCACACCAAGAGATTTTAAATGGGGAAAAAAAGGTTTATACTCGTTGCAGTCCTCCTAAGGCAGAACAGTCCCCACACCACCCCACAACCCAAGAGACCCAAAATTTTTCAAATTCCTCAAAGAAAATATTTAATGTTTTTTTTAATTTAAAAATGCATGCAATAAACAAAAAGTATAGATAATTACCATACTTTTTGATACTCATTAATTCAAATTTATCAAGGCAATAGTCCATTTGGCAAACACATTTTTTGTCCAAAGAGGGGTGCCTCACAGCACACTGTGAATAACAGCAACTTCCAGGTAACACTCCCTGTTGCTGGGCACAGGGGGAAATGGAAGGAAGAGGGAAGGAGAGGGTGATGCTCCTTCTTACCAGGCACAAACACTACTCCAAAAAAAACTCCTACCCAATAGATCAGCTTTCGATTGAAATGCATTAATTTGAAAAGGTAAGATAAATAGACTAAAAAGTGCCGGAGAAGACTCTGAAAGGCATCCACAAACACAGAAAATTCCATGGAGTTGCAAGAATTGTGTTCTGTAATGTCAGAAGGTGAATGCTACATGACTTCCCATGTAACGCAGATAACAGGAAGTTATCCAGCTACCATGAAACTGTGACCAATGTATCCTTATCTGCCTAACCCTCATGGTCCAACCAACTGCCTGCTGATGTATTAACTGCTGGAAAAATTACTTTTCCTCACTTTTCTAAGGTCTTCTGTAACACCACATCAACAAGCAAATGTGCCTATTAATAATCCTTCTACTAAATGATATGCAGCTAAAAGTCAAATAATTAGAGCTTTGATTCTGCCTCCATTACAGCCCCTGTAAGTCAGGTTATAGCACCCTGAGCTCACAGCTCAGCACCACTGGTGTGATCTGCATAGGTCAGAGAATGACTTGGAAAAGACAGCAGTGAGCAACATCCATCATGAAAGAGGAACTCTCCACAAAGCATCTGCTGAATTCAAGGTAAAAGGAAGTAACCTGTTTTGAGACAGACCTTTACAACACCCAATAAATTGCTTCCCTCTTCAGCATTCCTCAGAGCCAGGACTGGCCAAATTCTTTTTAAAACAGGCCCTTCACACATTAAAAACAGACAAAAACATCTGGCTGAAGGTGTTACAGAATCACTGATCTTCCAGGACAAAAATATTAGAGAAAGTGCAGCTGCAAATCAGCTAGTCACCTAAGGTAAAGCAGCCTGTAGTGTGATGAAAAGGGGAGAGAAAACCAAACAGCATAAACCTTACCCATAGCAGCTATCTTCAGCATGGATTCTAGCAGGCTGACACCCACACACCATGGGGTGAGAGCAAACTATCCTAAAGGCCTTTGAAGAACTCCACTGTTTACAAAAATCATCTACACACTTGGGTACTCATCAAAAAGAAAGGCAAAGCACCACTGAAGCAATCAAGACCTATCTCTGTGAGGTCCTACAAGTTGGTCAACAATTTTCTTGAAAACCACAATTTAATCTCACTGAAGCCATCTCTTCATGGCCGATGACTGTTGCCAACTGCAGTATTGTAACAACACATGTTAATGCCAATGCTGTACTGTACCCAAGCCTGCAACCAGATTATCAAAAATCCAGGAGCCACTTCCCTGCCTTAAACAATTTTCACAGAAAACACAGTCCACCAACCCTGCCATACAAAACTACCTTTGATGAAACAGCAGCTATTTCAAAACTACATTTGACAAGACAGCAGGTATTTCTGCTAGTTTAGCTTTTAAAATAATAATCTGGGGGGAAAAAAATTAAAAATTAATCATTACACAATGAAGTATTTTCCATTCATTCTCTGAAAGAAATTGCAGGATATCTGTTCTGGATCAGAAGCAGTGACAGGAACCGCGATCTGTGTCCAGGCAACCTAATTTCACAGATCCCATTGAAATTACCTGGCAACCTACTCTGCCTTAGACAAACAGCACAGGTTTAACAAGGGCTTCTGAAGGCTGGGCTACTGCTTAATAAGTGCTCTTGCCTTTATTCGTAACATATGCAGCCAATTACTCATTAAATTAAAACTATTTTCTACGGAATATTTATTCCATTAAAGGTCAAATTTAAACATACTCTATCATGTTCTAATACACTAAATTCAAATTCTTTAGGAAGTAACAAAATAAACAGGCAGAGACATAGTACTTACTTTTTATTTGCTTCTTAATGAATTTTGAATGGTCCAACCAGTGCTAAAAAAAGAAAATCCACACTTAGAAGCAGTTCCACTTCAAGATTTTGTTGACTCCATAAAGTGATTACAATAAAATTTAACAGATAAAAATCTCTTACAAGGAAATATTGCAGTATTTATTTTCTAAACTTCTGCATATTGGTGAAAGTGTTTATTGGCACATTTAATAACTTCCCTTCTTCCACATGGGAAAGCTTGATTTTTAAATTCATCAGTACTGCCAGGCAAAGCCACTCTTCCAGAGAAGAAACTTCAAAATGCAAGGCCACAAAAAAGTGGTGTGTAAGGAAGGCACCCTTTTGCCCCAAACCCCTGAGTTTCAGCCTCCTTTAAACCTCTGTTTGATGGAGATCCTCCAGAACCTGTACTATCCTGCCTTCCACTGCTCCATAGCCAAGTTTTTTCAAGGTAAGGATGGAGACTTAATCCCATTAAAAGCATTTGGGAAACACTGATGTATACCCCACCCCTTCCTTTTTAAACTAAGGCAGGAGATCTGGAATAGTGCAACAATGATGACAAAAACATATGATTCCCAGCAAAGTTTACGCACTCTCTTCTCAGTGTAAGTTGCATCTACAGAAAGGCAGCAATAAACACAATCTGGTATAGATTTAGCTTAAATCTTTGACAGTCTCTGCTCAATGTCCTACAGAAGGCTGCAGTCTTGTTTGAAGCAACTCCATGTAAATGCTTCTGTCATACAAAGTGGTAAGAGAGTTCTGGATTTCTCTGAAATAATTGTTTTTCTATCTTTTTATATATATTAAAATTATAAACTAGGTACTATGAAACAAAATCTTAGGAAAAAACTCTCTTCCTTCTTTCCTATTAAAGCATTAATGTTTTCAGAAAAAGGATAATCTCTCAATGACTACTTATTGTTACACCACCACCATGCTACTATGGCTGCATAAATGTGCAAAATGATTTGTTGTCTAGTAAGACTGGTATTTGTTTACTAACTGTGTTCTAAACCAAGGCAAAAATTTATCACAGGTATAGATGTGTACAGATCAAAAGTCTGACAGCTTACAACCCTTAAGGTAAATAAATCTCACAAGAGGAAGAAAGAGAAATGGAACAATGATTCTGAAGGTGATTTTATTTGCAGGAGATTTGCAAGATTCCCTTAAATAAGGCTGCCAAGAAATTAATTCTTATAATCCCCAATCTGGTAGAAATCTCTACCAGAATGGAAATAAAACATTACAGCAGCTCATATAAATACATTCCTTAGAGTTGCAAGTAATTTACTTTGTCTCTATTTTGCTCTCTTATGAAAAACCACAGCTTTGTGAAATCTCAAAATTTTTATAAGGAAAAAAAATCAACATTGAAACTTTGCCTTTTTTTTTTTTTAACTGAAATTATATAAGTCTGTCACTTTCACAGCTCCAGGGCAGATAAATTTTTTATTCTTCAAATACCTAGCTATGAAAATGTCTTTCCATTCAATATTTATCTTGGCTAAAGAAAAGCCTCTCAAAGACAAATATAATTAATGTATTAAAAGAAAAGTTTAGCTTCATGTAAAAAACATCTATAATACATGCCAAAAACTCCTGTTAGTACCATGTTCTGGAACAAGCACTGCACAATCTGAACTATAATAAATCCCAATGAAAAAACAGTTGATAGTCCCTTTTCTTGGCATGTGGTCTTTAAGGTACATTAAAGCTCAAATGAGAGTAAGTTTCAAACTGATTATTTGCAAGTGCAAATACTTCAAATAATGGCTAAAAAAATACCTAAGGAGACTCCAGGAACTGCTTGTGCAGACCATTAACTCAGACTATAGCTTAAATAGGAAGCTGTCATCACTCCCTGTACCTAAGCAGCCAGAAGCAGACTGCTCCAGGAGATAAAGCAAAGCAAGCATTAAAGTCACCTCTCTTCAGAAGCAACAGTGAGCTGCTGTTTTACCCCCATCCTGCACTACACATCAAGTGTGTGATGTGCCACCACACGGATCATAAATACGAAGACGGAAGTAGGGCATGGACTGACAATATTATTGGCCCAGAGCTCCCAGGGCTAGAAGTTTTCATGAAGATTTATGAAGCAACTCCAATTTCAGAATCAGATATTTTGTGCAATTTCTGTGAAAATCAGGCTGAATTTTAACACTTCTTTGCCTCAGATAATGTCAGAGGGCTTCTTCACACTGTGTACCGCACCAGCCTTCCAAATGTCCCTGAGCTGAAAAAAAAAAAAAATCAAAGCATTCTAGCTAAAGCCTAAAATAGGTTTGGGCTTGGCTACATACTGCTTACTGACTCAATTAGAGGGAAGTGAAAGCATGAATTCTGAAGTCTCACTAGGAAGCTGACTAAAACCAGAGGAGCCTTGCTCTTCTCTCAGCATCTAAGACTGTATCTTTGCCTATCTTGTGCTCTGGCTAAATGGACATACATAATTTCAGGATCTGGACTCACAAAGAAACTGAACTATGGATCTCACAGTGTAGGACCAAGACTGACCAGACTCATTTCAACCATACCCCACCATAATCCCTGTATCCTGTTCGGACTTGTGCAGAACAGTGCAGAACAAGGAGGAGGAAAGGGATAAATTGCTTTAGGACTGTGTTTTAATAGGAAGACAGTGTCTAAGCTGCTTTTCTTCTTTTAAGGGAAGAAAACCCCAAACCTAATCAAACTGCAGGTAATCAGAATTACCAGCATGATTATGCTAGAACAGAACAAGTAGTTCAGCTGGAAGGGACCTACAATAAGCATCTAGTCCCACTGTCTGACCACTTCATGTTAAGGGCATTGTCCAAACATCTCAAGACTGACAGGCTTGGGACATCAGTTACTCTAGGAAGTCTGTTCTAGTGTTTGACGACCCTCTTGGTAAAGAAATGCTTCCCAGTGTCCACTCTGAACCTCCCATGATCCAGTTTTGAACCATTCCCACACATCCTTTCGCTGGATATCAGGGAGGAGAGCTCAGCACCTCCCTCTCCACTTCCCATCATCACCTGCAGAGACCACTGTGGTCCCTCCTTTAATTTTGTCAGGTAAACTGGAAGGTCAAATGCTAGATTAACTTCCATTTAGTCCTCTTTAATCTCAGCAAAATTTCTTTGCTCTATCAAATGAATTATGCTTCCTATGGTATTAACTGACATAACACAGTAGCCATTGACTGGGATTCACGTGTTGAAAACAAACATCAATCAATTCCACATGAAAGAAGCACCATTAAAAAATAATTTCTTAAAATACTGGAAGCATGTATTTATCTCAGCATAGTCTCCTGTTGATTACTCACTTTATTGAAGAGGAAAAAATATGTAGCTCAGCATTTCCTAATGGCTGTAGCCAATATTTTCTCAAAATAGATTTACAGCATGGGAAGGATGTATTTGTGTCAAGATACAGCAGATAAACTACAGCTGCTAAAGCAGTCAGCTTATAAGGACCACATGAGTGCCAAATGACGACTAAAAGGAGGATTTCCACAGGCTGACACAATCCCATCACACACCTGAGCTTTGCAAATTCCACCACCTCTCTACTTGCTTCCTAAAATAATGAAAATTCCTTGTCTTGATTTATACAGCCCTCAAAGGTGACCTGAAAAGGAAAAAAAATTGCATTTGACCCTTTTTGGTTTGCTTTCTTTGCTAGTTTAAAATGCATGAAGAACATCTTGAATAGACTGTTCTCCCTTATGCTTATTTATGTATTTAACTATCAGTAAGAGGAAGCCCATTTTTACGGATATTTTTATTTGTCCTCTGAAAAATATCAGTTGAAAGCTTTCTCAAGTCATGCCTGGAGGTACAAGAGAGAGAATCATGCTCAGTGATCAAGTTCAGAAAAGAAGGTGTGCTAAACAAAAGCTGGCACCTTTAAAACCAAAAGTCAATTATCCCTTCAACTGTCTTCTTGCTTTCTGGTTTCCAAGGCACCTGAATCCTACCAAGCTGCCTGCCATTACTCACACAACCTTCTAAAGCAGAGAAGTTAAAAGTGTATGTATTACATGGAGGAAGGAAACACCAAAAAAATCAAGCCAATAAAAATTCTACCCACCAAACCACAGTTTGGGGATTTCTCTACTTTTACAGATTTAAAAGGGAGCAAAGGAGCAAAAGCCCTCTTTTCTTTTGCATGTCCCCTTTCAACATTATTACAATAGTAACAGAAAACCAAATGAGAACTGGGGTCATGTAGAAACTCAGGGAGTACACAAACATTTGCTTAGAAACAGGATAATCTCCCAAGAGTTCACAATTTAAAACATAAAAAATAAAATGCTGTGTTATTCTCATGTTTCTCTAATCCCTCCTAGAAAGTTATGCTCCTCTTGAAAATGAAGGCTCACCTGACTGGTGACTTCAACTACCTACTGAAAGGCTGTAGAGAAGATGATTGACACTTCTCAGAGGTATTCCATGGCAGAAGGAGGAGTGGCACCAGGCTCAGGAGAAATCCCAGCTAGACAGAAAGACTGTCACCATGAGGCTGTTCAGATAAAGCACAGGTGCCCAGAGGGACTGTGGAGCCACGGTCCTTGAGGGTATCAAACATGACTGAACACAGCCCCTAGAAACCAGATACAACTGAAGCTGCTATGAGGAGCTTGGATAGAGACACCCCTTTCAACAGACAAGACCTGCAGGCATTTTTCAGGATGCTGCTCTACAATCTCACTGACCCAACTTGAAATAAAAAAAAAGAAAAAGGGAATTCTACTCAAATGGCATTCACATTATAAAACCAAGCTGGGATTAATGAGGTGAACAGTTTCCATTTGGGCTCAGATGAGACCAACTTTTCACGAAGTAGTGGCGGGATCTTACAGGGGTTTCAGTCTCAGGTAGCCAGTTTTGATTTAGACCCTCTTTGGACACTGCTGTGGGCATCTTGTTGAACAGGGCCCCGGCACAGTGGTACAGAACCACATCAACACCGCTGGAGGAGCAGCCTGATCCAGGTGCAAAGTGTTACCAGTTTTCTAATTGTCCCTGGCCCGAACAAGGCAGGGCAGTTGCCCTCCAGCAGCGCCTTCAACTGACACCGTTCTGCAGCTCCCGTGCCGAGCTCCCTCCTGCCCCGTGAAGGGCAACAAGTCAGACACAGTGAGACAGTGCAGGCAATGCAGGGTGCAAGCAAAGCTGTCCAGCAGCAGAGAGGCGCATGGAGCTGTGATAAAGCTCCAGATTGTGATCAAGGGAAGTACAAGGCCACAGATGCTAACTCCAGAGCTCTGAGGGCACGGGTGGGCCTTAATGGATCTCTACCAGCCCTGAGACCTCCACATATTGTGGAAGCCTGGCCTGAGTCAGCACAGAGCCATCTCAGAAGCATCCTGATAAGTGATGTGGTTTAACTGCAGACCAGATAAACTAACCAAGAATAACAGAGAGATGTAAGGACATCCTTCAAGATAATAAGCCTTTCCTAATTAATATCCATGAATATATATTATGAATATGGATATATATATTCATATCCATGTGATAACTAAATAATATTTTGCTTTGCAGACTTGACAGAAGTAAAACACTGAATTATATAAATTTATATTAAAAATTTTCCTGGTCTAGTATATTTCTCATTATATTTACTTTACAGACAATGAAATCAGATACCACTCCAGATCAATTCTAGCAATTCATTTTTATTTTGATGCCTATGCCCAAACATTCAAAAATAAACTGAAGGGATTTTTAACAAGTAGGCAACCAACCTGACTAAATCAGCGGAAGAAAACTGAGAAATCACTTCAGCTTATGCTCCAAACACACACAAAGATAAAATAAACCAGCACAGACTGTTTGCTGCCCCAGAGAGAATTCTTTACACTCAGACGAGAGGTGCAGAAGCATCACTGACAGACAGCACAACAACCACCTGCCCTGTACACCTGCTTCTCAAGTCTGCGTCAGAAAAATGTCCTTCCAAAACAGCAGCTGCTACTGGAAGACTAAAGATTGGAATTTGTTAGTGTTTTAGAGTCTTCCACCAAGTGTTCACAATACAGACTTGGACAGCCACAGCTGGAAATGTTCCACATTCATCAGATGTTCTGCATCGCTGTGGAGTCGGCCATACTGCCTTTGTCCTGATACTGAACTGGCATTCCTATCACTGCCACTATTAGAAACTGAAGCACAGAGTGCTACAGCATGTTCTACAGCTTTTGGGACCCTCCATCTGTGACTGGTATTTTTTGCTCTTGGCTACAATCCACACGTCCTGCAACAACCACAGTCCCAAAGTGCTCATCATCCAGAGGAACGAAAGAGATTCAGGGAGGGGAAACTGAGTCACAGAGGAATGTCACAGCTATTCATGGGGAAAATAGTATGTTTCTAACAGTAGCAGAAAAGGAAACACTTAGCATTTTCAAAATATTTACCAGTCTCCCTTCTTTCCTACATCCAGTATATTGAAAATAAGGCTTGTCCCTATTTTTTTCTGCTTCATGAACACTAGTTAAAGTATTAAGGTGTACAAAGGCTCCCAGATATCACACTATGAGGCTAATTGACTGTTTTGAACTGCTCATTTTTCCCCACCCCTCACATCTTAAGAAGTCATGGCAGTAATATCAAAAGCAGCAGCTGAAAAAAACTGATCAATGAGGCCTTAAAAGAAAATTCAGATAGATATAGCAGAGGCAGTCATAACGAACCAAGGCCCTACAAGTCCCTGACTCAATACCTGCTGAAACATCCAGGAATCTAGTTCTTGATGTGTAGAGGAAACAAAGGTACTTACATTATTCGTTGTCCAGCTTACTTCCTACCTGCCCCCCAGCACTGTTGAAATCCTTTGTCGTGAGTCATACACGGTCCTGACTCTCCCAGAAAAACCTGGCCAGAAGGCTGCCTTTCACAGAGGTGAGGATCTCAGTGCATCCTGACACACTGCTGCTGGTGAGGCCCACTCTGGGCAACACAGTTCTGGCCATGTTTTTTCCCCTCTTGTTTTTTTTTCACTTGGAGCAACTGCTTTCATAAAAGCCTATTTCACTTCTACACAAACTCCTCCATGTCCTCCTTCCATTGTCTTCTCAACTCTCGCATCAAAACCCAATTTAGAAATTGGTCAATACTGAGAAGTTCAGATGCAAACATGGTTTACCAGGACAATTCACTGCAGGTTGGTCCTGGCACTCATCTTCCCAGGGAACCCTGGTCCC
Source organism: Vidua macroura (assembly GCF_024509145.1). Lineage (NCBI taxonomy): Eukaryota > Metazoa > Chordata > Aves > Passeriformes > Viduidae > Vidua > Vidua macroura. The sequence continues at coordinate 88,809,387 of NC_071571.1, forward strand.
CATCATAGCCATGGGCAGCACCTGGAAGAGGCACAGGGTGTCCTCACACATCAGTCTTGCTGTACACACGGAGTAAATCCAGTGCTTCCCAACGTGCCAGATACACTGGGTGCAACCACACATCCTCAAAAGGGTTCAAGTGGCTGCAGAGCACAGCTGGGAAAGGCTGTTCCATACGGACCTTCTTCAGGCTAAGGGGTCTTTGTGACATTAGAGATCAGACATAAAGGACTTAAATGACATAGAGGATCACTGAAAGAGACACATGTGAGAAAAGGGGCATTTTAATTTTTTGTTTCCATCCATTCCCAGGGATGACAGCAACTCATTTACACAAACTAAAAAAAAAAATAAAAAAATAGAGAATTCAAAGATTTATCTTAAAAATCCTTCCCTTTCAATTACTCGGCAATTGCTCTCGTGAACAGAAACAAAATTATGATGGAAGCAAGCAAATTCCAAGCTAATAAACATGGACAATCCTTCAGTTATAAATTCTTGTAAAACACAGGAGGGGCTAGGAGGGTATCCATGTTTTGGCATCACAGAACAGAAAACTGGAACAAAGAATGCAACTGTAGAAATGGAAATATCTAAATCTCGAGAGACCCTATAAAATATAGAGTTCACAAGGAGTTGTTAACCACAGAAAGCCTTTTTTTTATTAAGATGATTTAGAATAAGAGAAAGTAAGGACACACCTAGATAGAAAATGAATAAATATCAACTACCTATGGCCAAAAATAAGTGTCAAAACCCCAAACCAACCACTGAATACGCTGCACGCAACCAGTTCCTACAAAGATCAGTGAAATACTTCCTCATGACAACTGAGCTTCCATAGTACAGTCTCCCAAGATTTTATTACTGCTATTCCCAAACTCACCTAAAGTTTTCAAGGCCTCCCGCTCTGCTAGAAAACACAGACTGTAGTAAAAGTAACTAAAAACCCAATAAGCTTTGCATTTTCTCTGAACCACTGCAGAGACCTCCTACATCAGAGTGACACCCTTCAATCACCCCAAGCACTACATCTCCATTGAAGTTCTGTAACAGCTAGAATCACAAATTGTTTTCTTGTATCAGAACATTTCTACTTCTAGAGTTATTAGCAAGTAACTCAAAACACAGCAGTATACTAAGATTTGTTTTAGAATAAACTGTTAGATGATTATCTACATCCTTCTATCCTTCTGCATCCTTCTGATGGATATCTTCAAAGAGCACAAGATACAAAGTAATGCAGAGTTCATTGAATAGGCATTACAGTATTTTCTGCATTACTGCTGACATCGTGCTTTTTACAGCTTTATGGGGGGTTTGTATTAAAAATAAGCTGTTCAAACAATTAAAGTCTTTTCTCTTTAAAAGCAGATAAACTCTAATCACAATTTTGTTTTCTAAATCACAGCTATCAACACTGCTTGTCTCAACTCTTTGGCAAAGTTACAGGACTGCAGGAAACACAGTGTACTCAAAAGCTGCTGGCCTTGGAGCCCACAGAAGCAATCTCCACTATTCAAAGATTATTTTGTGCTCTCTTACTTGCAATGGTGGCTTAAAGATGTTTAGCTCTTAACAATACATACTAAAGACAAAGGCTTAGAGCCTCAAAGGGGTTTACACAATTTTAATCTCCCAGGCCCCCACTTGCCATTGTGTGTCTGGCTGGCACTAAGCAGAAGCCCATGGAGGCTATGCATTAACTGCTGTGCAAACAAAAAGAGCAGGTCACAGGTTCAAAACAGACGAAGGAAGGCTGTTAAAGCATGGAACCTTTTGGCACGGGGTGCTGGGCAAGATAAAAGGCACAGGGTGCTTGTGCCTTGAAGTTCTCTAAGCTCTACTCTGTGCCCAGCTTAAGCCAGACCAAAAACCACAAGAGCCAAGTTTTTGGCCTTGTACTTCAGGGAAGGTAAAGAACTTTGCCCTCAACACTCCTCTTAATTCGGTAAACTACAACCCTACCACCAAAGCCCTGCAACTAGAGTTGGCTTTTTTCAGACCCCCCTAGCAGCTGTTCACAGTCCTCATCCCTCTTGCAACTGTAGATGCATCATGTACTTCTCTTCTTAATAGAACAAAGAAATAGCACACAAACAAAGCTAAAACACTTGCATGTACAGGCACATTTTGCCCTCAACACCAGCGAGAGAGCTACATACAGAAGACATAGCTACTCACATCTGCATCTTTCTTACCAGTCAAAAGAGCCCTTCAGTTTTGCAAATATACAAGAAAATTAGTCTTCCCAGCCTCCTCAGCCCAGCTTTTGGTTTATCTGTCCTCATTCTTGCTGAGAAAGGATATTTCACTCTCTGCTTCCCTTCTTTCAAAACATTATGGAACTCCTTGCTAGGTAACTATTCCTAGCTATCAAAATCCCAGTTGGATGATTTGACAATCAGTGACAATATAATGTGGTTTTCCCATTATAAGCAGGCTCTGCTCTATTAGCTGTGTCCTTATAATCAGATCCATCATAAAAGTACATACAATTTATGTATTTAGAAATTTTATCAGGAGCACACATACTAAATCACCTAAAAATCCCAAACCCATTATGGATACACTTCATTCAAAACATCCGTTTTCAGTGATATTAACCTAAATTCATTTAGACATCAGGATAATGCTTAAATAGATTCATACTGCTTCTCCCCAAACCCAGAGATTCTCTTCTTCCAGTATCAAGTCAGTACAGTACTTGGATAGGTTTCCTGTTTGTTGTTTGCAGTGACTGGTAAAACATAGATGATAATGCAGCTGCTTAAACCCTGATCCATCCTTTGACCCAAGCTCGTTAGAGAATAAAGCTGAGAATTCCAGGATGATAAACTTAGAACCTACCCTTCCCAGGATGTCAATATTGCAGCTACATTTTCCCATTATTTTATTATATTATCCCAGAGATCTTGTGTTGCTTCATGGAAAAAACATTTACAAACTGACCAGAGAGCACTAAAAGAAACCCTTATTTTCCAAATACGCACATTTTCTATCCACAGTGCAGGTTTTTGTCAAACTTCCTGTCCACACAGAGTGAACAGACAAAGGAAAAGCTTAAAGATATGTCAATTCCGTGTAACCACGATGCTGTAGTCTTTTAACCCTATCCTATTAATATATCTATTTAAATATGTAGGTTTTTTAAGATTTATTTATTTCACCTGTAGATACTGGAGGTCCTTATATAAGGAAGAGAAGGAGAACTTACAGCTAAAACGTTTTGCTCTTGCAAATGAACCTAAATCTACAAAGCAACACAATGTGTGCACAGAACAGCAGAGACAGAAAATTTACAAGAAATACTTGCTTGCAAAACATTTTGAATACCATGAGTCTACTAACCATAAAAGCACACTTTTCTTTACCAAAATTCATTGTTGTTTTAACTTGTGGGCAATCAAGTCACATGCATATCATATAAGATGACACGGGACTCATTCAGAGGATGCAGCTTTATGTGCAAGAACCAAACGTGGCATCACTTGTTTCAGCCCCCAGTGCTGACATCTCTCCATGGGACTGCACCAGCAATACAGTTGTAATAGGTAACACAAACTACTGCAAAATATAAAAACCAACTTAAGTTATACTCACTGTAATTTGGGAAGCATCCATAAATTGCAGGCCAAAGTAATCCGTTTCTACAAGGTCCAAATGATACACAATCTGGTCAAACAACTCCTGTCCCTTTGCATTTTTCTGTAACAGAAAATAAAACGCTTTTTTTTAAACTGGTCAGTGTGGGGTTGTTTGGTGTGTTTCTTTTCAAGTTCAAACATGTGAGAAGAGATACACAAAGGAAAATAATATCAAAAGAGCAATTCTATTTATTCTGAAGAATTGCAGGGACATTTATTTGTATTTTCCTCAGGAAAAAGAGTGACATGCTGTTCTTGTCTGAAGCTAGTCCAACAGCATCAGATTTCACTCTCAAAGAAAGCTTTCAAAGTTCATCATAATTAAAAATGTACAAGAGAAAAGAAAGGCTTATGCCCTACAAGTGTCCTAAGTCACAGAGCCATCATTTTGTATCCCAGGAAGTCAGATTCTTCAGGAAAAGCTTTCTTAACACACTGCCTGAAATCTGCTGGCTATCAACAGCAACTGCAGTCATGCAGTGCCACACCACCACTGAAGCTGCAAAATACATTCTGGGCAGCCTGAATACTCAAAGCACACTGTGAAGAAAATTAATGGGATTTGATAAGATTTCATTTATGCTGCCAACTGCCATCATATTTACAGCCTTTAAATGAAGAAACAAACAAGGGCCAAAAAAGCTGTAAATCTTACTTGGCATGCCATCTGAAACATGCAGACATGGAAATAAAAGTTAACAAAGAAAACCCCAACTATGGCCTACAGGTAAGGGTAGAAAACTTAGCAGATCTTAAAGGTAGGCTGCATTGGCCTGGGTACTTGTTCTGAGGTTAAGGCAAGAATTTAGACACTCAATCTTCAACACTAGAAAACTAAAATTTGAAGATTACAGATGGGCAGAAGGAAAAGGAAATAACAAACCAATTTTTCATGCAAATCCTGTTGAGTTACTTGGGGAAGAAAGTTTTCAAGTTCCTGAGCAAAAACACCCCTTGCCCAAAAATACATGAGAAGATCATAAATCTGAGTAAGAGACTAAAGCTACAGCTGTACTTTATACAGGGAAGTACTGAACTGGATCCACTTTTGTGACTGCTGTCCTTCTTACAACTTTAAGGATTTTTTTTCTCCCAATTTTTATTTTTAAAAACTAACATATTACGCATTCCCACTTTACCCCAAAATGTAGCAAAATTCACAGTTAAGCATTCAGTTCCTTTAATTTGATCTTCTGTACAACGGCACCATCAATCATAACATGCAGAACTCCTGTTCAGGGTTCTAGGCTGTCTAAAATCAGTTTTCTTCAGCAACAGACAAGATGACAAGCTATACCTCTGTTTTTCCAAGAAAGTCAAGCAAGCTCAGGTATAGGTAGCAAATTTTATTTAAGTTGTATTTTTTAGGGTTTTTTGACTAACAAAACAGAAGCACGGAAATTGAATCATATCAAATTTCAAGAGCAGAATTAAAGCTTAATACCAACATTAAACTGTACTGTTTTATTATTTTGAGGGGGGCAAGAGGTGGATAATAGACATTATTAACCAAAGTTCAACATTCTATTAAAGGCAGATGAGAATACAATGGCTTCTTAAAACAGTACATTGCTAAGAAGCCATCATCTTTACTTGTACAGTAATTGTTATAAACGGAACAAAAAGTATCCAGAACATATTTTCTCATATGGAATAAAACCAGCACTTGTTAAAAGAAGCCAAACCAAAGCTCAACAAAATTTAAACGGATTTTGCTTAAGTGAAGGAGGAGAAAACCCTCAAAAGCGATAAAAAGAGAAACAGCAGAACATGAAAAATTCAAAACGTAGGAAAAATGCACTTGATGCCCTACTCTGCTCATGGTTGCTTGCTTTATGGCATTAACTACCAGTATATGTTTATCTTCCACTGCCACACACCCAATAGAAACCACAGAGAGCACACTCCACCTTCTGTACCCAAGCAGTAGTTAATATGTAACATGTGTTACATGAAGAATAGCTCTGCACTGCACAGCTAGACCATAAAATGCAGTATTACATACACAGCTTACAGGAGATTGTAACATTTAACTTGTCACTAAATGAGCTTTCCCAGCAACTTGTACCCCTTAAATGATAAAGCTGCCGCAGCCAGCAAACTGCTGACCCAAAACTTTCTTTGAGATGTTGCACTACAGGGGGAGATAAAAGCAACTGACTCCTTTCCTCTATTAACAGTAAAGGATTACCTGTGCTTTATTTTGCCTCATCACTGACTGATATTCCAGCAGGTCAGATTGTGGACTGATAAATTAATGTGCATTGAATGAAATGGGTGGAATAGTCAAAATAGAAAGCTTTTTCCTTAGGCATTACATATGCATGATAGTGGTCTCTAAAGCAAAAAATGTCTGTATTACAATAAAATTTTGATTTTCACTGTCTCTTCTCTCCTCCTTCTAGACAAAACAGTAGCTAAAAAACATGTTTCCCCTTTCAAAATCTGGTACCACATAAAGACAAGAAAATGATTTGTACAGTAAAATTTTCATAGTAGATCATCTGGAATTTAATAAATCATACTCTGTTTACAGACCTTTGACTTGTGCTTATTTTCTGAAGACAGAGCTAAAAACCCCCAACCATAAACTAAAAATATTTTGCAGTCATACCTTGCTAGACAGATGGTTCAGAAGTATCAGATGTAAATGGCCTGCATAACTTATATCTCACAAAATGAAGAACATGGCAACAAACAGTATGCATACACTATTATATAGAATTACTATTTTGTTGGTATGGATGTTACTATAATTGGGAACAGTGATGTAAGAAAAGTTGCAAAACATTGTGTTGACTTGGGTTTTTTTGTTTGTTTCTGTTGGGTATTTGTTTTTGTTGGGTTTTTTTTGTCTTTGCTTTCTGTTTTGGTAGGGTTTTCTTTTTGGTTTGTGAGTTTTTGTTTGGGTTTTTTGTTTTGTTTTGAAACATCAATCAAAGCACTGCCAGTTTCTGATGGAGTGTTCCTTGGAACTAAGGAGAACTTGTGTGAGCACCATGAAACCTCACAGGCAAGCACTGGGAGGGTGGGCATGAAATGTTCAGCTTACAAACAAAACTACACCTGCAACCTAAGGCAAAACTGAATTAGCATGAGGCAGGTACTTGATGAAACACAAAAACTGAATTACACTTGTAGACTAGGAACCTCCCTAATAATGAGCAATCACTGAGAGAAAGGAAAAAAAAAGTTTCTCATGTCAATCGCCCCTGCTCCATCTAACAGCAGTGCGAGTTTCGTCCACTGTTTCATTAAAGCCATTCGCAAATAAACCCCCATCTCATCTTCCTTGGGATCATGAATCGCATTCAGAGAGAATTCTTATGTTCAATGAGGACTCATTGCAAATCCTACAAGGACTCCAATTGGGATAAAGCACCTTGCACAACAACAGTGACAGTTGCATGGCCCACATTTCAAGCAGGCTACATTTTTGGCTGCCAGAGAGTTCCCAGTCTCACAGAATCTATGGAAATTCTTGTCAGCCAGAACATGACAAAACAAAGATTAACTTCTCTAATTAGAAACTCTTCCAGACTTGACATGGAAATAGACAAGAGATTTTAATGTGCTTCTGGTAGACATGAAGGAAAGGGATCAGCCAGGGATATTTTACACCAACTGGCCCTGCCTCAACAAGCTGATTAGTGTTGATTTTAGCTATTCCAGAGCTCTTTGAAAGATTTTTGCCAACGGGCATGAGAAGTAGACATACATACCAGAAAAGTCCAATTTTAGTGCAGATACAGTGCAAGGATGCCATTGATCACTCTCAGAGCACATACAAGCAAAGTTGGAGAGCCTTCTGTCCATGTTTTCCCCAAACCCAAGTGGAGAGGCTGAAATTCTTGAGTCATATTAGAGAGAGCTCAGAGACTACAGGGCTACAAACAACAGATTTCAGAAATAGTTGAAGAACTGCTTGGGAAAATAACCTGTCAAATAGGCCAAGAGGTACATGAAATAGTCTGCCAGCTGACAAAATGACAACCAAAATTAAGGAAAATAAGCTATCGCCAAGAGAAAAGTCAAAGCCAATTAGCTTTCCAATCAAACCCAATGCATCTCAAACTGAATAGTGAGTAGCAACAGCAATGGGTAGGTAGGGCAGGCTTCATTTCTGTCTTGAAAGAAAGCACAAGATTGTGTATTCTGCAATGTGTTCAATATTTTTGCAGAGTGGGCTGCTATGGTCTGATGGTCACTCACTCCAGGTCTGAGCTTCTAGTAAATTCTTAAAGGCACCTTTGTAGCTAGCAAGTCTCACCTCCACGGGCCTGATACTGCCCTGCTCTGATGGCACCAGCATTTCCTCTCCTTGGCACCTCCTGAAAACAAGAGTAGCTCAATATGTTCTGCTCAGTCCTCTTACACCTGAACTGTTACTAACTCAATTTTCAAACCTAAAGCTCATTTTCAAACGTAAGGCTTTATCTGTTGGCCATACTGCTTAGCAGTGAGAATTCACTTTGCCTTTTAGTAGTCACTGGCACTGCTGTCTCCAAGTGTTCCAGACAGGCTAAACATGCATAAAAGCCATCTGTGCTCCTAATTAGCCTTGACTCCTGGGGCTCAGTTATCATCTGTCCTTTAACTTGCTTTCTTCTGGATAGTCAAGCTTTCAGTTGCTCAAACACACTCAGTTGTACTGAAAGCCAGCAGTACTTCCATAATCTTAAGCACAAAAATGCAACTGTTCTACATTCTTATAAATCCAGGTTATCTAACAGCTTCAGCCAAGTACATGTTGGAAGCCATGGCTGGGCTTGCAAAAGCTGCACTGAAAACCATGTTATCCATCCCAGTACTGCTGCTACAGGCAGTATTGTCAAAGTCAGTCACTTGTTTTCAAATTCCAGTGTGCACGCTGCCATCCAGAGAGGACACTCTGGAAGAGGGCACACTGCAAACCAGCCATGACCTTGGTGCCTGTCCCATCCTCCTCTGGTGGCCTAATGAGCACGTTCACAAGAGTGGGGAAAGAGTTGCATTTTTTGTGCTTGAAATCATGCAAATACTACTTTATTTTCATAAAATCAGTGCTAACTGAAGAAAAGCAAATTATTTACTAACATATCATACTTCCACAAGGCTAGCTAACTTGCTCAAGCTGTAATGAAGATGTCAGGTTATTTTCTTACCAGCCAAGCACTGACTTAAATTTTCAGTTCTGGCTACAAGCTCACTTGAAAATGTGACACTGTTCAAATAACCATTAGACCTCTCACTCTGTCATGGCAATAACACCAGTACTGCTTCAGAGCCTGCTGCTGCATGCAAAGGATGTTTAAATGTAGTACAGACCATAGAAACAAGCAGCTTTGCTGAATGTGCCCAAAAGAAAATGCAAGTGATGACGTGTGTGAACTTTTATCTGAAGAACAAAATTAATTTTAGTTCCTTTGAGAAATTAGCTGAAAATAAGAGTTAAAATCCCCTTAACTTCCCTCTGCAGAAAAAAACTGAAACCAACAAAAAATGCCAAATGCATACACACAACACCAAGCCCTCAGCCCTTCATCAGCAGACAGAAACATACCATTAATGGTATTTACTTATTATAACCTTGAAAGAACTAACATTTTGCTCCCAGTCATTTCTGTCAAGGCCCCAGACTAAAAAATTGCTATTTCCTGAGCAGAAGTGGCTTAGAAGCAAAGTTAAAGAACCCCTTGAAAAAATGACAAAACACCAAAGCAAAAAGAACTCCAAATTCCCATATATAATAAACCAAACCAACAAACCAAGCTGCTTCCTTCAAATTACTCTCTAAGCTTATGGTAAGTCTCAAAAGCTAGGACTGTCACAAGTCACATCCCATCAAGGGGATAGAAGGAACCTCAGATAAGCACACAACCACTTAAGAACATTCTCTCTGTGGGCAGAATAGGCCAACAGTGAAAGCAAGCTGGCTTCCTGCAACCAAGATGCCAATGAGAATTTGTAGACAGTCATTAAGAAAAAAAATCCCCTAACAGTGGCTATAGTAAATCTCACTATTGCTGCACAGCAGCATTTCTTAACAGTAGCCAGACTTTCATCTCTCCACCAGCTACTGACAAGAAGAATCAGCATTCACTGGAGGAGAACCCTGAACAAGGACAAATAAATAGATCACTGTATTTTATATGTACCAAGTCTCTACATAAACCCAAATGGCACTGGGCACTAGTCAGATCACAGTACATTTACCCTGCTGTGACATTGTGTGTGACATTGGAAAAGTCTTTTGCACTGGCTTATGCTTTCTACCTGTTACGTAAGGGCAGTCACTTGTCAAAAAAATAAAACAAATAAATTAAAAAATGGCCCAAGAACAAAAAAGTAACAATAAAAACAAATAAACAAAGCAAACAAAACCAAGAAACAAACTACTAAGAACTAAGGGTGGGGAAGGATAATATGCTATTTTCAAGCTCTGCAATAGAAGGAAAGAAATTATTTTTCATTTATAAAAAGTACAAACTCATTAGGATGAATCAAAGATTGAATTGGCAGGACAGCATTTTAGAGAGCATACAGAGAACACAGCAGAAAGGGAATTACCTTAGATGCAAACAATCTCTAAAGAGTCCAAAGCCATGCCAGGAATCTCTCACTGGAGAGATTACTATGTACAGTAACACAAACATAAAGCAGATCCAGGAGAGTCAGGTGAGATTTGAAGGGAGAGTATAGGGTTTCCTTTGCCACTTCACACATCCCTGCTTCCAGTCACTTCCTTCCTCACCTCTCAATCACATTCTGTCTCTTTTCTCAACTGGACAAGTGAACCAAACTTATAAAATTATCCCAACAATGCTAACTTTTTCTGAAAGCTGTTTTTACACAGTTGTTTTTCAAACAGGCACTTTTGCTAGCTGAATTTTACAGTACAGCTGTTCAAAAACTGATTATAGTAGCATATCCAGAGGCTCAGAAGCCTGCTTTGTTGCTGAAAAATGGAGCAAGAAACTATCATGTCTCAAGACCTACATTATCTGGAAGGGATAATTTTACCACTTACTCAGTTTTTTTTCAGAGAAGATGGAGCTGTCCTAGGCTGGACACAGCTGGTTTCAGTCACCTCCACAGCAGACCCACTGACCACTGGTGGGGAGGGGTACACAAGTTACGAGTGAGTCAGCTTTATCTTGACCCACAAGCCGTTTAATTCCCATTTTTTCTCCGTATTTTCTACCCCCATCCTGCAGACTGAATGAGGGGCTGGGTAAGGAGCCTGGCTGATAGCTGATGCTAACCCACTGCAGTGGGGAAACCCTTATGCAGGGCAATTTCACATTTCCATCACTCATCTAAAGGGCATGCTGCCTTTGAAAAGCCTTTAGTCTCTCCAAAAGTCACATGAAGGGCAGGCAGGTACTACATGGTGGGTGCCCTATATGTGCAATTACTATTGTCAACATTATGCAGCAGTGACATTTTTATTTTATTGGACTCATATGAGGGTGAGGTTCTGCTCATTGTCCCTATCACCCACATGTACTACTGGCAACACAGACCTCTTCCCAAGAGAAAAGCATTGTCAGCACTTCTAAATGGGATCCTCAGGCAACAGATAAAAGCAACCATCAGCTACAGAACAAAGCAGTAAAAAAAAATCCTTACTTGCAACTTTATGTTCTGGAAGTCAGTCTGGACTCCTGTTATTTCAGGAACAGACAGGTTACCCCATCACAATTATATATTCAGAGGTACAATTAAAAAAAGGGTTACTTGTATGAAAAGAAGTTTCTTTTTCACCCCTAGAATGCCAGCTCCCTCTCCTGACCCACTTGAAATATTACATGCCACTCAAACACAAAGTGGAGGAAACACGAAGTAGCTAGGATAAGGAGAACAAAAACCTATACTGAGACTTCTTAACCAACATGATTTCACTCCAAATAAAATTCACAGTTCTGCATTCTCAGAGGAAGAGGTATTATTTAAACTACGGGCATTGAAGTGGAAGCCAACTCTTTGAGTCAATACCATCAAACACAACACAATATTATGTTTTATGTTTCCCTTGCCCATTGCCCTCCTGCACAAATCATGATGGGATTGAGGTGCCATTTTTCTGGAGAGCTAGAGAAAATTCTAGGTTATGAATTTAAACTGTATTTGTGAAATAACATGGAACCGGCATGAGATGACATTAAAAAGAACAAGGAGAAATAGGCAAGTGCTATCAGAAGAGACTCCCGGGAGAGTTTAGCAAAGACTCTGCACTTCCTTATGCTAATGCAGTACCAAAGTTTCAAATGGCATATTTGCTTTCTTATACACCTGCATTTGAATGCTCCAGGAGTAGAAATAGTTTTAAACAGATGCAACTGTACAACCAATTTTCCATATAGACACCTCCTTTATATATATTTCACATGTACAGGTGCCTGACTAAACTATTTCTAATTTTTTTAACTTGTATTTAAATAGAACACATTTATGACTGTCTACAATAAAGCAGTTTACCTATAAGGCTCTACTGGCAACCTTGCTTCAGCATAAATGTAATTCAGACCAGCAGCAATGGCCAGTCAGACACACAAGCAAAACAAATAGTTGTACTTGACATAAATTAAGGCTGCAGGGCTCCCATTCTCCCAACCAGACAAGTCACAGGTTCTGTTCCTGACTCCTACCCAAGAGGTTTGGGTATCTGTCAGGGTATCTGAATGCCTTGTAAAGAACTGGCTACAGGGGCAAGTTACATCAGTTAAACATCACTATTAATTAAAGTTAAGTGCTTTTAAATCCCCTCCCCACACAAATAGACCACACAACACAGCCTGGCTTGGGCCTCATATGCCAAAAGCTGCTTCCTAACACTGGTATCCAGGCAAGGAGGAGGCCACCAAGCAGGGCTGTGGCTGGAAGGCAAAACCTAGGACAGCTACTCTAGGAACTGGTATCTTACACAATGCCTTAAAGATTGTCACTTTTGGGTGCATAGAAGAGAATCCCCACCACCACCTGCTGACCTGTAAAAGCAAAAAGGAGCAGATTCCTTTAGCAGTACCACATCATGTATGCTGCATGAATTTACTTTTATGTCTGGATAAAACAAAAAGTTCCTTAGAACCACTCCTCTCCTCCAGCATAAACTTGCACACTGTTAATGCTCACATAATTCACAGTCAATTATTTCTATGTCTTTTTTTAAACTTAAATAACATATACTATTTGTGGCATTTTTCATAGCACAAAATTAATTCCACATGCATGCTAACATTAGAATTAATTATGTATATTAATTACCCTATAATGTGCTAAACCTTCCATATAAATCATATTTATTATTAATCACCCTGACAGTTACAGCCAGTAAAAGAAGTTCAAAGATGTGAAACAGAAGCAGTGACCAAAAAGGGAGTCTGGAATTTGAGGATGAAGCTCTAATGTGGTCTTTTCCTCAGAAGCTCTATGGATTTAAAAATGCAAAGAAACCCTTTTTAAAGTTGTTTATTCAGACAGTCAACTGACTTCAGTACTCTTCACTCTTTGTTCTTTCATACACTAAGTCATAGTCTTATCCAAAGAATCAACTCCAATTATTTGCTTCTCTCTGAAGAGACCCAGAAATCCAGAGATTCAGAAAAATCAGTAAACCCTCTTAAATTACAGGTCTATAATCAGCAGGTTTAAAAACAGAGGAAGACCAGGGAAGTTTGCCAGTAAAAGTATTTCATTTAGTGGACAGCCAGGAAGACAATTATTTTTAAATACAAACATAATTAGACAAGTATATGCAATTAAAGACAATCACTACAAATTACATTTACTTTCAAGAAAGAATATGCAAGATGAAAAGCCATGTGGTTCTTATTCAAAAAACTTCATTAGAACAATTCTAAAAAAGAATAAACAGCAGTTCAAGTTAATAGAAAACACCTCTCTCAGATGATGCTACTGCTCAGTTAAAACCAATGGCAGACCTAGGTTTGTTATATCAAAGTTTAGCACTCTAATATTCTCACTGCTGCCAAGGAACTCCATGACAAGATAAATTCTCATCATACTATAGTATTTAACTTCTTGCTCTCTTATAAATATTCAGATCTGAAGGACAAGTGAACACCTTATCGTACTGAAATAGGCATGGCAGCACAACCTTCTGTTTATCTTCATTCTAAAACATGAACAAGGACTCGTGTCTGGGGTTTTTCACTAAATAAACTTAGGAGTTCTGAGTGTTAATATGAGGAGCAGAAACACTGGGTTTTATCCAAAAATGATTTGTTACTATTTCATGCCAACCAACAATCATCCAATTGTATAAGGTAGGAGGCTGAAAAGATAAAAGCTCTCATTATTAACAACCACTCCAAATTGGCCAGTCACACATGGCTGAACTGCTACCACCTCAATTGTTTAAAATAACAATTTGATTTTTAAGTGAAACTTTTAATATTTTTTATTTCAGGGAAAAAAATGTCACTAAGGCCTTATAGCATGAATGCATCAAAGTCCATATCCTAAAATCACTGCGACACAAAGCCACTTCACAGAATATGTTTTAGTTGGAGGGATAATGAACTGCTTAAAAATGAAGCAACTCTTTGATGGCTCCAGCAAAGACTGTACCACCAGTTCTTTGCAGACAATAACAAAAACCTTCATTTATAAAGCAAACAAAATTGGTAACAGTCCCTTTGTCTCAGAAGAATTTTATTTCACAATGAAAGTGAATGCAAGAGCAGAGAACTCCCACAAACTTGCAATACTTCAATTAAATATCCAACAGAACTTAATCAGCATTAATATCAAACATTCCCGTGGTCTGAAAAGTCACTAAGTCACTGGAGGACCATATTTTGCTGCCCTAATTCTGTTTTCTACCACTAATCATAGAATTATAGCTTACCAGGTTGAAAGGGACCTCAAGAGTCATCTGGTCCAACCTTCCTTGGCAAAAGCACATTCTAGACAAGATGGCCCAGTACCCTGTCCAGGTCAATCTTAAAAGTGTCCAATGTTGGGGAATCCATCACTGTCCTGGAGACATTATTAATACAAACGATCTTTCTCATTACCAGACTTACAGACTTGGACAGAGTCAAGAGCAAACTCAGGTTCTTCTGTTGGAGCAAGGTTCTGCAAGCCAAACTCTGGCTGTAGGGACAACTTCACTGCCTGACAGCTTTTTGATGACACCAGCAATTCAGATGACTTCAAAGTCATACGTATGTAGCCAGCAGAGCCTTTAAGGGCAACCAAATACAACACCACACTGATGATGCAGGAAGAACATGTGTCAACTCACTTGTTCAGCTGTGCTGATTCTGAAAGAGACAGCATGTCGTGAAGTTTATTCAGGCTGAGCAACAAAGAACATATGACTGTTGATACAGCCAGAGAGTCTGTGGACTAAGGGAGAGTAGTCTTTCATCTCCCTGTATTGAAAATACCATATGCTGGGGGAAAACAAACCATTTAGATGAAGAGAGTGATAAGCTGAATGCTCACTCACCAATCACACACACTGAAGATCTTTAATTATGCCTTTTCATCATCTTGGATGAGACCAACAAAAGTTGTTTATCTTGATTGTTGGGTTTTCAGCATGGTCCCCACAACATCCCCACATCCACACTGGGGCACTACAGTCTAGATAGGTCGGTTATTGATGTCTAGAGCATTGGTCTCCAAGGGAAGTGGGTAGTGGTTTCAACACTACCTGGAGACAGGTAATGGGAATTCCCTTAGGCATCTATCCTTGAACCTATCCTGTTCAACACCTGCATCTACCATATGGAGGAAGAGATGGAACACATCACTTTTCAGAAGACACCAAACTAGGGTGTGCAGGTGACCCATGTGAAGGCAGTAGACAGGGACACTGCCAAACCAGAGATTAGGGAAGAGCTGTAACAGTGTTACAAGGTTGGGTGAAATATCCTATCAGGTTGACAGAAGTACAGAAAGATCACTACTGTGATAGGCAAAACAAATTCAGCTTGAAGAAGATTAATTTAGCTCACTGCCAATTAATAACAGCAGGATAGCGAGACATAAAACCAGAACTAAACAAACTTTTCCCCCCATGCTCAACTTCACTCCAGACTCTTCTACCTCCTCACTCACTGAGTGGCACTAGGGAAAATGGGTAGTGTCTCTTCACTGCTGCTTCCTCCTCTTCCATTGCTCCTTCCTTCCTCTGTTTCAGGACAGGATCCAATCCCATGGGACACAGCTTCTCACAGTCTACAGCTCTTCAGGACTGGCTCCAGCATGGAATCATTCCACAGAGCAGAGTCTTTCAGGAACAGACTGCTCCAGCGTGTCCCCCAGCCTGCTCCAGCATGGGCTCCTTTCTCCATAGGGGCACAGACTCCTTTGGACATCCATCTGCTCCTGCTTTGGATCCTCCATGGACTGAAGGTAGATCTCTGCTCCCCTGTGGGCCTCCATGGGCTGCAAGAGGGCCATGGGCCTGCCTCAACCTGCTCTTCACCACAGGCTGCAAGGGAATTTGTCTTTGGCACCTGAAGCACCTCCTGTCCCTCCTCCTCCAGTGACCTTGCTGTCTGCAGTGCTGTTTATTTCACAGTTTTCTCGCTCCTCTCACAGCTGCTGTGCAGGGCTTTTTTCACCTTCTTAAATATGTTATCACAGAGGTGGTCCAACATTGCTGATGGACACAGATCTAGCCAGTGGCAACTCTGTCTTGAAACTTGCTGGAACTGGTTCCATCTGACAATGAGACTAGCTCCTGAATCTTCTCACAGAAGCCATCCCTGTTAGACAAATCCAATACATATGTTTACACCCTTCTGCAGACTCCACTGTCTTGACCTTAGTATGCACACTTCTCATACATCACATACAGATTACTGGGCCATCAGTATGAAATTCAAAATAGCCAGGCTTCCAGGGGGAGGGTAGAGAGTCTTGCTGTACTAGCTCAAGACAAGGTTATCTTAGATCTGCCATACTCATCGTTACTGAAAGGCAATACTCTCTCTACTGACAATGTCACTGAACTCAGGTCCTCAACAAGGCTTAAAAACTCTCTCAGTCTCTGAGAACTAGGCTGTCTCCTTTGTCTGTCTCTCTCATCTTCCCTCCCCACTCCTAACTTTCAGAGGAGGAAATGATTCCACACTTGCTATTCAATAACTCTGGACATTGAATTAAAAGCCCGCCTTTTTACAGATGTAATATATTTACTGATACAAACACAGTCGACCAACAAAATGCAGCTTTTTTCGATGTGAGAGCACTCTCTGCTCAGACATTCCATGCAAAGGGAAGTGCCAAGACTCTATGGGCCACAGGGAGTCAGCAAGGAGCGAGCACCTGCCTGCAAGCAACGCCAAATGCTTTCCAGCTTCATTTTCACAACATCCAGGGGCTGTGAAATCTCATGTGTTGGAAACCGTCCTTCAGCCCGAGCTATTCTCTCACTCCCAGTGAATTCATTTTCCCCAGTGAATCATGAAGACACAAAATTTACAAACTACAATATGACAAATATTCAACAGTTTGAAACATTTTTAAAGCCTTATGTTATTTTAAATGTAAACATAGGTTTAGATTTATTATCTCCCAAACCATGTGAGTCATAGATGTTCCCACTTCCCCTCCCCAATTTAAGCTTCCTGCAAATGAACAGACATAAGATTGACAGTTTGTTGGTAACAAGCCTTTCCTGACGTTGTGTGTAACTTGTACTGAATTAATTCCATTTTGTTTACATGCAGCATTTAGAAGCAAAGCATTTTCTCAAGTTATGTTCCAGTTGTCTTCTAGTTTTCATCACTGTTAAATCTGCTGGTTGTTTTGAATTTTCATTATAAACCATGATCTAGGGTTAGTATTAAACTGTAAGATTGGCTTGAAGCACAAGGGTAAGGGTAGACAGCAAACTCAAGCAATTGTCTTTGTTATTCTGCTCTGAAGCACTCAGCTAAGTACAACTGCATGAAAAATGGAAACCTAACTACTCAAAACAAGCATTTTTTTTTAAAAAAATCCATTTGCATAATACATCTGGTTCCCAGGACACAAGATCAAGCAACAATTTTCAGAAATATACATGTCTAACCAATTTGCTTTAAACCAACACAGTCAATGCTTAAAACATCATCTTCTAGAGAGTCACCAGTTGTCTTCAAGACCCTGGAAGGAATACACAGATGAAGGAATGAGTTACAGCTTGTTTACCATCTGCAGACAGGCGGATGCTTTCGTGATCAGTAAGGTAACTTGACACTCCACTTCCCTCATGAAGAGGTTGTGCCACAAGCAATTTGTTCTGGAGTAACTTCTGCACTTCAGTAAGCTCAGCACCCATTTCAGAATAGGAAGTCTGCAAGGTAACCACAGCAGAAAAACTCTGCTAGAACTACTATGGCTAAATTTCTTATGGTGTTAATTCTAAAAACTAGGTTAAACACATATCATTTTCAACTGCAGAGTGAGACTGACTCAGCAAGGACTAAAAAGGGCTTAAAAGGCAAACCAAAGACATTGCTGGAAATTAAAAAAAAAAACAAAAAACAAACAACCAAACAACTACAAGTAGTTTTGAACATATCCCATCAAGATGTGTAAGAACTCAGAGTAGTATGTACTTAGCAGTGTTTTTCACTCATATTATTTGCATCATCCTTAGGCATGAGGATTTACAAAAATTGCAAACATCTGCTTCCCTTTGGACGATAACAGCAGGTATGCTGCACTATTTGCAAAGCTTCACAAGGAAGCCAGAACTGCCTTATTTACATGTCAGAACAAGCTGGTGCACATGTAACACTACATAATGGAACAGACATCACATACCATACTTTTATCATGCACTAAAATCACATCTTAATTTTTCTCAACAGCTTTAGATGGCACCTGTATTTTTGTACTTCATAGCAGCCCAGCTATAGATCCTGTATTCTTTTTGCAGCATCTCTATAAACAGAAGAAATCTTATTTTGATTTTTCAGATAGGGTAGGGGTTAGTGAAGTCAAGTAATATTTTCTTCATATTATATCACAATATTAATACAAAAGCAGTTTTTTTTTCTGTATTGAACATGGTAGGCAGATCAGTTAGCTGACAGAGAAAGCATGCAATACCAGGAGTGCACATCTAACATCTTGTAGGTTACTGATGCAGAAACCAAAGAAAGTCATTGCAGTGGAGCAGAGTTCGAGAAAGACTTGGACTGAAAAAAGTGAAGGCTGCAACTATATGTAGCATTGAAGAGTCAAGAGAAGACAGCAATAAAATGGAAAAGAGGGGAACAATAACCACAGAAGCAAATGTAAATTTTGAAATGTATGAGGTACAATTGAAAAATTCAGCCTTGAGAAGAGGCAATATGGAAAAAGACAGGAGACCAGCTGGTGATCATCTACTAGCCTGGAACCCATAGAGATTACCAGCATTAATACAACAACAAACACCATTCTCTTTTAGATGGTATACATACTGAGCCTTACAAGACCAGTTTAAGGTCATAAATTTATCTTGCTGCATGACCCTGCAATGCCCAGCACAACCCTGCCTTAATTATGCCTGGTTGGGCACCATTAACAAGATCTTGAATGCTCATCTTTAGGACTTGCACAGCTACAAGATTTGTAAGGAGACATTCTGTTTACTTTTTGCCCAACACAGCTATTTTAAGTTCAAGCTACAAATGTAAATATTGAAACTGGAGGGCCCAGAGGGGGAAGTGGATGGCATTAGAAAAGTTAAGCAGAAAAGATAATTACAAACAATTTTTCCAAAACCAACAAAATTATTGCATGTGTAAATAATTGTACTGGAGAACTGACTGCAATGCAAGAATCAAGACACAGGAGGGAAAAGAGTTGGGCAATTAGTTGGCAGAAGGCCCTGCATCAACAGCCTAGGATTGCCCAAGCAACACATTGCCCAGACAAACAGCTCCAGAAATTGTGCAACAAACTCTGAAGTGCCACTGCCTCAAATTAGGAGAAAGGAAGCACAGCTCTCACACAACCCACTACTATGCTACTGCTTTCAAATACAAGTCATGAGCAACTCACTCAGATATTATGCTTCCAGTTCACCACATCTGCCCACTACAGAAGAGCTAGACTTAAATATTATTTTAAAATTACTGCCAGTTCCAGACAACATTATCAAGTGTAGAGCTATGGCATCCTAGTTCTTAAAGGTAATAATTAAGCAGCAACCATGATGAAGGTAGAGGGATAATCAGTGTTGTCCTAGTGAGAATAGAGGATTATTTCACATTAAACATATTAAGCACAGACTTAGACTACGTTGCTGCAGCAAGTTGATGTTTATTCTCACAGAGTAAACTCAGCTTTTTGGTGTGAATGCACCTAGTCTTTACTAACTCTTGAAGCCACAGACAGGAATTGCTAAACATGTCTAAGAATTCTCAAGCTCTCTACTGCTTTCCAGTTTCTTGTTTCCTGCTATGCTGAACTTGAATTGCCACCCATCAGTGACAGAGAAAGCCCTTGTGGAAGAGATGTTGATTTAGTGAAGTACAAGGAGCTTAAGAGCAAACTGCTTCCAAGAAACTCCTGGCTCC
Source organism: Vidua macroura (assembly GCF_024509145.1). Lineage (NCBI taxonomy): Eukaryota > Metazoa > Chordata > Aves > Passeriformes > Viduidae > Vidua > Vidua macroura. Next base: position 88,829,551 of record NC_071571.1, read on the forward strand.
CCAAAGCAGTCAAATGTGTGCATGGGTGCACATATGAAGATACCCAGGCACACTTAAGATCTCTTTCTCAGCCCCATTTCAGTCAAGAGGCTGATTTGAAGCCACAAAGCCTGCAAGGATACTAAGGGTTCCCCAAAAGCTCTATTAGAATTTCATTACTAGGAGGGAATGTCTCATCATTATGGCAAAGATAAAAATAAAACCCAACAGAAATTGCCTAGTAAAACTCTGCCTAGACTCCACTCCCTCAATAGGAAGAAAATCCAGACTACAATCTTGAAGTCTGAAATATTACCATGTTTCCCTACCGAAATCCCAAGAGACTGCTGCCAATGCTGAATAAAGCATTCTTGTTTAAAGGGACACAACTGTGGTTCTTTCTTTTCCCATCTCTTTCCCTACATGCTGGAGGTATGTTCATTAACTGCAAAACTTCCTGCTAGGGCATGTTAAAGCATCTCCACTGAATTCAGAGAGATTTCACATCTATATATACATGTTCCCAAGAAAAAGAAAAGAACAACAAAATGAGATAATGTAAAACTACCAAAGGGCAGAAGGCTTCAGCATATCCCTCCCTTGCATATTTAAACACAACAAGGATAGATGGATGGATATCCATCCACACAGCTCCTGAAAACTTTTACAGGGAGAGATCTCATGGCTTCTCTGGATAACATGCACTAGTGCTACACTACCTTCCCAGTGGATCAAGTTTTCATAATGTTCACTGTAAACTTCTCAAGCTGAAAACACATTTTTGGTCTTGTTACATCATCTGTCACTACTGAGACAAGCTTGGCTCCATCATCTTTATAACTGCCCTTCAAATAGTTCAAATAGTTAGACTGTTATTAGCTTACTGTACACCAGACAAGGTTCACTCCCCCTCAGCCTCCCCTCACAGACCATGCAGACCACCCTGACAACCATCCACTGAAACATCTGCAGTTTCCTGACATTTACTTTTCTAGTGGGTCCAAAAGGAATGTCCTTAGTAGAGGATCCCCAGTGCCAAGGACAGAGCAACAATGATTTCCCATAATCTGCTGACTATACTCCTAATGTAGCACAGCACCAGATTTATTGACAATGATGGCACGCTACTGGTTAATATTTAACTTGCTTTCAACCATAATTCCCAGTTCTTTTGAGCAGAGCTGCCGCTTAGCCCATTCCCAGCTGATTCATGGTATTGTTCAGCATCAGGTGCACCACTTTGTACTTCGTGTTCTACTTCATGAAGCTTTTGATGGCCCAAGCGTTAAGTCTCTCAAGACCCCTTGGGATTTATGTTTTGCCATGTGTCATGTCAGCCATTCCCACTAATTTAGTGTAATTTGCAAATATATGTCATCCTCCAAATCACTACATATTGAAAAATATGGACCCCAGAATCAACCCTTGGCATAGTGCACTCAGTCAGCTGCCAGCTGGATGCTGAGCTACTGATAATAGTCCAGCTGTTTTCAACCCATTAAGCAGCTTGTTCATCCAGCCCATACTTCCTTAGACCTCTATGTGTGAATGCGTTTTGATGGCATTATTCAAAACCTTGGTAACCTCAGAAGGTGACACTTCTGTCATTCACAAAGAGCCATTCTGCCACAGAAGGCAATGAGCTTGAGCAAGCACACTCCTGTTAAATGCACACTATTAAGTAATAAATTCTTGACCATGTATTTACAAACTTAACCGATGTGGAAACAAGTCATGATCCTTCCAGGGATGGAAATAAGGCTGACTAGCCTATTACTTTCAGAGCTTTGCCATAGTTTTTTTGCAGATGAGCATATGACTAGCCTTTTCCCATCATTTTTCCCTTATGTACTACTAAACATGTAGAAACCCTTCCTGTTAATCTTCATTAGCCGTAACTCTGCTGGGCTTTGGCCTTTCATTTTTGATCCTTAAACACCTGAGTAATGCTTTCATACTCTTGTTGCAGGTCCATGTTTTCACTTCTTCTATGTTCTTTTTCATAAAGATTTTGGTTTTGTTCATAAAGGCAAACCCAATGGGAAGGAATGATGTCCAACATCAGTTCAGAAGGCTGAATGATTTCTTTATTATAACTATGCTTTAATACATCAATATACTATATAAAGGAAGATACTAAAACTACATACCTACTTTCTCTATCATATCTAACTCCCTATAACTTGTGACCCTGTTCACGAGAGTCCAGCCACAGGTGGATTTGATTGGCCATCAGGCCCAAACAATCCTCACCAGACTCCAATCAAGCAATCACCCCAGGTAAACAATTCTCCAAGCACATTCCACATGAGAAAAATGAGGAGCAGAAATAGAAATTGTTTTCTCTTTCTTTCTCTCTGTGCACCTCTATGAAAAATACTGAGAGAGAGAGAAATGTGCTGCCACAAGAAGTCTCTTGTTCAGTCAAGTGGGCTTTTCAGTTCAAAGTCCTGACATACCTGGAAAATGAGATGGTGTTTTCTTGAGCTGTCCAACAGCTCAGATTTTCAAATTTCCTTTCCTAAGTCCTTTATCCACCACCTCTCCCAGGGATTCTAATTTAACAAATTCTCCTATAAGCAAGAGTCCAGTCCACAGGCCTAATTTTACTGCCCAGCTTTCTCCAAATCCTGAATTCAGTCATCTCTTGATCACTCAAGACCAACCAGACTCTTTCACCTTTGTTATATAATAGGGCAAACAGAGCATTAGCCCCATCTGCTAGGATTTCATCAGCTACAACTTCTAGGAACCTCCAGCATCATCTGCCCAAAGTTTTGAGGCCTTCTTAGCACATGTCTGGATAGCTGAAAGCCTCTGTGATGACAATGGGCAGGAGACCTCTAGTTGTTTTCAGAAAGCATTAACCACAATATTACAGGGCACACAAATCAGATTATGGAGAAAAACAGTAGCATGTATTTACCAAGGATAAATCTGCTTGATCAACACAATTGACCAGTATGATGAAGTGACTAAATCTCTGAACAAGAAGGGAAAAAAGTTGCTGTCTTTGACAGCACCCTTGAATCCAGGTTGGTATATTGATAGTTAACACCTACAGACTCTAGGTAGATGAAACACTGGGTCATTTGGCTCAAAAGGCACTAATTATCAGTCTATACTAAACCTAAAAGGCAGTTACAAGTAGAGTTCCACAACCAGAATGCATCCTCACTGAGATTTTGGCACACAGTGAGCTGAGGGGGGTCTAGTCACACTGAAGTCCAGGGCAGCCCCTCAAAGCAACCCAGCCAGGCTGGCAGAATGGGCCAAGAGGAACATGTTTCATGAAATTCAAACATGGGCAAATGCAAAGTTCTGCGCTTGGGACAGACTAACCCCCTGCAGTGGTACAGGCTGGGTCTGATTAGCTGGGACCAGCTCAGTTGGAAAGGACCTGACATTCAGGCAAACCAGGAGCATACCCTGGCAACAAGGAAGGCAACAAACACGCTGGACTGTAGCAACAGGAGCATTACAAGCAGACTGAGTGAACTCCTTATTCCTCTTTGCTTCTTAGATCACATCTGGAAGAAGGCAGCCAGTTTTAGGACAAGTTAAAAGAAAGACATTGATAACTGGAGTGGGTTCTGCAAAGGGCAGCACCTTCACCATGAAGAATGGCTGAAGGAGCTGGGATTGTTTGGCCCAGAGGAAAGAAGGTTTGGAAAACAGAAGAGCAATCTGAGAGCTAAACAGAAGTAACTGCAAAGACAAAGCCAGGGTCTCCACTGAGATGCATGGTAAGAGAATAAGACAAACTGACACAGAAAAGGTTCCAATTACATGTCCTAAAAACCTTTTCCCTTAGGGTTGCCCAGAGAAGTTGCAGCATGTTCATCACTGTTTTCAAGATGAGATGACACCATCAGTCTGAATTCAAATAAAAAGTCTAAATTCAGTTTTGACTCTGCTTTGAGTAAGAGCTTGGAATAACCCACATGACTATGAACTAAAAGCATCTAGAAAGGTCTCTAACAACAAGAATATCCTCTAGTTCTAAGTATTTTTCTGTTCAAGTTCCTATGAAGACACAAGCTTTGGACAGCAACTTTCTGTCTTTATATACCACATCATCTTTTCTTCCACTGGAGAATTCCAATTGGTTTTATAACTTCAGGCTTTTACAGTTCAGTAGCTTACAAAGTATCACCTTATGACAATTCATTTTGGCCTCTAAATGTGACATGACACCAAAGAAAATAAACTGAATTCAAAGAGGGAAGGAAAACACTTCTCAACATTAAGATACTTCAAGGTTTTTCTGTGAAAAAATCAGAATTAATACCTATGTTCACTGATATAAGAAGGCATCTGAAGGTATTTCCAACATTTTAAAAGTATTTCTGTATTGAAAAGTACAGAAGCAACAGTCAGTATATTGCAACAAAATACACAAGAGAATACAGCCCACAATATCTCTCCACCCTTAAGAGGGGGGAGCACTCTTTTAATTCCTGATCCTTTCTGACAAGAGTAGAAAGGCTGATAAAAATACTGCACTGACCAGCAGTCAACAGAACAACGGTCAGAGATCTCTGTTGTAGATGGCAGTTTCTGGTGGAAAGAAGAAACTGCCTTTTCTGCAGAAGGCTGGAATAACTGACTTCAAAATAACAATGAAGAACTCATGAGGTATGTCGATTTGCAGACAGGCCATGAAGCATCTGTTTTACTGTGTCTATACTTCTGTCCTGAAGGGGCCAAGGCAGGAATCTTTCTGCTCTCTTACAAATGGAGGGATCTACATGCTATATATAGGTATAACTATACCTCAGCAACACAAGCCTCAAAAATGCCAGCTGGCTTTCTCCTCGCAGAGGTGCAGATTGGTCTGGGACCCTGAACCTGCACAGCCCCACTGTCAAGCAGGCTGCAGTCAGAAAGAAGCTTTGCACTGCTGATGCCAATCAATTTTCCATGCGCCTTTTTTTTTTTTTCCAAAACTTTTACTTTTAAAATGGAAAAGTCATCTATTTATTTTCTTTTGTCAACATATAATACCAGAAAAGCAAAGCTGCTTTCATAACCAATCATTATATGAGAAAAGTTACCACTGAAGTGGAAAAGAGCAATATCCAAAATAAATCCTCATAACAACACAGTGGTGTCTCAGTGAGATATATACAAAGGGAAAAACTCCCAAAATACAAAGCAGTCCACTCCAAGAAAGCAGTTTAAGTAAGCTCTTCCACAGTATTAGATTCTATCTCTACTAATTATTAGCAAGTAAATTCACATAAAAAAAATAATTAAAAAAAAATCCTTCTGATACACAATTCAGGTATAACATTCACATACAACAAAGGTCCTGGAAAAATATTTTTTAAATTTATGTGGTTTTTCTCAGTATACCTTAGAGAGCGGCTGATTTCTCCAGAAAATGGTGTAGCAAATAGTATGACGTCAAATGCATTTACAAGCAAAGACCCTATTTATATACTATTTCTTCAATCCTACTACTTAAATAAAAAGCCAAATACTCTTGTGCTATTTTCTCCAGCTTGTGGCCTCTATGAGAATAGGAGAGGACTGCTGTCTTCCTACAGTCAGAACGAACTGTTTTTGCAAATTCTCAGTATTTCAGGTTTCAATGTAAAATACTTGGCTTCTCTTCACAGGAGAAGTTCATATGAGATGTTGCACTACTTTTGTTGGTTTTTCCCCTTTCTCTCAGACAAGGGCATTTCAAGTACTTTCACAGGACACAGTACTTTCAAGGTTTCCACAGAGATCCAGGTCTCCCACTTAAAAGTCAAAGCACAGAAGATGTATCTGAGAGGAGGACTAAGACACACATTAAAGGCAAACCTTCCCCATTCTATTACAGCAGAGCAATTAACCCAGAGATTGAAAGGAAAACAATAGGTGAAGTATCAGACTATTTTAATGCATTCTCAAAACATAAATTTTCCTGAATACACTCCTAAACAAGTTAGAGAAATGTAATCTAAAGTACAATTATGTGGGGACTCATATCCTTGTTCAGCTGTATTCACAAGACAGCAGCTAAATAACCAGGAGATGGACATTTTATATTATTTTCTGGATGTTATTCTTTCCAACAGTTTTAATTGTTGGCTTGAGTGACAGAACAGGTATGCTTTTAAAATTTATAGATGTTATCAAGACATAGGTCAAATAACTTAGGTGAAAGTGTCCAAAATAAACAATTCTGTACCAAGATTTCTTTTTTAGAGATTAAACCCAAAAAATCAAAGCAGCACTAGTAAAGAAAGCATCAACCAAAAGAGGTTTCAACATTAAAAAAAAAAAAAATCCATTAAACCTAAGATACCATACAAAGAAGATAAAATCAAGAAAGCAGTAGAGCAGAGAGAATGGGGTGCTCACAACGGATTAAAAATTCCATGTAGTCAATACTAGACTGTTGCCCAAAGAAGCAGGTCCGATTTCCAGCAGGAGTGTTACCCTCCTCCTAGGAGGGTTATCAGTGAAGTCTCTGGAAAGCAATTACAGTTCCTCGCTGCTAATAACAAATCACCACTGGAATCCCATACTCAGTTTGGAGCACCATGTTTAAAACTGCTGACAGAAAAAGAGAAAGCAAAGCACCCAAGAGAGAACTGCAAGGACAATAGTTTTAGCAAACGTGGCTTATACAGAACAAAACAAAACAAAACAAGGCTGCTTGGATGTTTGTCTCAAAAATGCTACCATCTAAGAACACAGCCCAATCACAAGAGTCTCCATATTCACTCCTTCAATACACCCAAGTGCTTTATGAAGAGGACAGCAGTCAGTGATGTTCTATATGGAACAGGAAAGTTTGAACTTGCAGCTGAGCTTATCTGGACTAGAAAAAGTTTTAATAGTTAGAACACTAAAACAAAGGAGCAAGATACCCAAGGATGTTGTGGGATCTCTTGCCTTTGATGATTTTCAAGAAGTAGACTGACAAATACTCCAAAGAGACTTGATGCCGCCCCAGCATCCTGGGCAAATGAACAGTATCGCTTGCAGTACTAGGTCCACGATATCTTCAGAGTAAATCTGTTCTTTAATTTAACAACTGCCCATGTTAGAATTGGAAATCAGAATGGTTGAGGTTGGAAGTGATCTCTGAAGGTCTAGTCCAGCTACCCTGCTCAAATAGGGCCAACTATAGAACTCTGTCGTGGACTGTCTCCAAACTGCTTCTGCGTCCATGGATGGAGACTCCATGACCTTTCTGAACAACCTATTCCAGTGCTGGGTCATTCTTACAGTAAAAACACTTTTCCTGATGTTCAGATGGAGACTCCTGTGTTTCAGTTTGCACCCATTACATCTGGTCCTGTCAGTGGGTACCACTGAAGAGAGCCTGTCTCCATCTCTACACCCACCTTTCAGGTATTTAAACACACTGGTAAGCTGTGTGCCATCCATGCGTCTCCCCACCCAGCCCATGAGACTTCTCTTGTACAGGCTAAACAGTCCCAGCTCACTTGTCGGAATCTCCCCCAGATTGGGGTGACTCCGGGTGGTGGTAAAGTCTTTCCTCTAACCTGTGCCTTCAAAGAAAGACTCAGTAGTCTTCAGTCATCTGGTCTCAAGGCAGTTTATTGCATGTTATCTCAAGGCACACACACTCCCTGACATTCTCCTTGACTCCTTCTCTCTCTGAGTCTTTCTCCGTCTCTGTCTCCGTCTCTCCCGCCCAAGGGGCTGGTGCCATCTTTTATATCACACATTACGTATTAAATGTTTATAGTTTTTCCCCAATGCCTATTACCTATATTGAACAGTGGCTTTCTACTCTAAACTAATCTGTGAGTGCCAACATCACCAAGAACATGGGGAATAGGAAGGAGAAAGAAGGAGGACAGGGCACGCCCAAATCCCTCCATCTTAGAGCTTCTGACCCCCATGTACAAAACTCAGACCCCTCTGTACAAGGCCTAAAACCCCCCTGTACAGCACTCAAAAATCCTACCTTTTACTTTGTGATTACTTCTATTATAATATCTAAACTTTTGTGATTTCTTGTTCTTCCTGCAAAGTTGGTAAATTATTCCATGGGTCAAATTCAAAACCACAGTGGTTTCTGGCTGCCTGCCAGGGTCTCACAGGCTTCTGCCCTGGACCCGGAACATCCAAGAGTGTCTGAGGGACACCTTGGGTTCCAACACTCACTCTGCCTTTCCTCCTATGAAATGCTCCAGCCACTTGATGACTTTAGCAGCCCTTCAGTCAGCTCTCTCCATGTCCCTCATGTACTGGGGTGCTCAGAACCGGGCCCAGCACCCCAGGTGAGGCATCCCCCGTGCAGAGCAGCAGGGAAGGATCAGCACCCTTGGCCTGCTGGTGACACTCCATCTAGCACAGTCCAGCATGCCGTTCGCCTCCTTTGTGCCAAGGGCACACTGCTGGCTCAGGCTCCATTTGCTGTCCACCGGGACCCCAGGCCCTGTTTGTGCAAAGCTGCTTTCCAGCAGCTTGCCTCCAACCCAGCATCTGCTGATGCCTAGGTTTGCTCCTCCTTTGGTGCAGCACTTGGCACTGGCCTTAGCTAAGGGACAGGAATGGAAAAGCAAGACTTTATATCCTTCCTTTCAAGACTGATTCAAGCGATCTGTTTCCTAACTGTCTTATTTTACACTCTCTCTATTCTCTATATTCTTCCATATTTTTCCATCTTCTACCAAATCTTTCTTCTGTTCCCTGCAACATTTCTACAACTATTCAGAGCTATAAACTCCTTACAGATCACAATTGCCTTGCTACTACTTATACTTCAAGATCTTGTCAAGCCTGTTCTTCAAGGCGCACACACCTTCAAGCTAAACGAAATATATTTAAATGAAGTCTGAAATTGCTGCTTGATAAACAGCACTGCACATGTACCATGTCTCAGATGTGACTCATCTCTACCAGGGGCTAATATATATGCATGCCAAGATCAAACGGAACAAAACAAATGCCATCAAGATTAAGAAGAAACACACATACACAGAAGTTTGTATTTACAAAGCAGCCCAAAGGAGTGTGCACCCAACTAAAATGAAGTGACATTCAGGCACACAGCACCACCCTCCAAGGCACATAACCCTCAGCTATACTTCAGGTTCAAATAAAGAACAAATAAATTAAAAAAAAACAACAACAACAATCAAGGCAGTAACCAACAGAAATAACTCAGCGCTGGGAGGCAGACTTCCCTAGGTTTTGTTATTGCTTCAGTCCCTTGTTTTTTCAATTTATTAAACATCTGTCTGTGAAATTTTGAGATGTAAACAATGCACAGAGAATGATATTGCTTTAAATTAAGCCTGCACAAAGTCCAAGTAATTTCACTGGAAACATAGTTTATAAAAAGCTGGATTTGTGCCCAATAATATTGTTGGTGAGAGTGTTCTGTACTCGGGGTCATTGTGCATTTCTGTCTGCTTCCAAGTACAGAAGCAAACTCTCAGTTACCAGTCAGCTGTTTCAACACCCAAATCTCAGATGGAGAGATGGTTTGTAATGATTCTTTCTACATAAGTTTCTCCTCTGTATTACCCTTTGAAACAAGCAAGCTATGACTGGTAGAAGCTTGCTTTATTCCAGGCTATTTAATAGCACTGAGTTCATATTTCCTCCAACATACGAGGAACACTTCTTGATAATACACATCAGATAATCCAGGAACGCAAGTTCAGCTTTCACCTGAAGCAATGGTGCTTTATTGCAAGCAATTAGGCTGGTTTCTACATACTCAAAATGCTTTTACTGAAACTACAGAATTCTCTGCTATCTGGGATTTTCACATCTTTACTGGCAGAAAAGTGTTCCATGCCTTCACAGCTTGTTTTTGGGAAAAACATTTAATTTAATTGTTCCTAGAGCTCTAATTGTCTCATTAATACTTTCTCATATACGAAAGCAAAAAAACAAACAAACAAACAAACAAAAAACCAAACAAAAAAAACCTGGGTTTTATTTTTCTTTTTTAAATGTTATCAGCTTTCAGGAAAATATTTACTATATTCAGAAAAATCAACTGACATGTAAAGGTTTCTGTGGAATAGGATAAAGGGTCCTTTATTCTAAGGGTGTAACTCCTTAACATCTTGGAGGAGAAGTACAAGAAGAAATTAATAAAATTTGAGTTTTCTTCAAACTTACGTAAAAACAATAAGCAATCCCTCTTGGCATGTATGTCATTTAAGACTAGAAAAAGAGAACAATCAAAATAGATGCCACTTGCAAAAGCTGTAGCATAAATGTCTTTTTCAAATTGCACACACATACACAAGAACAAACAACATTCCAGCCTCATTCATGTTTAAATTAAGATTCAGAATACCTAAAGGCTGCTTCGAAAACATCTGTTAATTCAGCCTTTTTTTGAGGGGAAGAAGGGGTAAGACACAATCTCTCATTTATTTAAGCAGCTGTTCCAAGAAAACTGATTATCTCTCCAAGGGAATGTTAATTCTTCTACCTTTTCATCCAGCAACTGAACAACAAGGCATACATACCTGTAATACACAAGATTGAGGCATGCACTCACAAAAGGAAACAAAAACATTTTTGGATGCTTTCAGTAATTTTTTTTTTTATATGTCAATAGATTAAGAAGGGACAGAAGTGTTTTACTATTAGCTCCTTTAAGAAGGTCTTACAGCAAACATACAGGAGCTATGTCAGAGTAAAATAGAAGTAGAACACCACTAGAAATCTGTGCCTTAGCTTAAAAAAGAGCAAAATCTTCCCTGAAGTGGACATGCAGGCTCTGAAACCCTATCTCACTATCACAGGAAAGCATGGTAACTGGGCAAATTATAAAAGTTCTTGCCAAAGGTCTTTTGTGATGACCAGGCAGGGTTGTAAAGACATCTGCAATCAACATATCAATTTGTGTGGATAGTGCTGATGATTTTCTTCTTTTCCTTTTCCTAGGAGTTATTATTCATGGGATGTTATACAGGTACTGCAACTATGAAGTTAACCAGAAAATAAAATTAAGTCTACAGGAGAATTAGCATAAAAATCATTATGTGCTTCTGTTATCTTCTGGATGGCTAATTATCATACAATAGCACATTACAATACAACAAGAAAAGGCATATACCAGAGGTTAGAATTGTGAAATTTGGCTGCAATTTCTATGTTTATCAAAAGGCAGGCAGGAGACAAGGGAATGAAACCCTCATTTTCATTTCAGTGCCCAGGAACGTTGCTCTGTTCTAAGTTCCTGCTCTGCCCTCTCTCACTCTTGGGAAGGCCAGAATATGGTCCCAGTTTGCACAAAGGAAAAAGCTCCCCAGCATTACTTCTCTTTAAAGCTCTTTTCAAACCTAAATGTTTCTGTGATTCAGTAACTGAGTCTCTATAAAGAAAACATATCCCTGCAGATTCCAGATCTCCCATGCAAGTAGCTCAGACTTTTCAGAGCGTATCCAACTGGCACAGTGCAGGTAGACTGCTCACCTGTGCAGAGCATAGAGTCTAGAACTTCCCAATAACCCCAGATGTGAGCAGTTTCTATAGAAAGTCAGCTTAGGCTCTGCTGTCCCACTTTCCTGGTAATGTCTCATCTCATCATCAACGGCAGGGGCTGAGCAGGAATGCAAGTCAAGTAAGACTCGCACAGAGTCCGGACAACCACAGGTTGTGTAAGACTTGCTCCCTCATTCCCCCACATTCTGCCTGCTCTCATCCCACTTGTGGCAACAAAAAAAGTAAATACTCAAAGTCTGCAAGATAAGAATCTGAGTCTTAGCTACCTTTAGCCACCTAAATAAGAACAAAAGAACTGGGCTCCTGCTGAACTATTTCAGGGAAAGGAACACCCAGGATGGAGCAGCAGCCCTACAGACATCCAATACACATACACTTTTTCACACAGACAAAAGCTGCCAGGACTTCTTTTTGAAGTGGAAAAGAGCATCTCTGTTAGCTAGAGGTCTCCTTGGGCAAATCAGGAACAAAGTCCTCATTTTTTCCCCACCAGCAAAACTAATGGACCTAAACATCTTCCAGGTGTAAAAGTGACTTTGGAAAAAGTGAGTAGAACTAATATTCCGGTTTAACTGAAAAAACCCAACATGCTAAGTAACTGAGTAGAAAAAGTAGGTAGGAGGACCACAGCAGCACCTTAGCTCAAGTTAACTAAAGCAGACAGAGCTGGGCTGACCTAGGTATTGAGACGGAATTGTTCCAGGGGGTAAACTTCAAGAATCAGCATCTGAAGACAGTACATTCGCAGGGCTCAAAAACGGCTTACGATATAGGCTGTAACACTGAAAGGCAAAATTGCTGAAGACACAGGAACCAGGGCTAACATAAAACACACCACTAGAATTTTTTTTAATAATGAAATGTAAGAGTAAAGGTTTCTGGTGTATCATGGACCAGTCCTATTTTCTTTAAAAAAACAGTTTCTTAAATGGAAGACAGCAAATCTGAGTGGTATCTAAATGCTGTTGACTGCTAGATTTGCACTGACCCTCTGCTTTCCCAAATCCCCACCTTGCAAACCATACTTAGAAAGAAGCAAGCACTGAGAATACAGAGAAAAATAAGCAGTCTGAAGCTTGACACCTGCTTCAAAGCATGATATTTTCTGTATAGAAAAACAGATCTACACCAAACCTGAACCGTGAAAGACGAATTCATCATAGCTGGCTACATTTCATCTGCCTAGAGTGCCTACCAGATCAGTGTTTGTTCTGAGCAGGTGAAAGGCCTATTGAGATATCACTGTTTGCACTGCCTACTTGTCTCCTGACAAGGGTGGAGCACTGGAATAAGCAGGTCCTAGCTTGTTGGCACTACAATAAACTGAGAAATACTCATCCTACTCTGGTTCTTTCCAAAAAGTTGCAGTTGTGCCTTCCTGAGTTTCGAGTTCAGTGTTGTGGTGTCAAATGGCTCCCTGGGCAAAGATCTAGAATGGAACAGGACCTGAAACACGGCTTCAAGGAGGGAAATGCAAGGATATATAGGCTATATATGTGATGCTACTGGACAAAAAGGATACAATCTCAGTATGCCTGAAGTGGACATCATAAAAAAATGGATCCATGCAGGTAAAAACACCCAGCTGCAAATTAATACAATTCACTGACATTAACAGTGACATACTTTCAGCACAAGCCCCTATTTAAATAAGTACTAAGTTCACATTTAGTACCAAGACTGATAGTATGTCACCATATCAGCTTGCTTAGAACCCTTAATTAAGGGGACATACTACAACTTTTCCTTTAGTGATTTTCTCTCTGCTCCCTCCACAACCCCCGCACCCCACGCCTTCTACCTCCTTCCATCACACCCATAGGGAAAATAAAATCATGCTGCAACAGTTAAGCATCCTTCCAGTGTCACAGGCTTACATTTTCCAGTATGAATGAACACTGGCCTTATACTCATTTCTAAGGCTCATTTACAATACAGCTGGATCAGTTCTTTCCTAGTTCATTTGCTTTCAATAGGGGCTTCATTCTCAATTCAAATGACAAATCGCTCCAGCAGCCACACATACACATGGCTTCCTCAAGCCTGGCATTTTTTAGGTTTAATGAAGCCTTTTAAATGACTGTTGTTTAAATTACTGTGTTACAATATATACATGTTAATTACATTGGAAGACCTGTGCAAAGTAGACAAGCATTCAACTTTAATACATAAGTATTGTGGCCAAGGATGTTTTAGCTACTGATTAGAGTTCATACTTTTGATTCATTTCATCTTTCATGCATTTTTCTGGCAAAAAGCTTCTAATAACATGAACTAAAAGAACATAATCCCTTAAACATTAGGAATAATACCAACTCTGTTGACCTGAATCTGTTCCCTTCAACTTCCTTTATCTGAAAATTGGCACTCATGCTAAATGGACAACATAAATAACAGCATTTAGTGATTGGTGTTTGCCGGATAAGCTCCTCTACTTTTTCATATTACTCTAGGAGAACAGTATTTTTTAACTAATGAACTTTTTCAGATATTGCACCCTACTGAATACTTCTTGCTCATTTCAGGCTGCTATAATTCTTAATTTCAGAAGAAAGATGGCACAGTCATCTCAGTTTCTCAACAATACAACATCATAATCTGTACTTTATCTTTGCTAGACCTTAAAATTGTACAAAGGGCTTGTAAAACATTTATTACTATAAATAACATTGAGTGCAGAAGGGAGAACGCAAGAAGAATTAGGTTTGGAGTATGTTACAGATGTGCCTACATTTGTTATTAGCAAAGTGCATGCACACTGTGTGTTTAGTCAGGAAGCAAGAGTCCTTCTCCATTCTGTGACACTGGCAGACATGTAGAGGTGATGACTACCAATAAAGAGAACTTGTGATCTGGAGCAGCTCAAGGTGTGCACATGACGCAGCCAGCAACAAAGTCACATTCTTACTGCCTTTGCCTTTCCTCTCAGTTCTGCTGCTCTTTTATTCACGTGATCTTTTAAATTAACACAAGGTTCTCAACCTTTACACCACACCTTCCATAGCAGAAGCTTTAATCTCATTATTTTCCAGAAATCTTACGTTAACCCTGATTTTAAAAACTATGTCAGCATGAAAATTTTAAGGAAAAAAAAATCCAACACTGGAAAATGCAAGCCTGACCTAGTTCAACCTAATTTATACAAAGAAAAGATGCTTTGGCTCTCTACAACAGAAACTCTGTAATAAACAGAAATCATTTGACTACTACTAAAACACAGAAGATGATTAGCCTAATGACAGCAGTCAAGTTTTCCCCTATTCTATCAAATAATAATTTTCTTCAGGAATACAAGTCTGACTTTACCTACAAACCTCTTCTTTATTTCTCCATTTTGCTCCTCAAACTAAACAAGTACATCCTCAATGAAGAACAAAGGCAACAGGTATTTTTTTTATTTTCTTGATTAACTTATTATTTATCTTCCCAAGTTCAGGTTTGCATTTACATCAAGATGGCAGTTTTCCTAACACTGTGCCAAGTACTGTTGCCAGTTAAATTTATCTACTGATTTATAAGTTTTTATCACTCGCTAGATCTTTGGGTCCCAGAGCTGTACTTTGAGTTTCCTTTGCCCAAAGCAAGTGCAGAGTGAACCAACATACAATTAAGATGGGAAGTCAGGCAACAATCATCAAAAATTGATGTGAAGAGCACAACAGCTTCAGGAAGCAAAACCCAAAAGTTGTTAAGTGTCATGAGTTTGGTTTGTCACCACAGCCCATCCCTGGATGAGTCACAGTTACTCAAAACAAAGATCATTATAGTCACAAAGCATACATAATGAAGTTTTCTTGAACAACCAGGTGCACTTTAGCATTATTAGAGCAAAACCACCAAGTTACTGCATTCTATGAGCATAAGATCACTGAGGAATGCAGTAGATTTTATTCAAATATACCACATGTTCATGTATTTAAAAAACCCAGCCCCTTCTCAACTCACATCATCTCATATTTGCACCTACTTCTATGCAAGTTTGCAAACATTTTCAATTTATTAAAGGTGGGGAAAACCCCATACTTGACAGTCTCAGGTTGATTTTTTTTTTCTTAAAAATGTGCAGCAAACTGAAGACACGTTATTTTTGTCAAAACTGTTATGTTAGCATGCAAATTCAGCATGTCAAAAAGAAGAATGATTATGCTGAGTTGCATGGTTTGTTACATTCCTTCTTCCTGTTATAAACGAATTATGATGAATTAGGCTTGCAACAGTTAATGCAATTTCTCCTTTAACACAAAAATATAAGAGTTCATCATTGTTTAGAAAAATGCACTTTGAATGGATTGCTATAAGCTCTTCAGTTTCTAACTTCAGTATTTTGCCAATAATCTTTTCATGTGTTAATGCTTAACATTCCATTTAACTAAATCCAAATATCACTAAGGTTATAAGAACCAATTTAACCCATCTTTTCACTGTTATTTTTTACTGAGCTACAAGACATGGTCTTATTCACTACAAGGCCTAAGGCCTAAGCAGAACAACTTGTCAAACCTTTTCCCATAGGTTAAAGATATTCTGCCCACTGAAGGAGCAAACTCCAGAGCATCATAAAGGTCTCTACTACTTGACTGTCTGAGGAATACTTCCTTTGCAAAGTCTCCATAAAAGCCAATTTACATTATTCCTCACCTAATCAAAACAAATACAGTAGTCCTATTTCGCTTATTGTCTAAAATTACATTAGCAGTCTGAGGTTGGGAGCATCACTCTCCTGCCTTATTCATAACAGACACTTTTACAGATGATAGCCACCAGGTATGCCTTCCTAAGAAATGAGATTTCTACCACTGGTTTACTTTTTGAAGGAGACAAATTCCTCAAAATCTTGATAAAGTTAAGACACAAGTAGTAAAGACCTCAACACATTCTCATCAAGTACCAAAACAACACTTCATGTCATAATAAACAAGTTCTAGCCTTGAAACATTTCTAACAAAAGATACAGTTTGAGATAAAACATCAAGAGAAAAGAATAGGCTCCTGGAGATGTGAGAAGATAATTACCCCTTGACTAACTCATGACCCACAGCACTTATGCACGTACACATGCTGTCCACCAGGCTGGAGAACAATATGCTGTGAGCCTGGCACAAGGGAACAGAGCATTTCAGATTCAGAGAATGAAAACAAGTGCACAGAAACAGCCTGAGAAGGACAATCGCTGAGAGAGACAGGTTGCTCCCGTTAAAGGTATAGTAACCCAAAAATTCAGCTACAGCACCAGCCACATTCATGTATAATTTTTGACACATTGGCCAAAGCAGTTGAATCAGATGGGAAAGGATTATCACAATAAAATAGATGGCCTTGGTTTCAGCAGCATGAAGTTTGGAGAAAGCTGCAATCATCACCAGGCAGATTCTTAGGTATTTACATATCAAAAGAGTAGAACATCCATATCTTTTAAGTACTGATCAGGAACATGTGGGAAAAAAAATAGAGACAGCACTAAGAAAACCATGAATCTAGCACTTAATTTAACAGAAGTCTGCAAATTTATAAGCACTCACATATTTCATTGTGACTGGCAAAATTGTAGAGAAAATGTATTAGAGCATTTCAGATGATGCACAATGTAAGAGTAAACTTAGCTGGTTTTGATTTGTTTTACACTGACAGTGAACTAGCAATTTGTGTGTTTAGACAAGTCATAAACTCCTATCAGAAAAGAAAAGAAGTCTAACAGGCAACATGTTCGAAGTCTCAAGTTCTATCCATTTTTAACAGGCAAATTGGTTCTCTCTCCCTCTCAGAATCGGCAGACATGTGTAATAAAAGTCTCAAAGAAATCAGAGATCTTAATAAATTTGAAACTGCCTCCCCAATCTCCCTCTTCCACCCTGTTAATCTAAAGTACTTGGGCTGGGGGAACTTCAAAACAAATTTTATCCAGCAATTTGAAAAGTTAATGACAAATATTTGTTTTTCTGTGATTTCAAGTGTGTAACAAGTCACTAATAAATAATTACAATGCCTGTAATCTGTCTAGATTAGCTGTAGCACAGGAAAATTTGTATTTTAGCAAATTATCAGCTTTGTCTGTGCTTTATCACTGTTCTTAACCAAATTCTACTCTGCCAGTTTCATGCAAAAAGAGGTGCTTTTAATTTAGGCTTATTGGGTGTTCCACAAGTAAAATTCATATCTTGTATCCTACAAGGTTATCACAAGACAGTCACCTCAATTCAGTAAAACATGTCAGTGCAAAAAGAACTTTGTACTGTAACACTGCAATACCTTTAGTCAGCTCCCATTATTTGTGTAAGGTGAAATTCTACTTCTAGAACAAAGTCCAGATAAAGAGGCACTACAGCTAAACTTGTTTCCTCAGTCTCACATAGTCAAGGGGCTTTGCATCTACAGAATATGTCTTAAGTATCCAAACTTTAACAATCTAATTTCTCCCTCCAGCAGTGTTTCAGATCCTATTTTGGCCAGTATAGAACTCAAACATTTACTCCCAAATTACAATGGCAATAGTTTGCAGGGGCTTTCCAGACAAAACCTCCACAGAGGAATAGTGTGGGTGCAGAAAGAACAATCCAGAACCATACCAAGAAGCCTGACAGGGCAACCTTACTGAAGCTTTTCAATTCACTGGTACTCTACCAAATCCACACGCTCCCATGACTCTGCTAGAGATCACCATTCCCTGCACAACACCACACATACCCCTTTATGGCAGTCCCTGCAGCTCAGTGTCTCTCATGGTTTAAACTCAGACCTGGTTATCCAGCAGACCCTTCTGTCACTTTAGGCACAGAGCGAGACAGCCGAAGGCAACAGTGTCTTAGGCAATCTCTGGTAATCTTTTCTGCAGCAGTTTATCAGAGCCTCAAGTCTCCTGTCCAGATGGGGATAACAGACATTGTCGCCTCACTACCCAGACAGTATAACACCTCCAAAGATGCTTTGGGAGTAACACAAGAGGAGTAGCAAATGCCTAATAATTTTTAAAAAATCAGATATTAAATTGGAAACCTTCACTCATGAACACTAAAACCAACACTTCCCAGCTCTGGTCGGCATCATCCTTTAAGTTTCCCAGATCCAAGTTGATCTCCCTCACCCTGAAGCTGCAGCACAACAGCCCTGACTGTAAATGGATGCAGGCATGCATGTACACAAAGAAGCACCAGATGGCCTGGGAACTCTGTTTTCTTTTGCATTTTGAAAACAGGATTTATGCCACAAGCCATCAAAAGAACATAACTACTTAGTCATAAGAAAGAAAATCCTGAAGCAAAACTTTTTTCCTGAGGTTTTTCCCTCAAAAAAAAAAAAAAGAAAAAAAAAAGAAAAAAAAAAAAGAAGTATGTTTATTCAAATGTTTAAAATAGTTGTCATTCTAGTAGAAACCTGTCGTTCTAATGTAACTTGTGTACTTGGAAGTAAAAGCATATTTTCCACTGGAACACTTTGAGCATGATTCAGAGCCATCCATTTGTTCTTTCAAGACAAATAATCTTCCACCTGCTTCTTAAAAAGCATTGATTTAGATCATTCTCTTAAACAATGCTTCCTTCCATAAATGCAGTAATTTAATAGTAAACCTTAAAAGGTTAATTTGGAAAATGTAACCTGAAGTCAAATTCATCCATCGTCTACTTTCGACTTTCATAGAGACTAAACTAAAAATAATTGAGGTATTAGAAATGGCAAGATGAAATTTAATTGACATTTATTCACTATCAAGAATTACTGAATTTGTAGTAGCAAGACCCATTTCTGGAATATCTACAAATAGAGATCTACAATTAAACTCAGACCACTTGAATTTTATGGATCCCTGATAGATTAGGAATCCAGGCTCTGCTCAGTGCAGCAGTCATTTTCCCTGAACATAGTTTCCTTCCACCTCACCTGCAGCCAGCTTTAAAGGGATAAGGGACGCACTCCACCACAGGATATCCAGATCAAGTAATGACCCTAAGACCACCTTTTCAGTTCTGGTTCCATTTGAAACTCCACTGGTCAAGTCTAGACAAAAGGTGACTTTCTCTAAAATTCCTAGTGTCTTTCTAAATTCAGTATCAGCTTTGTTATTCTTATCAACTCTAGCTGAGAGTTAATTCTAGATTCTGAAAATAAAAACTAGAGACAGCTGGGTCCAGTCAGCAATGGATTAGATAACAGCAGCATAAATTATACCACTCATCATGATCTCAAGAAAATTGTCTCACAACACAGGTCTAACTTCTTCCTCCATAAAACTACACTGTTACTTGATTACAGCAATAAGAAACCTTAGATGAATTTCTGCGAGATCACTGACTTCGGACCAGATGAGTTCTTGCAGATCCAGCTCAAGCTATTTGCCAGAATTTCTGTCACTGAATGACTTGACTGCAGCAACCAAGCACTTATTTCTTCTCCACTTCAACTAACCTGTCTTCCTTTGGTGGGACAGACCAGAAGCACTCACATGACCAAACTATGAGAGCACCAACTACATGAATCAATCCATGCCTGAAGTGATTACTTAGAGCCTCACAGCCCAACTCAACAACACAGGCTGCTCCAGAACTTTCACTTTAAAGAGCTTCTGTGCCCTCTGGCTATTGTTTAGCCCTTCACTTATGCCATACTTTTAACAAATTTCTAACATTCAATGCTGAAAACGTGCTTTCCCCCCCCCCAGAATGAAACATCCCTGGGTCTGATTCCTGACCCAGCTTTCAGCACAGCCCCACAACCAGCTGAAAGGGCAGGTGTCAGTCTACAGCACCATGATGGGATGAGAAGCCAAGAACTGTTTCAAATTAAACTGACCACAAAACACCCATACTCTCAAAACACAGGTGCTGAGTCTGACAGAAGCAAGGAGAAGCATTCCTAAAATAGATGTGTGTAGTTCACAAGAGGCAGATTAAAAAAAAAAAAAATTAAACACTAAGAGAAAGGAGGAAAGCAGCCAGCAAGAAGCACTGTCAGTGCAACCCTGAAGTGTTCTACTCAGAGTCACAAGTTTTTCCTGGGAGGGAACAAATAAAATTACTCCTGCTGAACAAACTGGCATAGCAGCAGGGGATGATGGGTCTTGTTGGTTGTACATAGTGATTTGCAAATCCTAGGGATGCAGAACTGCATCAACACACTGTAGCTAAATTCAGTGAAACCACAAGTCACACAGAGAGGAACGTGAGTTTCCCTCACACTCACTAGGTCAAAGACAGTGCCCTGACTTTCAGCAGCACTGCAAGAACCCTGGTGTAACAACAGAAAAACAATGGACTGTGACCTCTTAGTGTAACGTTACAGCCAAGAAAACAAACAAGGGAACACTAGGTAAGAAGCAATGCCATTTCGTATAACACTCAGCAAAGCATTATAACTCAACATTGCTGTGCTCAGCTCAAACATTTGCACATTATTCACAAAGTCAGAAAAAAATATAAACATTATTTCTGAGCCTGAAAAGCATCAGTAAATAAATTTTAGTTTTATCTACTTAGACATAGACAAGACTAAGAGGTGGCATGTGTATGAATTTCACATACCTGCATGTGGAGAATATTTTTCCTTGTAGTTCCACGACTTTTTGTTGCCTGCCTGCTCAAGTGCCAAGACAGGGAATAACAGGGACCATAAAAATATCAGATACAGTAAAAGACCAATTATTACGGTGAAAAGTCCACATGCAACATGAATAAGTAACTGCTTCTCATTAAAGAATCTTAAAGACAGATAAACTAATGAGATCCAAGGAGAGCACCGATGGTAAAAAAGTGACAGGCTTAAAACATATTCTTGGAAGAAGTTCTAGAGCCTGATCAGGGAAGGGGAACAGATTAAGTATTCACAATGACCTTTCTGACCTGAAACAAACCTACAGTTCAGATCCTATTTATTTACAAACCATCCATAAGACTCTCTCCACTATAAAGAGTGATAGAAGAAATGATGTCTAGGAGAATAGTCAATTGACTTCCATTTAACATCATCCTAACAACCTCAACAAAAGATGTTAAAAGGAAGAAAAAATGGGATCCGAGACAGCTGGAACAGCTGATAACCACTAACGCAAAGTAAATTTTTTTAGCAAATGCAGTAGCTTGGTCGGAAGTGGTGGTGAAGTAGACAGGTTATTTGGGGTGAGCAGGGTGGAAACAAAGGCAGGCAATAATAATCAGTTAATTTTTTTCATATATTTCATTCTAATAATTCCCTTTGAAAAATAATTATTTGTAAAAACAAGAAGTTCTGTTAGTACGTGTAAGTTTGTATTCATTTAGTCAGGCCTTAAGAACAGTCTCCCTCCCTACTCCAGCACAAAAGGAAAATGTGCATCATAAATCCTAGCAACTTCAAACATAAATTCCATTTCTTACTGCTACAGGAACCAGCAGCCTCACAATGGCTTTTGAGATACAAAAGGCACTTTAAGGAACACCATAAATTCATTTAGATCTGAAACTAAAGCTGCAGGCTCGTCTGTGGTGCCATTTCTGCATTTATAACACATCCTTTAGCAGTAAAACCACCCCAAGTTTATTAGTACTATGGGTTATGTCCATGTACAAGACAGAAAGAGACGTATACTCCAAAGCATATATTTTCATAGTAGAACACAGAGTCATTAAGGCTGGAAAAGACCTCTGAGATCAAGTCCAAACACTACCTAACACTGCCAGGTCCACCACTAAAACACGTATCTAAGCATCACATCTACACGTTTTTTGAATACTTCCTAGGATGGTGATTCCACCACCTCCCCAGGCAGCCCATTACAATGCTTGACAACCCTTTCAGTGAAGAAATTTTCCCCGACATCTAACCATCTCCTGGCACAACTTGAGGCCATTTCCTCTTGCCCTGTCACTTGTTGCCCAGAAGAAGAGACTGACCCCCACCTGTCCACACCCTCCTTTCAGGCAGCAGCAGAGCAGTAAGGTCCCTCCTGAATCTCCCAGAACATCAACCCTACACCCAGCCTCCCACGCCCCGGTCTGCCTCTCAGGGAACTTCCACTACCATCTGTGCAGAGGCAGAACCCAAGTTTGGCATTTCACAGAAGATATTTTCCAAGCCAAGCAGACAACAGTCTCGGAAGCAGAGGAAGTGGTCACATTTTGTCCCTCCAGAACTGCACTGAATTCATGTTTTGCTTTCAGAGACATTTTTTCAGCACCACAAACTGGAGTTGGATCACACACAGTCAGTAAACTATCTGCTGTTCCCAGTGAGCACTTTCACATCATGCATAAGACAGAAAGGAAAGAACTTCATCCTCCACCTCACCTGTATCAGCTCTGCAATGCAGACAGACAACTGCACCATTTAAGTAACCAGTGCAAAAAATAGATGTAGTTCTTTAAGACTCAAAAGGAAAACTGGGGAAAAAGCTTCCTTCCCATATACAGGGTGTTGGAGTCTAATCCAAAACCTGTGCAAGGAAAGCAGGCAGTGCTTCTCAGAGAGCTGCTGTCCGTAGGGAGAGCTCCTCAGGCCTGAGGCTTTTCACAGGATCTGTATTTGCTGGCTCCCACAAGTCATTTAATGCCGCCCCAGTCTTGACAGCCTTATCTTGTTAATGAGGTTAGTGCATATGCATTAAAGAGGAATTAATATTCTTTATATGTTTCCCTATCTCTCTCACAACCTAACCAGTTTGCCCTGTAGTTTGCAAGAAACAACTTTTCCAAACACCTCACTGAAGATTTTGGTATTATGCAAAAGCTCTATCTGCCTTAAATTAAGAAGTTTTGATTTCAGTAAACAGTGCCTTACAGAGTGCAAAAGATATAAGGTTCATTTTGAGGGCTATCCTTCAAGCCAGCACTTGCACTGCAGATTTTCAGATTCTCAGCAGCTCCTGAAAGTCACAGCAAGCTCACACAGAGGTGTCACACAGAGGTTCTTCAGACTATTTTCTCCTCCTAGAAAGCTTCCAGCATGCAGCTTACTGAAACAGCTGGGAAAGTTCTCCCCTCCTGGCATTACACAAATGCTGAGAAACTGGCAGCTTTTACATGGAAAAATCTGCTTTCTGAAACAGAATTTGAATGAACAGTATTTTCTGTTTAAGAAAGAACGTATCTTTCTGCTTTGTTTGACAATTTTTCAAGATTCTGATCATACTGGAAATGCTGTCAGATGATCTGTTTTGCTCTGTCGAAGTGAGATTAAATTCCTCAAGAAGAAACCATTCTATCAGTTGCTAATACAATAACATGTAGGAGGATGAAATCATGGTCCACTTTCCTGACCAAAACAACGTTGTTCAAGCAAAACATTTGCTGAAACAGATGTACCTTTTTTTTTTACAAAATATGTTTTATGATTAAATCACAGACCAAAATATGCTGTGTGCTTAATGTGAAAATACATCAAAAATCCAAGCACATGAACTGTAAAATGAGAATATCTGCTGGCAAATTTCAATAGCAGCGAACAAAACCCACTTGTTTGTTTCACAGCACTGAATTTTTCTATTCCCACTCCCTTCTGAGAAATGCAGTCATCAACTTAGGCCTATTTTTTTGCTAATATACAGACAAATGCTCCAACTCATTCCTCATTTTTTCCGTCTTTAAAGTAAACATCTTTATTTTCTAAAGCCAGAAATGACACATCAAAAAAGTTTTACTGTAGGATAAATTTTAATGCATATAATGCATCAACATGCTACACAGAAAAAAAACCACCAATTATAAGTAATACCAACTAAAGAGGAGATGGCTCAGATAATTCAAGGGAAAACATGAAGGCAGTGGGTAAATAACCTCATCTTGTTTTCCATTATAACATTAAGAATACTGTATAAAATATTTGTTGTTGAGATTATTTCTTCACAGACTGACCTCAAAATATATTATATACCCTTCATGAACTAAACCCCTTCAGTGAAAAGAAAAATTCCTCTCCAAGTGCCTACTGTATGCAACAGTTTGAGTTTTGATGCCCCAATTTTGCTCACCGATTTTCACACCTAAAAACAGGGGGTTTGATTCTATAACTTTTGAAATATTTCACTGAACAGAGAAAAGCCAAATGTGAAATATCATCGTATGAGAAGGGGGGAATGAAGGGAGACAGAGCACACACACAGGCTGGTAACAGCTTAAGCAATCAGCGTAAAGGATAAAGGAAAAAGTGCTACAGTCAACATTTAATGGCTTCACTGGCCTCTGTAAAATGAATCAGGGGTCTCTGCTGTCTTAGTAAGCAAGTTCCCCCATTAAAAAGAAAATGAACCCATCAAAATAAACATCTAATTAACTGAAAGTCAAGAACAAAACTCCCGTGTGCTGCTGAGAGCTGCATGCAGAAAGAATAGCGCCAGAGAGATGCTGGGCGCACGTGGAGCGCCCTGCAGCTGGGTGTTCCCAGCCCCAGCTCACAGCGTGCCCTTGGCAGATGAGACCCGTGGGCCGACTCGAGACAGTGGGAGCGGGGCTGGAAATGCTCCTCCTCAGGGAAAGAGGATGCCAGCCACAAAGAAGAACATTTCCTGCCACCCTCTCTTCATTGCTGAACAGCAGGGAAAGAAACTAAATCAAACCCAGTAACATGAATCAGCAGGAAGAAGGAGGAAAAGAAATTAAGTCTTTTGCACAACAAAGTTATATTGTTACACTATTAAACCAGCTCGCTCCTCCCCAGAGCTACAGCAGGATGCCTGAATTCACATCCATTTCCATCGGCATCCCAAGACCAAAAAATGATAGAAAAGTGGATACTGCTCGCTGGAGTTTACACTTGCAGGGTGCTGCCCTTCCTAGCAATACGACCTACTTTGAAGAATACCACCACTCTTCACTTATTTGCTTAATTCAAAGAGATAACAGACTCATCATTCATCATCTCTCAAAGCAAAGCACTCATGGAAGGTTCATTATTCGGGAAGAATTTCTACTCAGTAAGTAGCTTGAATATAAAACCTCCACACTGGGGATCAGCATCTCTACTGAATAGTGATCTTTATTGCAACACAATGATTGCGCTGAACACTGGTGAGTTCAGACCTGCTTAGGAGAATGGAAGTTCTTGAGTTTGGTCTTTTTACATAAATGTAAGCTCTTCATTTAAAATCATACCATTTTCATAGATCCAGAAGCCACTAACAAGGTATGAAAGATTAGTTTAAATGACAGAAAGCAGCCTTGACCAATTCTGGATGGAAACAAGGGAGAAGAAGGAAAAAATTTCATAGGACTGCTTCTTTTCTCAGAAAACTTGGAAAATATTCACTTGCACAGCCAAAGCAGGTAACGATTGGACCTCATACCATCAAGAGAGATGTGATGCAGTTAGCCTGTTAATATTATTTATCAAAATTAAAGGAAGAATTTGTTCAGAATCTGGGATAATTTTAAAGCTTAACAAAGACAACTGAAATTGTTTATCAGCCAATACATAACCTGAAAGACCTCACTTAGTGAAATGCACACAATAGGAAACTTTAAACTTAAAAATGGGAAGCAGTATCCTTGTTTAGTCTCAGTTGAGGACAAAAAAGAAACAAGTGTTTTCTCAGTCAAGACTGCTAAATTACAAAAATCCTCTGAAGTCTACATTTTAGATGTATACATAACATACAAATAAAAATAATACATAGAATCAATTACTAGTGCTACAAAGAACTACTAAGGAAAGTATTATTTTCAAACAGCCACAAAATAATTAATCCTCATATAAATTATCCTTCAAAATAATGTTACAGTCTAGAATAATTTAATTACAGGTCACAATCCATAAATGGTAACACTGCTTTTCTAGCTGTGTATTTGATACCGCTATGTTCATATAAAGAGAAGTTCTTCAAAAGAAAGTACCACCATTCTCCATGTATTTATGAAGAGTTATTTGTAATATTTCACGAACATTAAACTGGCTCTTCTATTAGGATTTCCAGTCTCTTATCATACAAATTGTACCACAAATATTAAGATAATGAAATACAGAATAAACTCAATGTGTTTGTTAACGTACTTAAAGAAAAAAAGGGAAGGGAAAACAGACAACATTTGGTATTTGTTTGGATAAACTATCTGTGGTTCCATAACAACAAGGAAGGGAAACAATCTGAATCTGTACAGATCAAAACCAAACAGCCAACATAAATTAACTCTTAATATTTTTCATGCTTCATAGCAGGAGTCTGAGTCTGTAACTTCAACAAATATTTCAAAATAATCTCATCACAATATAGCTAATGGTCCAGGACACATTTAAATTGATGCATAGAAATAAATGGAAATAGTAAGTCAAATGAAGAGCAGATGGTCACTCTAAACACTTCATTACCCTCCAACCCTTTCACTTCTAATGCAGAAAAAATAAAAGAACATTTACCATAGTCTACATTAGAAAACAAGTACTAAAAGCCCCATGTTTTTCAAGTATTTAAAATACTAACCCAGAAACACGGTACATAATGCTAGCAGCTGTTGAGTTCACCCTTCTAGCAAAAAAGGAAACTATTTGTACTTATTCTTATCCTTCCATTTACTTTGCAAAGAGCCTAAAAACTCAATGATATGTATGTTCTCCCTTCTTCTCTCCACCTCCTGTCCACATCATTTGACTTTTCAGGCCCATTTTTGCTGTCCCATGTGAAACCATACATTTTTAAAGTATGGAGGTTCAACCTTTAATAATTGCACAGATTAGTGAAAAAAAACCCACAGACCAGTGTTTCCCTAATGCCAGCTCTACAAATGTTCACAACAAGCTGTCCTCAACCTGCACCATTTGTGCCCTGGCAGACAGGGCACTTAGGTGAGTCAAGCTGGCAGAATGAGCTGCAGAGCCAGCCACAGACTCATGGCCACAGCAGGGAAATTAAATTTTCCTGGGGAAGGAACAGGACTGAGGAGCGTTTCAAATTTCTGACAACTGCAGGAAAACACAGAAATTTTCTAAACTAGAAACACGAGAACTAGGATAGAGAGCTATGCTCAAGCCCCAAACCAGAAGGAAGCAGTCCTCTAATGCTCTTTAAATTGCCTTCCAGAAGAGAACCCTCACAGCTTGTGTAGCTAGCTGCTCCTGGGAGGAAAATAAAACTACTTTTACAGACTGGGAAAACAAGAGTCAAGTAAAGGAAAACTCACAGAACTAAAAGAAATCTGCTCTTATTAAGAAGAAAATTCATTAGGTATCATGCTAGTAATACAGATATCCACACAGAAAACATATAGATAATTGCTCAAGGAGAAGATTGCAAATGAAAAGGGAGAGTTTAAATGGTTGAGAATTTAATAACAGAAGCCCTGAACTGCAAAATGGACTTAGGCTTGAAGAAGGTGATACACTAAACAAGGCCTCTCAGAGAGAGTTACATAAAAAAGGTATTTACAGAGGCATTACAAACAGGAGCACAAGGAAGTGCATGAGGACAAAGCCTGTGCAGAGAAGCAGGAGTAGAGATAGCCATCCCCTTTGTTTCAGGAAAAAAAAAACAGATGAACAATACATCCTGTACTTTATATATAGTTATAATGTTATTTATATAGTCTTCAGCTTTTTTCTTCCTGTACCATCTTCTGCAATCCAAACAAAACTAGTGCTCTGCTTGCTCTTACACATGTACTGAACTTCCAAAGTCTCTTTGCTCCTATTTCTTACCTCATAGGAACTTTTTACATGTTCCAGATGCTCTTTTTAGATGCCCAGATGTTCTTTTTCCTCCTCAGGACTCCTACTGAGAGCCTGAAGCTTCAGACTTGCCACCCAGAACTATAGAAAAGAACCACTAGAACATATTAGTACACTGTTGACAAAGAAGTTCTGTATTGTCAAACTGTTCTGTAAGTTTCCTTCGTATAGACCCTCTCCCTTCAAATCCATCGTGGTCTTCAAAGTTTCTCCAATGTTTGCTATCAGATAGGTAATCCTGTTGCAAACATTTGCTATGAAATCATTTTTGGGCTAATAAACAAGACCCATACTGACATTTCACATGATTACTCTCCTCAGCATAGCTACCTTCCAGTCCACTGCAAAAAGGCTTCTGAACAAATCATACAACAGCCTTATCTTCTCCCCACCCCTCCAAACACATAAGCTCTCCATCAGAGAATTAATACCAGGTGCTCTTGCTTTTGCATTACACTGCTCTCATCAGTGGCTTTCTCCCCCTCCCTGGTTGTCAACTCTTTGCAGCAGCACTCCTGTCATCCTGTCTATCTGTATTACACTGAAAAATTGTATTGGTTTTCATTAAGAACTAATGGAACTCACAAGCAGAATTTCTCTTACATATGCCAAAACAAAACGCTGCTTTTTGTCTCCTTTTTCTACTATGTACTCTCTTTTCTACTATGTTTCTTTTATCTGCTGTAGATTTATTGGGGATGTTTGGCAAGCACATCAAGGGCCAAAAATTACCCTCTTCTCTCTCAAGGGCCTAATCTCAGGCATTTCTGAAGCATGGCTGCAGTCATGTGTGCACACCCCATCTCATTTTTCTCTCTCTGGGGCTGTGCATGTTCCTGATTCTGTATGTGACTGTTCTATGAATGCCTTTCACACACCTTCAGTACACACTGCAGCAATGCATCAGGGCATATGGAACAGGGATAACATAATTAAAGGTTATTACCAGCAGACAACACACTGAGTTCTAGATACAGCTGCTTAATCAGAGCTCTAAGGTACTCAAAAGGCATTTCAGCGTGAACTGAAGAAGCAAAAATATCCAACCTCTTCTTCCAGCAGAGCCTGATCAGTTTATGAAGGAAATTACTGGTGCTGGTGCTCACAGGAGCTCATGAACGGGAGAGGCCTTTCCCTTTCCAGTGTTGCAAATATGCTTTTAACATTTTCCAGTAAGTATTCTAATTTTATGTTCTTGAAAGGTAACTTCTGCACAAAGAAGGCATATTACCAATTTTATAAGTGATAAAAGCTTTAAAAAATTTATTTTAAAATCCCATTACCCATGTAATGTAATATATCTGTCAGAGGGGGGTGTATGTGTGTGTAACTCCTTAGGAAACTCCAGAGCAGGACCTGAATCCAAGTATCTACATGCATATCAGAGCATGTTTCTAGAGATAACATTCATGAAACATTATTTGGAAGTCATATGTGATATCAAAGAAAGAAAAATTAGTTGCACTTCTCTCCTGATATTTATAACTTCATCAAGTCAAATACACTAATCAATAAAACTGAGATGACTGCTCAAGAGTTAATTTAACATTTATATCTGATGTAAGCATAGAGGCCAGACAGCAATTTTTGCTATGTTCATGTTACCCCAATAAGAATACAACACATAGCAGATCAGAGATTAGAAAACAGTATTGAAGAACATTTACTATTCCTATCCTGAAGTGTTTCCATAGCAGCCAAAACAATTATTAAAACAGATACACCAAAAGGATGGCAAAGAAATAATATAAAAGCCATTCATTTGAAAATAATTCACAGATTTGAAGAGTTATATTTGAGCTGTTGATTAATTTAATCCTTAAACATTACATACTTTCTAATACATCACACAAGTCTTTGTCTTCACAGCAGCAGAGGAATTTATGAGAGCAAGAAGATTTTTATAAAGAAGTATTTATAACAGACAACACGCTGACTGCTGTGGATTCACATCACAGAAAACGTAAGATATCTCAGATCTGCTTTGCAGGATGAAGATTTTCTTAGTGGAGGAAGCTTACCATTTGCTTCTTCTTTTATCCCACTTAAGACTACAGAAAGCCAAGAACACTCTACACATTCTCCTCCTGCCCTCCCACAATTTATCAGAAAATACCATTTTCAACGGCATTAAGCAACATTAATTCCTGCTACACTTGACAGTCCCACTGAATAGCCATCTTTCATATCTGCCCTTTAAGCTTTCGTAAGATGCACCTAATTAAAAATCAAAGGCTCAGTTTTTAGAAATGTCAGCTATCGTGCCTTAGAGTTAAGAAAAATTTGGCTTTTTGGCTTTATCTGAGAGCCATCTATGTATTAACTAGCAGGCACCATCACTGCTGCCTAAATGTCAATGCTCTCTCCTTGCATTCTTTCTGTAAGAACACAGCATCACCTACAACCAGTTTTTCTTTCATTAAAGTCACGAGTCCTCCAGAAAAACAGAGGCAGGATTGTTTTGGCAACAATGAGCAAGTGGCCTTCCATCTACCTACGACCAAGTCACAAGCTCTGACCAGCTAACAGCCTCCAGTGTAAGTGAGAACGGAACACAAAAGATACTACACAGGTTCCCAATGATAAAAGGAAATACACAGACAGATATGTGTGAGGAAGGAGGGATGGTTTCTAATGGAAGCGTTTTTTTCTCATTGCATCAGTTCTCATCACTGGATTTCAGATGTGCAGACACGTGGTGTCAGGTCAAGAAGAAGTAATGACACCATTTATGTTCCCCTTCCCATGGGCAATCACCCCACAGCAATGGAACTGGTCAACTGCCACTCACTCCGGTACAACAGATCCAACCTTAATAGCATCTCACATTCAATACAGGGCCCTGAGGAGCTCATGGGTTTAAAAAGCCATCCAGTGCATTATTCTGTTTAGAAAGAATACTTTTGAAGTACGTGATTCTTGCCTTAAGAGTGAAGAAAAAAGCCAGCATCATTAAGCAATCCTTGAAATTTCATGCAAGAAGCTGAGTATAGAACCCATTATCCAGGGGTATCTGCAGTGCTCAGAATAATCTTATGTTGACATTTGTGTGGGGGCAGCTGGGTACAAAACAAGTTTGTGAAAGCCAGAGAACACCTACAAATGAAAGGGTACACAGCACGTAGAAGGGCAGGCTTGCAGATGGGGTAGTCCAAGGGCAGAGCACATGCAGTAAAAGGAATAAAGTGCAAATGCTCCAGCAGAAAGAGGGTGTGGGAGCACCGATAAAGAAGGAAGATTACTCCAGTTCACTACTGCTATACAGCCTAGAGAAGAATGAGCTAAGGAAGAACTTGGAGATCAGGGTAGATCTCTGCTTCTCTTGCCACCATGAACTAACAGAAGTTTGCAAGACATGTACTTTCTGATACAGACACTACCACACAAATTATAACATCAACCACAAAGACAGTTCTCAATTTACTGATGTAGGATTTATTTTTCCAACAGCCCCCACCTATAAGAAAACACTGCAGCAGAACATGATACATTTACCTTAGACAAAAGTTTCAGGGTTTCAGTTTAATTGGAATATTAAAAAAAAAAGGAAACAATAACTAAAAAAAAGAATCTTTTTCTTCTGTGTACATAGCTAGTTTTCCTCCAGTCATGTCTTTTCTGTCATTCCTCCACACAAGCAAATAAACCCCGTAGTCTTTGAAATCCAATAAACCTTTCAATTACTTCTAAACAAAGTCTTAGAGATAGCCTAAAAAGTTGTAGTTGCAAGAGTATTGTGCTCTAATATCAACAAGCTCCTTTTTCAACTAGAAAGGCAAGAGGGGTGCAATGTCAGCATGAAGAGCACATTTTATAGATACCAGTATCTCCTGAAATAAGTGCTTGCAAACACAATCAGCAGCACAGTGAAATCCTCTGCAATCATTTCTCTACTTGACTTTATGAGTATGCTGCTCATTGGTGATGAAGCCCATACTCCTTCCCTCCTTTTGATAAAATTTGAGCTGACATGAAAGAAAGCAGCATACACTTTTTTTTGAGATGCTACTCAATTCATTCAGCTTAACCAGTCCCACATACCTCAGCTTCTGAGTATTCAAGCATGTTCTGTTTCATGCCCTATTCCCATAAAATCTAGACCTGCAAAGCTCAGAGAAACTTCACTGATCAAATTCTATAAACAGTGCAATGCTTTTTTCAGTTTTTCTAACTCTCAGTGTGGGTGTCACTTTCAGTTAAAGAAAGGAAAAAAACATGAGGAACAGACATGTAATTCAACAGAACAGTTTTTAATTCTCAAAACACTGACAGCTATTACATGCTCCAAAGTCCTTCATCAGTCTAGGGATTTAGGTGAAAAAAAAAAGAAGCCAACTTCTTACTCTTGTCTTTGGACAGCTGAGCTACAACCACCACATGTGCAGCTCACATTCTGAGAGCACTGGCAAGTCTAAGCTTCATTTGGAGGTCAGTTCAAGCACGAATGCTCCACAGCTTCTTTACAGGGCCAAGTAGATATGTCCATATGTTTTCAGCACTCAAGAACTGTGAGCGTCATTACCTCATTTTCTGATCCTACAAATCCTCAGACCATCTTAAACGGGCTCTACAGCAAAATCTGACCTTTGACAAATCAGAGTATAACCTTAAACAAAATATTTACTAAGCTTATTGACATAGACGTCTATAAGTAAACCCTTAGCACACTGATAACAATCATCAACTCTACTTTATAAAAATTTGCGCTGAGATGCTAGGAGGAGTGCAGCAAGTTGAGAAGGAGATGTGAGGAGAGGAAATATATTAGCATTTCAAATATCTAGAAATGTGCGATGTAGTCTGTAGGCAAGGGAGGCCTGATAGTGCTGCAGCAAGTATCTCTAGGTGGCTCCGTTCACATACTTGTAAGAGTCTTACTCAATCTCTTCTGTTTCTTTCAAGCAGAAACAACAGGGTTGCCAAATTCCATGTTTTAGTGAAATGATGCCAATATATACAGATGACAGCTAGTATGAAAGGCACCTAACAAGTGTCTAAAGGTACTATGAAAAAACCTTCTCTTTTATATGGCTGGAGATTAAAGCAGTGCACAATTTCTGAGGTTGTTGCACTCACTATTACTAAGTTCTCCCACCTGTTTTTGGAGACCAAGATTAATGGCTAGTGACTATTTAGCCTGAAATGGAAAGAACATTAAATGTTTTTCAAACATAATAAACTTCCATACTATTTCATGGGAAACTTGGGTTTCAAGCGGGAGGGAAAAGGTCAGCAAAAAAGGATGGGTGGTGAGTACTTAGCAGCTGTGAGAAATGAAAAAAACAAAACTGAAAATTACCGATACACACCGTGCAGCTGCGTTTAAGAGAGGTAAAAGGACACACAACGGGCTTTGGGGATAGTGAAACACCTACAAACACGGCCCAACCTCAGAGAACAGGCACAAACAACACACGCACAGCCCCGCAGGCCAGCACCGTCCCTTCCTCATTCCTCCTGCACAACGGCGGGATGGGAGAAAGTTCAGCGCCGGCACCGTCCACGCACCCGCGGGCCGGGTCGGGCTGCACCCCCGGAGCCGCCCGGGCTCACCCCTGACCCCGGCCCCCACGGGACGGGCGGAGAGAGCGCCTCGGGCATCCCGGAGGAACCTTCACCCGGCCCCGGCAGCGGGGACGGCGGGAACCAAGAACTAAGGAGAAGAAGGAGGCGGCGACCCCCCGGAGACCCCACCGCGGCGGGGGCAGCGCGGCCGCGCCTCGCTCTCCCCGCGGCGCCACAGGTGCTGCGGGGCTGGGGGCTGCAAGCCGCAGGGCAGCGAGGCCAAAGGCACCGCCGCCCCGCAGAGGCTCCGTTCTCCCCCGCCTGGCACACCGGGATGCCCCCCCTGGCCGGCGGTGTCGTCGAGCGGCCTCAGCGGGCAGCCCCCCCGCACCAGCCGGGGAAAGGCACAGGTAGCGCCCGCACCGCGGGGACGGCCCCTCCCGGCGGGAGAGGCGCCGCGAAAGGCAGCGCTGCAAGGGGCTGTTTTCGGCTGCGCAGGGGAGGAGGAGAGCGGGTGCCCACCTCCCCGGGGAGAGGGAAGAAGGGCGCAGACGGCTCCCGCCGGCAGGACGGGGGCGGGCGGCGGTCATTGCGGGGAGGCGCGCCGCGCACCTGGCAGCAGGTGCATGCAGGCGGAGACGGCGGCGAGGGCGCCCGCGGAGGGAAGGACGAAACTAGCGAGGCTTTCCCGGCGAACGGCGCCTGTTGTGCGGCCGGGGGGGGGCACTCGCAGGTGCGTGTCGCCAGGGAAGGGGGGACGATGCGGAGGAGGGGAGAGGGTAGCTGCGGGCGCCGTTTTGCAAGCGGCGGAGGTAAGCGCACGCTACTCACCGGCAGCTCCACGCTGACTTCGGTCCCGTCCAGGAGAAGGACGCGGCACTGCAGCACCGGCTTGCTGCCGCCGGCCGCCGGGATGTGGACGGGCGCTCCGGCGCTGTGCACGACCCCTCCGGGGAGCGGCGAGGAGGGGAAGGTTCCCGAGCCGACGGCGGCGGCGGCCGCTCCTCGCAGCCCCCCGTCCCGCTCGTCCCCCTCGCCGCCGAGCCCACCTCGCCCGGCTCCGCGCCCGGCTCCTCGCCCGTAGCGCTGCATCGACCGCCGGCCAAAGGTCCTGCGCAGGAACCGCAGCATCCTGGGGGCGCCCTGCCCGGCCGCTCACACCCCCGAGCCCGCAGCTCCGCGCCCGGCCCCGCGGCGCCTCCCAGAGCAACGCAGCAGCGCCGCCCGCCGGGAGCCAGCCCGCGCCGGGCGCCGGCCCGCGCCGCCCCGCCGCCCGCTCCGCCCTCTGCAGCGCCGCCCGGCAGCGGCACGGCGGGGCGGGGCGGGGCGGGACGCGGCCCCTCCCGCCGCCGCACACCGGGGTGTGCGACCGGCGCGGCGGGCAGGGGGAGCTGCTGAGGCGGGCAGCCACCTGCGGGGGAGGCCGGGGCGAGCCCCCGTAGTTCGGCTGGACGGGAGCCGAGCCGCGCCGCGCTGCTCCTCTCCTCCAGAAACAGCCCCGGCTCCTCGGGCGCTAGGGCGGTGTCTGCGCCACGGCAGCCCCTCGCCACCGCCCCCGGGCCGGGGAGAGGAGAGAAGCGGCGGGGGCGCGGAGCCTCTTTCCCCGGCCGAGCTTGCCGGGCGGCCCCTGCTGCGCGCCGAGCTCTCCGCGCTGCCCCCGCCCCGCGTCCCTCCCGCGCCCGTCTGCCGCTTCCGCCCCTTCGGACGGGCGGGAGAGGGGACGGGGGAAGTTATTTGGAAATAAAGAAAGACAAGGGGGGATGGAGAACTGAGCGCAGGCAGAAGGACGGGTCTCGCCTGTGTTGGAGGTGGCCGAAGCGGCGGATCTCACCTGGAGAAGGAGGAGGAGGAGGGCATCGCACCGCCTCTCCCGCCGCCGCCTACATCCCCCGTGCGCAGACACGTCTGCCCGGTGCGTGGGAATGCCCCCGCATTTACCTTTGCGATCAGCGCGGTCTGGTGGTTTAAGGAAACCGCTGTGAGAACTTGGCCCCGTGGAAAAACCAGACCTTCCCGGCCGTCCCGGGGTTTTACTCCCTTTCGCTTCTGTAAGGAGTACGAGTTTGTTTATCTGTCACAGCAAATCCATAGGTACAAATACTCTCACGGTCGCTCTGCCAAAAAGTTAAGTATTTATGTATTCTGTCTCGGGTGGAAGCGTTTTTGCTGAATTGCTACATATAAAGTACTGGATGTGAATCATGTCTTGCAGAAACAATCAGTGAGGCTAATTCTCTTACCCTATGGTCAGATGTGATCTGAAGAGCTTTGAACTGAAATAATTTGCTGCTTTTAAAGTGTGGGTTTGGGTTTGGTTTTTTTTTTTTTTTCTGCTGTGAATGTATTTCTCTGCACCTCACTTCCAGGCCCATTTACACAAGCATTGTCCTATTAGGTATTCAGAAAGCCTGCCAAAATGTCTCAGCTTGTCATTTTTTATTGAGACTTGATAGTATTAGGTAACTGCCTGCTGCTTCTGCATCCTTTTCCATGTTCCTTCTATGCCCTGGATCAGGTCTTGAAGTGTCTCATCAGCCAAGACCATCACTAAACTGCACGATCTTTGGCAGAGACCTACCTGCAGCCCTTCTGCACTTTATGGCTGCATAAAAGAACTTTTATAGAAACAGAGTGGAAAGGTGCTAATCTCTGCCTCCTAATGTTCACAATCAAAAGTAGACACTTAATGCAGATTATGTGGTTTTTCTCCATTTTTTTCCTTGAATTAGGAGCAGAATTTCAGTTTTCTTTCAGATCCTGAATGGTGCAGCATACCTTGGGGTTCTTTCATTGCTTTGAACACTGAAGATATCCCAGTCCCATAAAGCTCGTTTGCATACCACAAGCAGCACAAATTATCTTAAGAGTTGGAAATTCAGCAGAAATACTCTTGTCTCTTGAGGGAGCTACAGCAATTCTGGTGCAAAGGAGAGTGGGGTGGAAGAGAGGTCTTGCATCACTTGGGACTGGACTGGCAGAAAACCGAGCAAATCTTTTGCTGTGCTAAAAATCTTTTTTTATGCTGAAGCTGTGAGACTCCAGCCCTTTGTCTCTTCAAGTTCTGTCATGGAAACAGGAGTCTGGTATTTTAAAATGCATAAATGTAGGCTTGCTTGACTTACATTAGCAGCACACCTGATACAGGCCAATGGCCATACCCCAGAGGCAGTCCTGCATTTACAGAACCACCATAGGGATGCTGAAGTTCCATTAAGGCTCATGTTAAGAAATACAAGATAATGCTCACAGTAAAGCATCTTGTAGAAGGAGCTGGTGGTGGGAGGAAATAAAGCTGGTTCCTTAGTACCCAGCCTCTCTTGGAGTAAAACAATTCCACCGTTATTTTGTCTCATATTACCAGCAGAGCTATCTTTAGCCATGAAACAAAAACCTTGAGCAACAGTGGTACTGAGGATGCCTTGAGAAGTATTTAAACTAGCATTTATATTCACATTTCTGCATACAAGTTTCACCCATCTCTATCCTCTCTACATTTTTGGATGGACAGGCCCTGAAATGGGTTTGGTTTGGTTTCTCCGGCAGTCCCTCCTCAGAGTGCCTGCGACTTACTTGCTTTCCAATGAGAGACACAAGCTGAAACTGCCATGGTCCTCATCTTTACTGTAGTTAAGGGCATTTCCTTTAAATCTTTATCAAAATAGCCTTCCACTGCAACATCGACCTCCCACGGAGTACTCCAGTCTCCGCTGGAAGCCATGATTTGATTACTTCCACAGGAAAGGTGGTGACCTAGGCAAACCATTTTTCCTAACACATCTTGAAGTTCTGGTAGCAATCCCTGCAAATAACCAGTCTTACCCATGGCTTTGCCATGGTGCTGAGCAGTGTGTCAATGGGAGGGCATTTACCAAAATCCTTCCTGACATTCCCCAGCAGTAAGATGGGGAATCTCTAACCATTGGAGCCCCTGATGCTGCTTGTAGCTAAATAACTGCATAAAAGTTTGATAGGCACTTTATTCTTGCTCTTTCATCCAGTGTTTTGGTTTTGTTCAAATCTTGTCTGGAAGCTTTTGGAAAGCTTGGAAATGGAGGCAACCATGTCATGGGGATGGGGGAGCAAAGCCATCGACAGTTCTGTGAAGAGATTTTTCCTACACAGGGCATGCATGTGCTGCCTGGACATCAGAGACCTCTTTCTTGCTTTACTTTCTGTCACTGCAATCACATTTATGGATTTTTTCCTGGCCTGCCAGACTTTCACTCTATGCAAAGGAGACTTCTAAATTTAATTTACATGCAGCTAGAGTTTATTTTTCTACATTTTTGGAGAAATGTTATCTTTACTGAGTAACTTAAACAGGCTTATATTTTGCAAGGTTCTGCCAGGATATGTTTTGTTACAGTCATTACTTGGAGGAAACTTACATATACAGATTCAAAGAGCAAGTATTGGTGCAAACCCAAATGTCTATATTAATAAAACTGAGGGGAAAAAGAAACTTGAGAAGTTATGACATAAATTCACTCAAGCTTTTGGATATTAATTTTCTGGGGCTGTTTCTCTAAACACAGAAATCAAATTAATTTTTTTAT
The DNA here is from genome assembly GCF_024509145.1 of Vidua macroura. NCBI lineage: Eukaryota > Metazoa > Chordata > Aves > Passeriformes > Viduidae > Vidua > Vidua macroura. The sequence continues at coordinate 88,867,653 of NC_071571.1, forward strand.
TAAAAATTTTATTAAAGGAGATATTTTTCAGCATTAGCACTCATTTCATTACAACTTTCATGCAGCAGCTGGCAGTTCTATCTGTTTATTTTCCCCAAAAGCATGCCAGTTATATAAGCAGGTCTAATGTCACCAGTTTTCAGGATTTTTGTATATTCAGATACAGATTTAGAATAAAATAAAAAGGTAATTCTGAGTTATGTGGCTAAGGATAATTTGCATTTCTAGTCCATCTTTCATCTAGAGAGATCCCAAAACAATTTATTTTCAAAACAGGAAAATTATATCTGGAACTATTTTACCAACACTGAAAGGCAACAGCTGTTTCACAGCAGAGAAAAATACTAAGAATCTCTCTCATACAATTGTTATGGAAATATGCATTTGAATAGGCAGAAAGTTACCACAATCCTAGGGCACGATGCTGGAGCTGGTGGATGAATTCCTGCAAAAGGTACCACATGATCATAGGTAGTCAGGACTTTCCTTTATCATGTTCTATTCCAAGTGCTTCAAAAGTCCTCCACTAAGAAAAAAAACAATACTTCTCCATTTAGAATATCAGTAGGCATGAATTGTGGCAGCTATTGCTGTTCATGTTAATCCGTATAGACAGAAAAAAATCCTTTTATTTTGTCAGAATAAATAAAATAGTAGCTCACTGAAGAATAAATGTGTCCACTCAAAGAGCTGGTTTTGTATATCCAGAGAAGTTTGTTCATAAACATATAAGAACAAAAGCCTTTCCATTAGAAAATCTACAGAAAGAAAATGTTTCTTGATGAGTGAACACTTTGCAATGCCTCCCGTCCATCTAATAAGTAGGTTCAATATGACTTAATCATATGTTCTTTCTGTTAGGGAGAATTTTATCAGTTTTGTACTGACTTCAATGCATAGAAATAATATTAAATATTATTAATATTCAAACTTATGATTAGGTTTAAAGCATTAATGAAAAAAGTTTTCAGTGCTTTGTTAAATTGCAAAGATAACAGGTGCTCAGCTGAAAAATTGAGGCATCTTTCCACTGGTGAGCTGTTTTGATGTTAATCTTTGGTGAGCCTAGAAGACTCCTCAGAATGTTACCTATAAGCAATCATCACATGCCGAAAGAGTAAAGTTTTCTAGGAATATTTTCTAACCATAACTATGCATCTTTTAATTATATCTCCACTGAAAATAGATATCCATGGGTTCTTGTGCTGTGCATGAATTAATAAGGTCTAAAATTTGCAACAAAAATACCTTTGACTGACACTGCAATGCTGAATGATACCTTGTACAGGTCTGATGGACAACGAACCACTTATGAGAACTGCTGGAAACCTTCAATGTGTATAAAAAATCAACTGAGCAATAAAACAAAGGTGAAGGTTATAATGAACAAGCATCACATTAAATTTGGTTAATTAAAAGAAGCATAAGTACTCTGGGTACTCCACTGCCTGGATGTAATGCTGGTGGCAGAAAGGAGATCCCCTCCTCATTTGGAGACTTCAGCTCTTCACCTGTTGAACTGTTTGAGAGAACATGGGACAGCAGGCAGCCAGGGCGCTGTACTTCAAGAGGAGGAACTTGTTGGAGGCAAATTAGTCAACAAATGAAGAGATGAGTCAATAAAAGTATTTCTGAGGGAACAAAAATGGAAAAGCAACAAAAAGGAAAAAGATTACGCCACTGACAAGGCTGCTGAGTCAGTTTATTTGTCCTGTGCCTACCAGCCACAAGAAAACAGGAAGGAAAAATCCAAACTGAAAGACTGAACCATCAATGCCAATAGTTTAATTAAAAATATTTTTTAAATCAATTTTTATTTCTAATCTAACAGTATCTCTCACAGGTTTTGCTGAAACCTGAGGGATGTGGACCCAATTTGTTACAGAATCACAGAATCACTAGGTTGGAAGAGACCTTCAAGATCGTTGAGTCCAACCCATGCCCCAACACCTCAACTAAACCATGGCACCGAGTGCCACATCCAGTCTTTTTTTAAACACATGCAGGGATGGTGACTCCACCACCTCCCCAGGCAGGAGGACATACTATGTTGTTGATATATGATGAAGTTGTTTCATAAAGTAGAAATGTTCTGTAACTTGTTTTTTTAGAAACTGCATTTTCCTGAACAGCAAACAGCTCATATTTGTATGTAAAACAAATATTCATTAAAATATTATCAATATCTGACTGATAGCCTGAGTATAGAATGAAACACCATCTACTTCCTAATGAGCTCTCTTGTGTGTATATGGACTTCAGCTTCCTAGATAGATTGTCAGACACAAATGCACATTGATCCCAGTAAAAAAAAAAAAAGCAAAATCTATTATAGGATTGGAAAGCAATATCTCTTCATAATATGTGACTTGGAGGGGAAAATCTTCAAGAGATTTTTTTGACTTAACATCTACTTGATCATTAAAGTTTCCTGACATGCTACGTTCCTACTGAGTTTGTGGGGTTTTCGTTTCATAAGAAGTACAGCACCAGCTGAAGGAAATCCATTCTAAATCCTTCTTCACTCCTTCCCTTCCTCCATCAAATATTAATAATATGCATGTACAGTCAACAGAGGCCCAGCATTTTCCTCTTTTTATTGCCAGACATTGTGCTGTACACACACTGTCCTATGCCATCTTGCAGTGATGGCATCAGAACACTCTAACGTTCTTCTGAATCTATTTTCTTTCTCTTGTCACATAAATGGGTTTTTATTTAACAGTATTGTTAGTCTCTCTGGATCCTCTGTCAGATGGCAGTGTAAGGTGGAGAGACACTTAGACCACAGAAAGGGTTGTGATGCTGCCGAAGGGTAGAAAAGGGGGTTTGTATCAGCTTTGTCTTGAGATATTCCCATGCCTATGGAATTCACCAGTTGGAATCACTGGGAAAAACTTCTGGCAGGTTTTCAGAAACCCTTTCCCAAAAACAAAATTAAGTCATGTAGAGTGGAGTATGCAGAAAGATCCTCCTTATATCACTGGGAGGAAATTTGTATCCTTTGAATTAATCAGGAGCAAAGACAGTGAATCCCAAGCATGCAGAGAAATAAATTTATTTTTCTCATCTTTCTAAAGCCAGTGATACAGAAAGATATGTTTCCTCTAAGATACAAACATGAAGGGCTGCTTCTGCTCAGAAGATAGGGCTGCATAATAACATACAGCAAAGTGCTGGCTACTACATCTTGAGCCAGAAAAGTTTAAATACATATAAATTATTAATATAATATAATTATATTATATAATGTTTCCTTTTATGCATCCTATGACTTAATTATAAAGAAAGGTTTTTATATTTTCATTAAAAGTTTGATAACTTTTGCAATATAAGAACACATTGCTGAAGAGATGGAAACAATTATTTCTTTGTTTAGCTCAAGTTCCCTTAAGTGTAGTCCCAGTTACAGTGCAGAAGAAATCTGTCTAAAAATCAAGTCATTCTAAAAAAAAAGTGCCTGATACAGACAGTTCTGCCTGAAATGAACAAATAAATTTACATAGCATTATTTTTATGTGAACACAAAATGTTATTTTCTCCAAAGTAGTTGGTGTGCCTTCAGCCACACATGAACTCATTTGACTGGATGTACTGCTTTCAAAAGCAATGGCATGATCCTGACTCCTTTACAAGTTTGAATTTATGAACTCTTCTAACATTTGCAGCACAGAAAATATCTGTCTTACACCCTGACAATAGGAGCATTTGCAGACCTGAAAGTCACTGGGCAACTTTAGGTGAAGACTGGAGATTTGTGGAGTGCTCCTTTCCTGATCACTGGTGTGAAGCCATGCAGAGAGAATTTTGCTGGGCTGGATGGGATTTTTTTACCCTGGCAGCTCATGAAAGAGTAAGGCATGTGTCATTCAAATTATTAAGATGTAGTGAAAATAATTGTAAGCCTATTTAAATGTAAGTTCTTTTATATTGTGTATAAGATCATTGTGTTAAAACTCCTAGCAATTAAAAGAAAAAAAATCTGAGCCAGAAATAAAGAATGTTAGTAGTTGTACCTCACTGTAATCTCTTTTCCTGCTGAAAGCACAACAGATGTTTGATTCCCATGTTTACAGTTTTAGAGGCAGGCGTAAAAAAATTGTGCTAACAGGCAGGCAACCATAAGTATTCTCTGTTTGGATATTTAAGTATTCTCACCATCATAGATGAGCAAAATTAAATGGGAGAATAGACTGGGCTGTAAACATTTGTTCATTGAGGTTGTCTTGCATGATGCAAGTGATAGGGTGAGGGGTACTGAGTGCTCCCATCCTGTGCTCCAGGGAGTTATGGGGGCCTTTTGAAGAGAGATGGGAAGAAAAGAGATTTCAACTCTTCTGGACCTGGTTCTCCACAGGGGCATACCAACATGTTACCATCTCAGCCAGGGCCTAAAACTTATCGCAGAACCATTGAGCCAAACACTTGGAGCTATCAGCTTGGAACCCCATAACGTTAGAGTTCCATCGTGTCCAGGCTAGGATCCTATTTAGTGGAGAAATTGAGTCAATATAGTTTGATTGACCTGAGTGAAAAGGAGTTTCAGTGCACTACTGGAATAGCTCTTGAGTGTGGAGAAATGGACTGCTTATTTTTGTTAGGAGGTCTAATATTTTCTCAGGCTTTGTGCAAGATTAAATATAAAAATGAAAAAAAACTTAGGGTTTTGTGGTTTTTCAGTGTCTTTTGAAATTGCTGAGCAGGTTTATACAGTTATCCAGAAAAGGTAAACAGAAAGTTACTGGATTAGGTTTACATGTGGTGTTGAGATAAAGCATTATGATTGAAATCTTGCTTACACCATCTTTCTTAAATGTTAGCAGCTGAAGTTTGTATTCTCAGCAATTAATGTTTTATTGCATTTGAAAACTAGAGCAGAGGGAGACTCTCAAGCACAGCGCTGCAACAAGTACATCCAGTGACAGAAGCTGGCAAAACCCAAGTCAGAACTGAAGTGCAAATGCTGCAGTCTTCAGTGGTGGCAGAGCCCAGGCTGTAGGCAGCTGTTGGATGCTGTGGGAAGCTGGGATTGGGTCCCTCCCCAGACTGTGGGAACACCAGGGCTGCATTTGCATAATGGTGCAAGCTAATATTAGGAGCGGCTGAGCTCCCAAGCTGGAGTTTACCAAGGGTTCTTTCACTGTGGGAGAAGGACTCACCTCTCAGGTTAAAAAAATAAAAAAGGAAAAAAAATAGGATGGAGAAAGTGTTTATTTGTTGATGCACATGTTCTTTCAAAGCCCAGCTTCTCAGAAAATTGTGTTTTGGGTGAATGTGGCCGGCCCCCTCAGTTGGTCAGACAGTTTCTGTGAAACACCCACTTAGGCATGGGGAGAAATCCCATTTTGTTTTCCATTTACAAATCCCATTTTATTTTCCAAGCGCAACAGAAGAAATGGAACTGTACCTAGCCATGTCTAGTGTCACCATGTGCTCTTTCTGACTATCATGTTTATCACCCTTCCCCCAAAGTCAGAAACTAAGCATGAATTTTATTCTTTCTCTCACCGAATCATGAAAATTTTGGTTTTATTGTAAGGCTGAAAACTGAATCTTTAAAGCACATTGGATAGAAAGAAGTTACTTTAGAGGCTTCAGATAGCCCAGAAAAGAACACTGCCACATATAAATTAGAACAGAGGTGTATCTTTGGAAAGTTATGTCTTATCTACCTATGTTACAAGGGCCATCTTCATCCTGCATAGTGAAATAACTCACTGCTTGCCAAGATCAAATGTGTAGCTGAGGTATTTATTCAGTTCCTAAAATGTATCTATACCTGCCTGGAGGCACATCTACACAGACTAGAGAGTTGTTTACGTAGAAAGAATGAAACCCAGAGGGGTATAGCCTCCTCTGGTAAAAAGTCAGACAAAAAAAATCCCTCTCACTTTTGAGGACTGAAAACCCTTCAGGCCTGGTTTCAGGCAAAAACCTCTGCAGGTAAGATAAACCTGGCTGCAATCCCAAACTGAATCCCAAACTGGAGTTCTGCCCAGTCAACTGGGAGAGCTGGGAACTGTGCAGGGACAGTGCCTCCAGTTCTGAGATACAGAGGATGCATCAGAAAGAGTGGGAAAAGCTTCCTGGCTGCTTCTGCTGGAGGTGGGGAAAAAGGATCAGTAGGGAGAGAGCCACACTCCAAATCTTAAGTAGCCTTTAGTATGAAGTGAAGCCACTGACTAAGCAGACACTGCAACCTGTGCTACACCAACACCAAGCTTTCCACAGCAGGAATACATCGTGGCAGATGAGCAGCTGGGCTGCTGGAGGCAGTGGGTGGCCTTGAAGTCCAGTCCCAGGTAAAGCACATCCTAGATGCTGATGCAGGGCAGAGCTAATCATCATGCTAACAAGAGTGGTGGCCTGCTGGCTGGAATCTTCCTGCTGCCTCCTTTGGCAGTCATAGTTAATAGCACAGCTACAGATCTTGGCTATCAACTAATGTATAATTTTACAAATCTCAATCAGCAATTGATGAGAAGCCCATTGCCAGCATGACACCTGGCTCTTCACCCATCAAGCAGCAGGGTTGTCTAACATCCCACATCACAGCAGGAAAACAGCCCTTTCTAGTCTTCCTGAAATAGATTTGGAGGACACTTTTGTAGGTATAAGATCATTCAAAATGAAAAAAAACTCAAAATAAAAGAATTTATGTTTAAAATAATTACAAATAAAACAAACTATTCTGACAATATAAACTTGGCAAAGAAAAGAGTAAAGCTCCATATAATAAAATTTAAAAAATATAGGGCTGCTTTTCTATTATTTTTCTTCTCCAGCTGGAATTGTTGTAGAAGCATGGAGCAGACTTAAGCTCTGCTAGTTTCTCCTAAGAAGTGTCAGGAAAGTTGAGTGCCTGTCCCACTCCTATGCTTGTAGTGGGTCATACTGCTTTTGTTTCCATCTGCCCAGTGGAGGCAAGATCTGATATCCCATCTGCAAGCAGAGGAAAAGTAGTCATGGTCATATTGCTTGCTTAAGAGGATGGTCAGTCACTTTTGTTGGTTCAGAATCAGCACTATTTGTGCATAGGGGAAAGAAAAGATTGCAGTCTCGGAGCAGAGTTGGTTGCTGGCTCAAAGCTCGTGCTGACCCTGAAAGCAGCACACTGGGATGTTACAGCTCATCAGGCCTCTCCACTTGGGAAGGTTGGTTTTCTGCCTCCCTCCAGCTTTGCTTAGGAAGAAGAGGGTATTGTGTGGGTCACTCTTTCTCATATGAAGGGAAAGGGTTCCCATAGAGGAGTTATCATTCTCTTCTTCCTTCTGTTCCAGAAGAACGAGAACAGATGTAACAAGGCATGTTGTGGAGTGAAGGGTGTGCTTAAACAGTAGGGCTTTTTTGTCAAGAACAAAGCAACTCCAGCTCAGGTGTACTTCAGTTTGCCTTTTTTAGGTGGAATTAACAGAGTTCATGTGCACTCCCTCAGTCTATTTCTGGGCTTTGCTAGTTTATGTAACATCTTTTACATCAGTTTGGGCCCAGATCCCATAAGAGTATTCCGAGCAGATGTGAAGTCTGGGTGACGGTCACAAGGAAACAGAAGTAAATATACAGCCAGGAGTGAGCCAGTGGCAGAGGAGTGGACTGGATGCCTTTGCTAATGATAGGATTTGCAATTTTATCTGACTTGACTGTTCAGGAAAGAGTGACGGGAGTGTTTGAGAGCTACCCACTCAGTATGCCAATATGCAGACACCTCACCTTTGTTTTTCTGAGCTAGAGCTCTGTCATCTGATAACACCTAAAAATTATAAAATAAAATGAACCAAGAGGCAGATATAAAACCTCACAGCAGCACTGAACTTTGCACAGTTTAATTAAAATACCTAATTGGATTAGCAAACAATAATTTGGATTATTAGACTTGCCATACAACAGTTTTCAAATGCATGATGAATCTCAACCATGCAAATTCTCTCTGTTAAGTGGGGCAGCAGTTGAAATGCACTAATTGTTCCAAAATATAGCTTGGAAACAACTTCATGAAATCTTTATTAAAAACAAACAAACAAAAAGAGGAGCAGGGTGTCCCATCTCTGAAAGTGTTCAAGGCCAGCTTGGATGGGGCTTTGAGCCACCACTTGCTGCAGTGGAAGGTGTCCCTGCTATGGCAGGGAGATTGTTCTAGATGATCTTTAAGGTCCCTTCCAACCATCCTCTGATTCTATGATGATTCTGTCGTTCTCAGGAGCACTTGAAAAAAAAAATAAAACAAACCAAATTGAAACAACAACAACAAAAAAACTTGACAGGAACTTTTTTGGCAAAGTTCCAGGATTGTCAATAGCATGTACTAATTTCATAAGCCTGATTTATAGCTCATATCAGCAGCTTGACTTTTCAGGTTGGACTAAGTAACTCTGCTTTGAAAATACATGTCCATATATGCCATGTCAGGTATCTAAACTGAGCAACAACATCAAACATCATTTAGTCTTGGTCTATAGTCACTGCTCTGACTCTGTAGTTGCTACTCTAAACAATCTTGCAATAAGAAAGGTACTGTGCTAATGCTCAAGATTGAGAATACCTGGGAGCCAAGGTGTCCATAGTAGAACTAGCAAACAAACAGCATGGATTGAGCCAGGTTAGTGGCTGCTGATCATTACAGACAATATCGGACAAAAGACAAACTGATTTAGATGTTTGACATTTTGCAAACATGGTTAAAATGTAAAGAATAGAAACACAGTGAGGAGGTCTAGCACTCATCAGAATACAAAACCCCAACGCCAGTCTGGTAGACACTTAGATACTTAAAGAAATGTCTAGGAACTGGATGTGCTGCAAATGAATTTTCACTGTAGAAGCTTGCTGGAAGTGTCACTGAAATATGATTCCCAATAATTATTTGTAGCCCTGGACAAGTGTCATTGTTCGTGACCAGCAGTGTGAAAGTAACTTAAAGTGAATATGTGGAATTCTGTATAAAACAAACAGCTCAACATTATTTGCTCAGCTAGTGAGGAGCATTGTTTATGTGAATACCATCCATAATAGAAGTCTGAGCACAGTATTTCAATAATAGCTTAAATAATCTTTGATCAAAGAGCAATAGGGTGGTATTAAAAGCCAGACAGATTGTCTTCCTCAGAGAAGAATATGGAGTTCCAGACCTCACCGCTGTTCCAGATGAATTGACTGGAGGTCTTTTCTCATGCAAGGGATGCAACCAGGCAGCACGTGAGCAGGGAGGGAGCAGAGCAGGGCCATGTTCCTTGGGCAAGGCTGTGGTGACCCC